>NW_012120709.1:134535-259468 GCF_000951035.1 Colobus angolensis palliatus | reverse complement strand
TGATCCGCCCGCCTCGGCCTCCCAAAGTGCTGGGATTACAGGCTTGAGCCACCGCGCCCGGCCAGTTTTTTTTTTTTCAAACTTGATTCGTTCCTTCTACATATATTAGTTGCAATGGATTAAGAGGAGCTTTCTCTTAATTTTTTACTATCAATATGGACTCATGTAATCCTCTGTTATTCAGTATTTTATAATCCATTACTGTTATTCGCTATGATGTTCAAATGGTTCCTATCAAACTAGCTCCTGTGTCCTTTGACATGTTCCCGTTCCTGAGCAGTCCCATGCATCCTAGTACAAAATGTTCTGGGCTTGTCGTGTACTTTCTGTTTCCACTCCACAACTGACCATTTCCGCAAAGAGCTCTGGGTTCCTTTTGGTAGGTAAAGAAATTTTAAAACCATTATTTGGGTGCTCAACGTGCTCCTTGTTACTAAGATGTCATTGTTCCTAGGCCCTTCAGCAGAAACTAGAAAAGAAATCTTTTATAAAAAATTGTAAATTGAAACAGAAACTTTTCCTTCTAATCCACTACCACTGGGTTCTTCTTCATCTTCCCCCATCCCATGTTTGTTCTTCTTCTTTCACAGTGAGAATCCTGGCTCCCAACAGTATCTATAGTTATTCATTTACTCAATCCCAAACTGTACACAAAATAATTTCAGAATTCTTAAAGCAAAGGTAGTTTCTGATTTTTCATTTTAAAAGGTTTATTCTGGACACTACGTCAATAACTATCTGGAGTCAAGAACAGAAGCAGAGACCAGACAGGAATCTATTGCAATAACTCAGGAGATGGTATGAAGATACAGTCACAGCACATGTCTGCAAGGAATCTCTTCTATCACCTCTAGGTCTGAGCCTGGCACAGGCTGAAGATTTTGGTTCCATGAAATGAAGATGAATGCAAAAAGCTAGATAGAAGGCATAAAAGAAAAACAAATATCTCTGCTACACAACTATTGATATGTTCACAAACATGTTCTGCAAAGTCACGAAAATAACAGTGCTTATGGAGCATATAGGTTTGGGGCAGATCACTGAAAAATCTAGGCAATTTTTTTTTTTAACCAAGAGCACTAGAATCCTGATAAAAACACGCTTGCACAATCAAGGGGTATATAAAAAAAGGTTGAGGCTGCCGAGTTACACACGTAAGGACTAAATGCACAAAGAGCAGAGAGCACTGTATAATAGCATTTCTAAGATGGAGCACATGGTCAAACAAAGTCAAGGGGAAAGCGGGGGGAGAAGGTGCAGACAGGCCATGGCGGCTGGGTGGAGTGGAGAAGGATGGGCACCGTGGAATGCGAGGCCAGCCCGTAACACAAGCAGCAGCAAGAAAGGGCCAGCACCAATCTCCCCAGAAACCTGGTCCTGAGCTCTAGGCCCAAGTTCATTAAAAACCACAGAGCTGACAAGACTAGCCACCTACAGTCAATGGCTGGAGTGTGAGAACCCTACCCAGAGCACCTAAGGCTACTCTGTGTGGAGTTGGAAAGACTGCTGGCAGGGTGGAGGGGACTGGCAGCGTGGCGTTCACCTGGTGGGGACAGAAGCTGGACCCATGGAAGGAAAGGGCCAGATCAAAAAAATGACATCATCAAAAATGTCACAACAGGAATGTGACATGTGAGAGCTGGGAAGTGAATCCTTGCAGCAATCCCAGACTGGTCACATGTTCCCTAGAGGAAATGTGCTCGGTCTTGGTTTTTGCATTATAAGAAATGAATGATGGAAAAAAATGGGGGAGGGGGAGGAAGAGGGATTGACTTCAGAAAAATGTTAAAGGAACAGACTATTTAAGGTCAAGGGGCAGCTTTAATAGATTTCTTCAAGCAGAAGAAGGGTTAGAACAAAATTACTCTTCAGCTGGTCTTCACTGACACAAAGGCCTAATGTGCATGATACAAGTGGAAATCCAGTTAGATATGGGTGAGGAGGACTGGGCACCATGGGTCACCCCTATAATCCCAGCACTTTGGGAGGATTGCTTGAGGCCAGGAGTTTGAGACCAGTCTGGGCAATAAAGTGAGACCCCGTCTCTACAAAAAATTTAAAAATTAGCTAGGCGTGGTGGCATGTGCCTGTGGTCCCAGCTACATCGGAGTCTGAGGCAGGAGGATCACTTGAGCCCCAGAGGTCAAGGCTGCGGCAAGCCATGTTCACACCACTACAATCCAGTCTGGGCAATACAGAGAGACACTGTCTCAAAAAAAAAAAAAAAAAAAAAAAAGATACGGAGAAGGCACTTTTAGCTTAAAGGGGAAAAGTTAGGTAAGTCTTCTATAAATAGAGGTTCTCTGGAGTCTTTATTCCTGAATGTTGCTTTAAAAAAGATTCTATTATATTCAATAGACATTTGGTTTTCTCTTTTACTTTCCAGCAACTTAACCTCTCTGAGGTTTTCTCATTAGTAAAACCTCATAGAATTCCTATGAGGGTTAAATAAAATGTCTGCTATAGTACCAGCACACAGTAAGAATTCAGTAAATAGGAACTAGTATTTTTATTTCTTTGTCAGGCACCATACTAAGCACTGGAGATAGAAGAACGGAGGGCTCCCTTGTCGCATCCTCTATTATTTTCTTCCGTGCACTTATCATGAATTTCATATTTATTTGTTTACCCATCTGTCTTTTCGTCTAAAATACTAGAGCAAACACATCATGAAAGCAGGCCTCCTTGGATAACCGGGATGTTAGATTTAAAGGGGCCACAGCCTGAAACTAGATCCAACTTCATTAAGTCCTTTTGCATCAACTCTCCTTCAAAGATGCCTTTTAAAAGTTGGGTTTTGTAGTTCTTGCAACAAAGAAATTCTTTTGCGCAGGACAAGGCCTTGAGTGTTTAAATTCAGTACTGAATCAAAGATTAGTGACTCTGGCAACATGAAAAGGACTTACAATGACTGTTACTATTATGTAGACAACTGGTCATGAGACCTCTTTGCAAACACGGGCATTCTAAATAGACAAAAACCCAAGACAGATGCAGATGCTAGAATGGCAAATGCTTTTTCAAGGAACCTCAAAAAAGAAAAGGGACACCCACACTTTTTCATCAGAGCTGGGTATTTAACGCCACACGGCCTTTGTGCCAGCAGCACGCCCTCCCCAGGGCTCCATTCTTCCCATTTCTACATGGGGCAACAGAGCACAGGTATTCTCCCTAAGGCACTCAGCTCAACAGTGTGGAGCTTAACCCAAAAAACATTCACTGGGCACCTACTATGTACATGGTACCATATGCAATGCAAGGGATTCAAAGATAAAGAAGACATGGTCCCGGCCCTCCAAGGACTTACAGTCCAGAGGAGGCGGTCAAGGATATAAACCACCAATTATTGTAGATGAAAACAAATCACATAAGGGTAATGGCTGAACCATGACAAATGCTCATATTCAAAGGAGGAGAGGAGGGAACCCAGGCTGGGAAAACAGCACAAGCAAATACTGAGTCTTTAAAGCTGACAGCCCATTTAGGACAGGAAGCAGACCACTGCGCCCAGAGCACACAGTCAAGCTGGGGTCAGATAAAGGACATCCTGGGGTGGCAGGCTGGTAAGTCCAGACTTAAATTTATGAGTAAAGGCAAGGAGGGTTTGGCAGGTGAGGGTGGGGAGCCGTGCTTTATGTTTTCAAGTCCCCAGTGGTGCTATAATCCATACACCCACGTTCCTAATGACCAGCTGAGGCTGCGGTGCTGAACCGAGGGTGAGGTTGGTGGTGGCGCTTAACAGACTAGGCACCCTCCCCAGCAGGAATCCAAGGGATGGGGAAGATAATCCCAGGGCGGCAGAGCCAGAGACCCAGGACAAACCAGCAGCTTCTGAGCTGGGCTGTGAGCTTGCCCCACGCAGTCCTGTTTCCCTCAGACATACGACAGGAAGGGGCAGAGAGCACACAGCAGTGCCTGAGAACCCAGGCTCTGGAAAGAACAATGCACTCCAGCCCCACTCTGTGTGCCCCAGACACATTCCCCAACCCCAGCAGCCCCAAGTCCTCACCTGTCAAAGGGTCAAAACAGGATTAGGGGATGTTTAGCAGCTAACCTGAGGTGAGTGCTTCCTACGTACCAGACACCGTTCCAGTGCTTCACGTGCTAATTTATTTAATTCTCACCCTGTGACACAGGTGAGAATTCTATCACTGCCCCATTTACTGACAAGGAGGCTAGGCACTGAGAAATTCCAGAATTTGTCCAAGGTCTCACAGTGAATGTGTGCTGTGCCAGAACTGGAACCCAGGAAGTCTGGCTTTATAACTCATGCCTTAATCACTATTCCACACAGTCTCTCAAAAATGAAAATCTATTTTGAAGGATTGGTGCTGGGAAAAAGATCATGCTTAAAGGACCTAGCCACAAGGTCATTCATTGACTGGGGCTAATATACAGTGGCTGTTAGTTAACACTGGTCCTAAGGACAGCAGGGGAAGGCACCAAGAGTGAATGCCTGCGTGCAGTGGGGCCTCAGCAGTGTTTCCCCTTGGGACACCCACTGCTTTGGCTGTCTACCTCCAGGGCTCTGGCCAGGCCCCTAGGGACTTCTCACAGGCCCTCAGCAGACAGGACTTCCTGTTCTGCCAGGTACTGAAAGCCAACTGCTAGGACCCATTCAGGACTAGGCACCCACACCAGACCTGACCCACGGCTGCCAGGCACAGCCCTCCTCCTTACCGTACACTGGGCTGGCCTGGCTTGGAAAGCTGTCATGAAGCCTCAGAGCAGACTCACTGATGTGACCAGCTCAGGTCCCTCCCAAATCAGCTCCAGCCTCCCTGGGACAGGAGGGAGGAATCGGGCATGACTATGGAGCTCCCAGTAAAGGCTCCTGATAAATTTTTAGGAAACAAAGTACCACAATGGATTCCAAGATACACAGTCATGCACCATACAACAGTGTTTCAGTCAATGAGGGACTGTGTATAAAATGGTGGTCCTGTAAGATTGTAATGCCATATTTTTACTAGAGTAAAAATATTTTCTATGTTTAGGTATGTTCAGATACACAAATACTTACCATTGTGTTACAACTGCCTACAGTATTCACAAGTCTGCAGTCTAAAAACAAAACTATGCCATCTAGGTTTGTGTGTTTGCTCTGGTGTTTGCACAACAATGAAATTGCGAGATGACTCATTTCTCGGAATATATCCCATTGTTAAAGAATGCTCTATTAGTCAAGGTTCTCTAAAGGGACGGAACTAATGGAATAGATATACATGTATAAAGGGAAGTTTATTAACTCACACAATCACAAGGTCCTACAATAGGCTGCCTGCAGGCTGAGGAGGAAAGAATCAGTCTGAGTTCCAAAACTGAAGAACTTGGAGTCTGATGTTTGAGGGCAGGAAGCAGCCAGCACAGGAGAAAGATGTAGGCTGGGAGGGTTGGCCAGTCTCTCTTCACATTTTTCTGCCTGCCTATATTCTAGCCTTGTTGGTAGTTGATTAGATTGTACCCACCCAGATTAAGGGTGGGTCTGCCTTTCCCAGCCCACTGATTCAAATGTTAATGTTTTTTCAGTATTAACCATCACAGATGCATGACTGTGTAAGACAGTGCCAATCCTCCAAGCTCACACAAGTCAGTAAGCCCAAACTTACTGAAATAGCTCCTCATTCACCTTCCACATCTGCTTCTGGTTCTGTCTAATCCATCTTCCATGAAGTATCTGGGGTGAGATTTTTAAAATGTGTATTCGATCATGTCACTCACAGTTAGAAGCCCTACAGCTGCTCACTGGATAACTCTAAAATCCAAATCCCGCAAAGCCCTCCTTGATCAGACCCCTGACCGTCTCTCTAATCACTTTATACCACTCACTCTTCCCCCTACTCAGGAGGTTCCAGAAACACTGATTCTCTTTCAGATTCTCCAAGAAGGCATTTTCATTTTTCCCCAAGAGGCTTCACAATGCTAGGGATGACACAGCTGGAGTGCTGCTTCCTCAGCAAGCCACCCCCAAGGTCCCATCTGGGTGAGGCTTCCTCACCATGGCACTTGTTCCAAAGCTCTGGTCACAGCCAGAGTTCCGAAATGACTGAGAAGCTGTCTCCCCTGCAAGGCCACAAGCTCCCATGACCAAGCCTGCCTTCTTCACGATGGGACCCTAGCGTACAGCAGAATGCTCAACGCACACATTTCTGATGAAGGAGAACATGAATGAACGTAGACAACAAATGAAAAAGAATCATTACCATCAGGCAGGCATGAGCTCTAGTGCCCACATTGGAAGTGCACTGGAGTGCATCTGATAACAATGCCCTCCAATGTTACAGGGAACACTGATCCCAAGGTGAGTTGCCTTCTGGCCACACATGCTCCTTGCAGCTCTTCCTTGCTGTTAAGCAGTAAGTATCCTAAGAATGTGCCTTCAGTTCTTAAAAGGGCATCATTTTTCTGTTCCATTATTCATGTCAATGTGTGCAACAAAGAAAATCCACTGAGAACATAAAGGCTTAGAATGTTTATTGAAAAGGAATGAGGCCTTATTAAGAAGAATGTCGGCCGGGTGCGGTGGCTCAAGCCTGTAAACCCAGCACTTTGGGAGGCCGAGATGGGCGGATCACGAGGTCAGGAGATCGAGACCATCCTGGCTAACACGGTGAAACCGCGTCTCTACTAAAAAAAAAAAAAAATACAAAAAACTAGCCGGGCGAGGTGGCGGGCACCCAGCTACTCGGGAGGCTGAGGCAGGAGAATGGTGTGAACCCGGGAGGCAGAGCTTGCAGTGAGCTGAGATCCGGCCACTGCACTCCAGCCTGGGTGATAGAGCAAGACTCCGTCTCAAAAAAAAAAAAAAGAAGAATGTCAAGATCATCGGCCTCTGGACTCTCCCTTATCTAAGGACACTGGGGACAGCAAGTCCTAGTTACCATCAGTCAATGTCATCCCAGTGGAGCCTCCAGAGCCCGCTAAATGGCACCTGAATCTGAGCGGGAGCTGGAAAGAAGCGTGAGGCCTCTGTCTCAGCTTTGTTGGAGGCTCACAATTTTGCAAAGCACTTTCATGTTGTAGAAGGTTAATTTACACTAGTTCAGCATCAACCAACATTTATTGAATACCAAGTACGTGTCAGGCTTCTTTCTACATATTATCTTATTAAAAGGGTTTCTGCAAATGAACCATCTGGTGTTGTCAGGGAGGAAATGTAAATCTCACCAACCAAGGGTACAGCCAAATAAGAATGTCTCTCTCCAAAAAATAACTTTCCCACAGGGCAGCGGCTATGCTTTTTGAAAACTTAAGAACCCTTACATTAAATCATGAAATGTAGAGCAGATGTTAACATTTGAAAGAAAGATTTTTTTAGCAGACAATTTCACATTTCCTAATAAATAATATTTGCCAGTTGACTAAATTTAAACAGGAAACAGAGAGCTCAGAAGTGAAACAACTAGGTTTTTTTTTTTTTAAACCTTTTAGCTTAAAAAAATTGATTTACAAATAGTTAAGATGGATTTCAGAACGAAGGGGTATTTCGTAAGCCAAGGAAAACAAGTTGAGACCTATCAGTCTCTCTAGGATCAAACGTCCCAGGCCAAAGGGTGGGCACTGGGGAGGGAGGGGACAGTCACTAGACATCGCCAAGTGTCACAGCGAGCCCAGAAATGTGTGTCTCATGAAATTCTAGTGTAAATACGGAACTACAAGCTAAAACAGTGAGATGCCATTTTAACCATTAAGAATGGCAAATTTAAAACTCTGAAACTATTAAGCATTGGTAAAGAAGCAGGGCAGAGGGTCTGGCCCGTGTTGGTGATGGGAGTGTAAACTGGTATTCTGGAAGGCAGTTATAAGTGCCTTTTCAATTTAAAATGGGCACAATTTTTGTCCCTCTGACTTCAAACTCCACTAGAGCAATGGTTCTCAAAATGTGGTCTGGAAACCCTGGAACCTGAGACCTTTTCAGGAGGTTCACGACATTAAACCTATGTTCACAATACTGCGATGTTACTTGCTTTCCTACTCTCGTTCTCTCATGACTGTAGGCAGTGCAGTTTTAGAGGCTACTGAGGTGGGTTATCAAAACATAATGAACAAGAACCCAGAATCCAGTCATCTACTATGAAATGAAACATTAAGTAGATTTTCAAAGATAGAAAACAACGCTACTCTTATTACTAAGTTTTTGTTTTATAATTATTTGTCATAAAAATGTTATACCCGAACATGTAATGGGTTTACTTCAAATCAATTAATAAATATTTTAAAATCTGTCAGTTTTAATTTCTAATATGATAAATACCGATAGACAACAAAAGCTCTTTGGAATCCTCAAGAAATTTTAAGGGTGTAAACGGGTCCTAACACCAAAATGTTTGAGAACCACGGCTCTAGAGAAACACATTCTGCACGAAGAAGCACATGCAAGGATGTTCACTGAACCACTGTTTGTAGTAGGAAAAAGTGGAATGAACATACTAGCCCAAACAGATGGTTGAATGAACTGAGGTATAGTCACATGATGGAGAATTGTGGCACATTTAAAAAGATGAGGCAGATCTGCATGCACTAACATGAAGATATCTCTGGGACACACAAAAGATAAATGAGCAAATTGCAAAAAAAAATTAGCACTGTAAAAGAATATGCACTAAACAGGAACAGTAGTTACCTCTGGGGAAGAAACTGAGATTGAGGTGTGTCCACAAAAAAGGATAGGGCTTTAATTTTTCCTCTTAATGTATGAACTTTGACATATATAGACATTTGGCAAATTAAAATTAATCTGGAAAATTCCCTCCACTGCCATACCAGCAGTAAGGTGGGGGGACCTGCTGGGACTGATGCAGTGAGCATCCCAGGACAGCCATGGGGTGCCATGAATGGGTCTGTCTCATTAGCTGAAGTGCAAAGTCCCTGTATAGGCTATTTATCCTTCATACTAAAATATTCACCACCTTCTGAACCGATCTCAAAGTTGTAATCTTTTTCAAAGCATTTGTACTCTATTTAGCCCATCCATTATCTATTACAGCTTCCCAAAATTACAAGAACAGCAGTAATAGAACTTCTGACCAACCAGCTATAAATTGAGGAGTCCCACAACCGCTTCCTAGGGTTCATTCATTTGCTAGAGTGACTCACAAACTAAGGCAAACCCTTTACTTACTACTGCCAATTTACGAAAAAGGATCTTCTAAAGGATACAAATGAACAGACAAGTGAAGAGATACACAGAGCGAGGTTCAGAAGGGTCCTGAGTGAAGGAGCTTCTGTTCCCATGGAGTTGGAATGCACAAACTTCCCAACGTGGATGTAACCTGGATGCCCTCTGAACCCTCTTCCTGGGTTTCTATGGAGGCATGGTTATAGATCATGAGCCACCAGTGATCAACTCAAGCTTCAGCCCCTCTCCCCTCACGTGAGGTCAGGGGTTGGGGCTGAGAGTCTCAACCCTCTAATCACATGGTTGGTTCCCTTGGCAACAAGCCTGGCTCACAAGACCTCCCAGGAGACCACTGCCATCAGTGACCTCATCAGTAGAGTGCTGGGAAACCAAAGACCAAATAAATATTTATTATATATCAAAATAGTGTTCCTCATAACTATAATATTTTAAAAAGTCCAATAGTTAGATAGCCTGACAAGTTTCCAGTAAGGATCCTGCTGATAATGATGCTCTTCTATTAATTCAAGAGCCTTTTAAATACTTAATATAATATGAGAAATTAATCTGCTAAGGAGATGTGACAACTGGTACCAAACAAGTCACTCACTTAGATTGCTGAGCTTCAGTTTCCCTGCTCACAGTTCTAATATTTTATAACTGTAATTTACCTAGGTATCTACTCACATGTAAAAACAAGCCAGTATGAAAGCAGTGACAAAATGGATGGTCTGGTATTTTCATGAAAATTAACAGACCAGTGGAACAACATAAAAAGCCCAAAAATAGGCTCACTTACTTGAGTTGACTATATGATTGGGAAATCATCACAGATCAATGAATAAAGAACGAGTTCCTCAATAAATGACAATGAGGGGATGATCAGCTAGAGTCTTGACTTATAGCACCAAAAGAACAAAACAGACTGTAGAGGTAATGTTCAAATAAAATCATTAAATATCATTTTAAAAAACTGATAGATCGAAGGATGGGCTATGACAGTCTAATCATAATGGGACTGAAGAAATAATTAAAAGACGGGTAGTTTTAACAACTTAAAATAATTTCTGCTTATCAAAACTTATACTGTAAAGGTTACTGAGGGATGGCATCAGGAGAAATGGGGATGGTTAATGGGCATAAAAATAGAAAGAATGAATAAGATTCAGTATTTGATAGCACAACAGGGTGACTGTAGTCAATAATAATTTAATTTTACATTTTAAGATAACTAAAAGAGTATAACTGGATTGTTTGTAACAAAGGATAAATTCTTGAGGTGATTGATACCCAATTTCTCCTGATGTGATTATTACACATTGTATGCCTGTGTCAAAATATCTCACATACCCCATGAATATATACCTTTACATACCCATGAAAATTAAAAATTAAAAAACAAAAATGCTTAACATAAACAGAATTCAAAGGAGATTGACAACGGGAAAACAAAATACAATAAAGGCTAGCTAGAAAATATTTGAAACATAGAAACAGTTAATAAAACCCATTGAGAAACCAACATCCCCTTGGAAAAATAAGCAAAAGATAAGAACAGACAATTCACAGAATTATACAAATGGAAAAAATACATATGAAAAAACATTCAATGCTGTAACTGAATAAATGCGACTTAAAACAATGGCACACCTTTGTTCACCTATTAAACTGTGGACGATAATCCACTAACTTTTGCCAGCTGCGAGGAAAGCCACTCCCTCAGCTGCGAGGAGAAGTGTCCACTAGGGGTCTATCCAGAGGGCTACCCCACCACACCAGCCAAGTCTTAAAAATGTCTGCGTATACTTTGACCTTGTAATTAGAATTATACAATCTACTGAAATACTGAGATCTTTAGAGAGGTGGTTTATTATGTACAGGAGTGTTCTTCACAATGCTATTTATATTACAAAAATTGTGAAACAATTAAATTTTGACATATTTGCACAACATTCCACATCACTGCCAACAAAAAAATCAAGTGTACGACAATTTAAGAACATGGTAACATGGCCTTGACTTAGGTGTCTGGTTTTTTTAAAACTTTTTAAAAGTTACTGGAGATATATATATATATATATATATCTCCTGTACATATATTCCTGGGGGAAAATAGATCAAGATAGAATAGTGGTTATCCCTGGTGGTATTATAGATTTACCGCTATTTTCTCTTCTGTATGTATTTTCTAGAGTAAGTTTTATCTTTATAATCATATAATATACATATATAAATATTTATATTTTAAAAAGGAGTGTGAGCTATATAGAGAGTTTATAAAAAAAAAAACAGAGTCCCCTCCCCACCACCCTTTTCATCCCCTACAGGTGTGCCTGGTACCAAGCAGATGGCAGATTCTCTTTAGGCCCCCTTCTCCCCAAGCAACTAATGTCTCCCTGCTGCTCTCAGAAACCCCACGGCATGAAGCTGGGCCTGCCTCACCCAGAGATCCTAGCTCAGCCAGGGCAAATGCCCCCAAACTGCCTCCCCTTCTCCACTTCGGATCAAGCTCTCACTGCCTCAGTTAGGGGTTTGACAAGGATGCAATCCAAGGAAGCAACCACTGCAAAAAAAAAAAAAAAAAGGTGTTTGCATGGTTTTTTAAAGAGATGTTGCTAATCCAAACCTAGAGTCCACAAAGGTCCTAAGATCTATTTTCAGGTTTTATCTATTTGTCTATTATTACTATTATATTTTTTGAGATGGAGCCTCGCTCTGTCGCCAGGCTGGAGTACAGAGGCACGATCTCAGCTCACTGCAACCTCCACTTCCCGGGTTCAAGTGATTCTCCTGCCTCAGCCTCCCAAGTAGCTGGGACTACAGGCACACGCCACCATGCCTGGCTAATTTTTTTGTATTTTTCGTAGAGACGTGATTTCACCATGTTGGCCAGGATGGTCTCGATCTCCTGACCTCATGATCCACCCACCTCGGCCTCCCAAAGTACTGGGATTACAGGTGTGAGCCACTAGAAATGTGTAGCACCTCCCCCCACTCTTTCTTGCTCCTGCTTTTGCCATATAAGACGTGCCTGCTCCCGGTTTGCCTTCCACCATGACTGTTTTCTGAGGCCTCCCCAGAAGCCAAGCAGAAGTCACTAGGTTTCCTGTACAGCCTGCAAAACCATGAGCCACATAAACCTTTCTTTATAAATAACCCAGTCTCTGGTATTTCTTCATAGCAATGTGGGAGCCACCTAATACTTCTATGTATCAAGTTTTAAGGACACATGGTCCCTGCCCTAAATGAACTTACAGTATTCAACAAATAAATATGCAAGTAATTACCTAACTTCAAGTTGTGGTAAATGTTAGAAAGGAAACTTAGAGTGTTATGAGAATATGCATCATGAAGTTCAACTTAAAGTTGCAATTCTACCCCCTGAAGGAGGCCCTTTCTTTCTTAAAACCAAGGGCACATCAAAATGCTTCTTCCAAACTTCTAATGCAGTCACATTTTGCGGGAGTTAGAGCTGGATAGTGTACAGGGCAGTATTTCGTTTTTTTGGGTTTTTTTTTTCCACTAATTTCAAATAGGAATGCAGGAATGCAAAACTATTCTGGAAAATGATTTCGTCCTTCTGGAAACTGATACTGCTGCAGTCTCCTTTCCTTTTAATATTGGGAGGAGATAAATATTTACGAAGATTTTCATGCAAACAAGCTTTATGTATGAGTAGAACTTTTGAAAGAATGTAAATGTCCATCATTAGGGGACTGCTTAGATGACTTATAAGTATATTCTAAGCTATGGAATACTCTTCTATTATAAAACAGTGAGGTGACACCTACGTACTGGCTCAGAAAGCTCTCCAAACACACTAAGTGAGAAAAACAAAATAAGCTGTACACTTTATGTTAATACAGACAAAGTACAGCAATAAGGCTGCACAGAGTGTCCACCTACTTCAGCATGTGGTGAAAGAGATTTTATGAATCCTTTACCATGATAATGTATTTAGGTACTACTTGTACAAGAAAAGCATTAACAAAGTAAAACGTGTATCCAACAGTAGACTCTAGACAGCACGCATCCTTCTGGAGGGGTTAGGAGTCTCTCTTGGCTCTTTGGTTAAGTGTGAGTTGAAGATGTTCTATTATAGGACCTATGCCATGAGACCCTAAATATTGACCCACTCTGATAGACAACCGTGAAAATAATCGATCTGGTACATGCTAAACAGCAGCCTGAAGATATTCCCAAAACAGGTCTAAATTCAGCCACAACAGAGCAGATAAATTAAGCCACCCAGTCGCTGACTCAGTTGCAGGAAGTGAAAGGAGAACTCCAAGTAAACCATATTGGAAGCAGCTGCAGTTATATCTGTCCTTTGGCTCACTGGGGCTGGCCCAATGCCTGCCCTGTAATGATAGCAAAAGAGCAGCACTAATTCAGAAAGATCAAGTCCTTCTCTGCCCAGAACGGTGGTTGCCCACTGGGAGGTCAGTCGGGGAGGGAGGCAGGGTCCCCAGCTGACCAGACACCCTTTCCCTAGTAGACTACTGGTTGCCCCAGCTCCCCAACTGGTCCAGCCAGCCAGACTCAGGGCAAGAAACATCCTGGCAGGAGACAGGGGCTCTCCTTCCCAGGGGATACGTGCCACGTGAGGCACCAGGGAATCAAAGCAGCCCCTGAGGCCTCAGGCCTTGTACAGCTCTAAGCATAGGGCACAGGAGGCCCTGTTAAAAGACCCCTTGAACATGAATCTCATTCAGAGTCTGGTCTGTTGACAGTTTTGTCTTAATCTAGGCTGCTGTAAGAAAACCCCACAGACTGGGTGGCTTAAACAACAGTTATTTTCCCACAGTCTGGGAAGTTCAAGATCAAGGTGCCAGCAGATTCGGTGTCTGGTGAGAGTTCTTTTCCTGGTTTGCAGATGGCCCCCTTCTCCCCCTGTGCTCATACACCTTTCCTTATGGCCACACTTGTGGAGAGAGGAACAGGGAAGAAGAGAGGAAGGGGGATAGTGGGAGAGAGGGAAAGAGGGAGCGAGGGAGGAAGGGGGAGGAGAGAAAGAGGGATTTCTTCCTCTTTTTCTAAGGCATCCCATCATGAAGGTACTACTCTCATGACCTCATCCAAACCTAATTACCTCCCAAAGGGATCTCCAATTAGCATCACACTGAGGATCAGGGCTTTGACATATGAATTTTGGGGTTGGGAGACACACATTCAGTCCATAACTGTAGCACACTAACGGAATTCATAACTTTAGAGAAGTACTTCTAGAATTTCAGAGCTTGAAAGTCACGTCATGCAATCATGCTTACATTCTACACAAGTTGTCACCCAGCCATTTCCTAAACCTCTCCCCCTCAATGAAATGTGCTGCACCTCTAGAGGCACCTGAGAACAGATGTGTTAGAAATGAAGGGCCTCAAGGCACTGCCTCCCAGCAGTTTGCACAAGGCAACACCCACAGGGTACCCAAGCCACATAGATCACACTCATCCTTCTTCCACAGTATAGTCACTCTGCACTCTGAACACAGATTCTTCCTCATCACAAAAATAACACAAAAAAGAATCTGAGGCACATGCAATATAACCTGAGCTTATAAATCAGGTGGGACAACTTACCTGTCATGATGACGTGCATCCTTGACTGCTATCATCAGAGGCAGATGTCTGGGAGGTGGCCAGGACAGGCCTGACCCAGGACAGCACTTGTATCATTAAATGGCACTCAGAGGGCGCACTTCCAAGCAACTGGGACCCTTACCCAGAACACCCCGTCCACTCCCTCAGCACAGCCACTCTGGCAGAGTTCCCTAGTGTGCTCTGGCACTTCCTTCACTAAATTTCTATGGAGCACTTGTTGAAGGCAAGACATGATGGAAGGCAAGAGGAAGAAAAAATGAGGGCTGGTGAAACCACTGATTCTCCCTTCTCTGGCTCCCACCACACAGCTTTTCTAGCCTAAAGTCGCAATTAAATTTAAACTGCCTTTTGCTGTGCATCACTTCCCCTACCCAACTGAATCTCAGGGGAAGCAGGCCTGCAGTGTTTTAGAAAGGCTGAGTAGAAGTATCAGACCTAACCAGACAGGTGCACATTTTAGCTCCTACATTCAATCTTTAGTATCTCACTGTCTAAAAGCCTTCAAAATGCTCCCAGGCACAACTCAGATGAGTCTCCTTGCCACTCCCTCAGGAGTGTTTCTAAATCTCACTATCACAGGGCAGATCTGGACCAATGAGTGGCTACGGACCACAGGCTGCCGCAGAGACTACCGAAGTTGCCCTCCACCTTGACCATGGCATCAACCTTGCTATGACCCTCCAGACCACATTACTTCTGCAGTGACCCTCAACCTGTGATTGTGGGCAGACAGACCAAGATCTGGTGAATGAGCAAGGCAGAGTCCCTTCTGCTCTCTGTCCCCAACACAGTCCCTACCAGCCTAGGCAGCCCCACACCAGTGCCTACCACGTGGGACCTGTGTGAACTGCTGTGGGAGGGGAGGGGCCAGAACCTCCGAGGAGTGGATGCTTCACCTGCAGCCACCATGCTGCCACCCAGCAGGGCTTGATAAAGGTCAGCTCGCTGCCATGCCCATGGGTCTCTGAGGCCCGGGCAGGCTCAGTCTCTCTTTTCTGAGAGGAGCCCAGTGGGCTGAACTACTAAGAGAACAGGCCAAAGACTAAAGGGAAGCCTTTAATATGAAGCCAAGTATTTTATCATATGAGGACATTCCCTCTCTCTGACCTGCAACACTCCCACCCCCACAGAGGACCTCCTCTTAAATCTAAAACACAATCCATGCATATTTTTGATTTAATGGATTACCTTTAAAGTAAAAAATCATTTATTTAAACGAAAAATCACCACAACGTTTCAACTTGAATCCTATTTTACCAAACACCAGTTGACAGAGAATTTAATTTTGGGAAAGTCACTGGAAAATATAATTTATTTTACGCTTGAGGGGATTTTATATCACAAGAGATGAATTCTTATATATACCAGTTTGTCATACAGGTGGAAAAAGGAAAAACATGTAATTACAGTTGATTTTCCTGTTTCTAATTTTATATATATACACACACAGCCCAACACAAACAGGAAAACAATGGGATTTACTGTGCCCTCTTTCATGTGGAGCCCCTGGACCCTTACTTTGGCTTCCACCTCTCCGTGTGACCGTGCCGCTAAAGCTCCAGCGGCCACACATTGTCTCGCACATCTCAGCTTCGGCCAACACTGCTCCACACACTTGGAATCCTGCTTCAGGGGCCAACTCTGCCCTGAAACTCTCAGCGTTCCTGAATCAGAAAAAACCTTCTTCTGCCTTCCCACAGCATTAGGCTTTAGTATACACTTCGGACACTGCCCAGGTTTCATGAATCCTGCATTAGGAGGGTTATGCGTTCAACTTCTCCACCAGACTGCGCTTCCAGAGAAAAGATTCTTATGTCCTACGTGTCTGACACCCCATTGCCAAGGTACAGCATCATGCACACCAGAATCAATCAACAACGTCTGATGATGCCAAAAGCTATCACCTTTCATTCACTCAACAAATGTTTATAGAGTAGTTTCAATCTCCATGCAAAACACGCATAGACAGGTTATAAAGCTCTGTATTAAGTTCAACAGAACAGTATTCCAAGCACCAGAGAGGGAAGGAGTAATTATCAGCAGAGGGAGGATGAAGCCATGTTTTAAGTCTGCAGGCCTTATCTCAGTGTCTTCCTGGGGCTTGTGTTCATTGACCAATATGGTGGGCAAAGTGCCAGCTCCATTTCAATTACTTCACTCTCCCTTTATTGTTGTTCTTATCTCTTTTGGCTGAGTGCATACTACTAACTACACAAAATTAAATGCTGCATAACATGATCCCTCCCACTGTACCAACTCCATGTATTAATCTATGTACCTCTCCCCTCTTCTCAAAAGCCCTTCTTCTGGTTTTATCTAAATGTATACCTGATCTAATAGGTCTTCCCTGGTCCCGTTAGCTTCATCCCACATGTCTGTCCTCCCCTGGAACTCCTGAAAACACTTCAGAAAACATGGGAGTCTGCCCGATAGCTCCTCACCCAAGTGCCTGCCAACCTTCACCAGCCTGGAGCTCATAGCTCAACACCTGTCTGCGTGCTGAATTACACACAGCTGAATGGCGTTACTTGCTAACAGATATGTTCTAGTGCGCAACTGCATAGTAAATTGCCACAGGGCAGGGAGAAGGCAGGGCAAGAACAAGGTCTCAAAATCCTTTCCCATCTCCCTCAGCACACAGTGCTATGTACACAACATGACCTCAGACTCTTTCTAGGTAAAACCACTCCCAATACCCCAAAAATATCTCTCAGCCCACCAATTTAGATGTTACACCTAAGGCATTACAGGTGCAGGTGCCTTAGAGTCCCTCTAATACATGCGCTACAGGTGGAGATTAGTCATAGAGGGTGACTAAATCCTCCCTCCTGCCTTTCTGTCCCAACCAGGTACCCAAGACTTGCACCTCCAAGACAAGGACCATGCCTCTTTTACTCCTGGGTGCTTGGAGGTCAGCACCGAGTTCAGCACACAACCAGTACTGAAGGAGGAATTGACTGAAGGGAGAGATTATCTCCATGACTCATGCTACTTGGTGGTTTCCCTTTCAGCTGGAAGCCTCAATTCACTGTCAAATGGAAAGTTAAAGAAAATCCCGATGACTATGCCTATGCAAAGAGCAGGAAAACTAAAAACTTATTTTCCACCATGAATTTGGCAACTTCCTGCGAAACTGAACTTCTTAATGCTGTGGACTGCAAAATCACACTCACCGTCACTCTTTCCTAATCAACTCTTCCCTCAACTTCACAATTCCCACCAACACCACACTCCAATCATCCAGACATACAACCTCCACAGCGTGTTCAACCAGTACTGCCCTTCATGGCCTATTAAAAACTAGGTACTCAAGTGCTGCTTATTTACTCCTTGATCTCACAGCAATCACCCACCCGTTTTCTTCCACTCTTCACATCTTCTCTGCACAAGACTTCAACTGATGCCTTGCTCTCTGGCACCCAGCCCTCCGGGCCCCATTCTCTCACCTTCTTCCCAGACCCTAAATGCCACCATCAGGCTAGTATTTACTTAGTGTTGTTTTCAACCAGTCTGTCCTCTGCTCAAACAATAACTTCACAGTTCTGAAACCATCAGCCTACGCTTTTCTGTTCCTGGCTGACCCAGGCCCATATTCACTCTCAGACTCCAGGAACTCTGACTTATCCTCCTGCCTTGGCTAGGACGGTCACTGTGTCTCTCTTTCCAGGAACATATAACATTCTCTGCCATCTCAAAACCTTAACAAAGGTCTTACTCCTGCTTATCCAAATCCCACTCATCCTCTGACAAAAGTTTTCCCAAAGTCCAGTGGCACTGGGTCCTCTCTCTACCCCCTGCCACAGAACGGTATTAAACCTTCCTGCACTACCTTCCTGTTGGTTCATAAACACTCTCTCCTGTGTGGAAAGTCAGAACAGCTGATAAGGAAGATAAGCCACATAGCCACATGATCCTGCCCAAACCACCAGATTTTCCAATCTCACACAACAGTTATAAAACTCAAATGAGAATTTACAGGAAGGGGACTTGTTCATCTCACACTCGTAAGACCGTCCAAGTGGAAGATCCCTCTAATGCCTGCCAAGTGCAGACATTTCCCATCATGCACAACCCTAGAGAGCTAAGATCTCAGCAAACACCAATTATATGTAAGATAGTGAAAAAACACACTTCTCATGGAGCACCGGTCTTCACATTCTCCATGTAGCCACTCAGGAACTTCTCTGGTGCAAAATTTTAAGCGGCTGCACAAGTACGTAGGAGACAGGGGTGAAAAACGGGGATACAGCTATTCTTGGCAAATCTGGTGGCAAGGTGCCAATTCTAAGGGTGGAACATAAACTGTAAGCCACAATCCGATCAGTGGGGCATAAGGGAACAAAAGAACTGAGGAGTAGGGATGCGAGCAGAGTAGACCAGGGTACCAATGAAACAAACACTTGGGCAAAGAACGCTTTGGACCACAAAACCGGGACCACTGTCCTTCCTGACGCTCACTACCATCACAGCTGGGCGTGCCCAGGCTCGGGCCTGTGAGCCGTAAAATCGCAGCTCACCGGGCCAGACCGGGGCGGCCACTCCCCTCCGTCCTGGGCGAGGCTTACCAATCGAGATCTCCTGCGCGAAGGCCAGCGAGATGAGCAGCAGCGGCAGCCCCACGGCAATGCACGTAACCATCTTGTCCACGGCCAGCTCCAGTCGCAGCCCCTTGAACTTAGGCTCGGTGGGTTCCTTCAGCAAGAAATCCGAGAACACGTACTCCGTGGCCAGGTGGGCGATGGCCATGGCTGCGGCGCGCCAGGCTCAGCCAGGCAGGACCTGGTACTGCCGGCGTCCGGAGAGCTGCGCGGCGCCTTCACCCGGTCACCGGCCGGGCACGCGGCTTTCGCTTTCCCTTTGCCTGCTCCCCAGCTGCTCCCGCATCCCGCCTGCCTTTGTGTCTCGGTGCCTCCGGCTCCCAGCGACCCCGCTGGGCTCTCGCGCTCACTGCCTCCGCCGCCGGCGGGGCGGGGCGGGGACCCGGGCGCTCCGGTTCCTGCGGTCCCACCTCGCGCGCTCAGTCGGTGTAAGTCCCCGGGGCGCGCGCGGCACTCGGATTCGCGCCTCTCTCGCGCGCCCGCAGGCGCGGGAACCACACGCGAAACAAAGCGCTTCCCTCTGGCTCTGCGCCTACGCGTCGCCCCGGCTGCCGAAGCGGCCTCCGGGCCTGCCCTGCGCTCTCAGCCAGCCGCGCCGCGCTCTTCCGGAACCATCCGGGGAAACCGAGTACCCAGGGGCGTGGAGCTTCCGGAGACGCGGTGACGCGGGGCGGGGTGGGCGCGGCTGCATCCCGCGCCCCTCGGGCCCTCTCTCCGACAAAGGGATTTTCCCACTGAGCGGCACCTTTGAAAATTCTCCCGTCCCTCCCGGCCGCATTCTCCTCACGTCCTGGCACCCGGGAATTTTAAAATCATTTCTGCAAGCAACTCTTTCTGTGGACGGGATGGCCCCCTTTACGCCCCACCCCCGACATTTCCAACACAGTGAAATGGGTTAGAAGGAGCTGTAAAAACTTCAAAGAACAGTCAGTGCCGTAAAAGGCCAATCGAGCGGTGTAGACAGATGGTCCCTTGCAGACTGAGCGCTGGACCCTTCCAGGAGCTCCGCGTGAGATGGTGGCGTGGAAACGCTGGTGAGTGTGGAGTATGACCCGTCTGAGGCCTGAGTAGCGCTGCTGGTCCCGTTTCTCTTTCCTCTGCCATCCCAATCAGAGCCTTGTTCTGGGAGCCAGGAGAGGGGCGGCCTGCAGGTAGGTGGGTGTTGAGGCTGCAGAGCTGCTTCTGAACAGCTCACAGGAAGTGGATGATGGAAAGACAGGAGGAAATACTCTGACAAGTGTCCACGGAAATTAAGGTTGTTGAGGTAGAAATAATTTGACTTATCGGAAGCTAAATGTGAGGATCCACCCAAGAAGACTTACCAGCAAAGTTGGGCATGTTTCAAAATATGTTACACGTTGGAAGGGTTTTAGAAGAAAGTTTAGGCAAAGGGAGCAGGACCCCTCATGTCAGAGTTGGGTTTTTTTTCATCAGAGAGTACGGTACACAGGTTACAGTCACTGGCTGCAGATGACAACATACAGGCTAAAATGTTTTGTGCACAAGAAAATCAAAGTTTATATGATTCAGAAACAAGTCAAGTGTTCTTTTCAATGTCAGTTTTTACATATTAATCAGTACATCAACAGTTCGAGGAACTGACAAAAAGATTTCAAGGACTCACAGATTTTTTACTCAGGGACAGGATCTAAGCCATGAATCATAAGACCTTTCTCAGATGGCTTAGTTGGGAAGCCCTGTCAAATGTGACATGTAGGTTATCACCAGCAACATCTGAAGCAGGCAGGACCTGCAAGCATGAGGGCACCTTGGGGCAGGGCTTGGCTCTCTTCTCTGTGGGTCCACAGATACAAGCCTCAACTCCCATTTTCTCCACCCCAGCCTAGCCGCTGAACACACATCCAAGAGATGGCTCATAGGGCTTCAAACTCAATGACCAGGACTTTAGTCTTCATCTTCCCCTTAAATCTGAACTCCATCTTCCCCATCTTACTAAATGTACCACCAGCCACCTGTGCACCCAAGTTGGAATCCTGGAGTCCATCTTCAACACTCCATCTCTCACAGCTGCCATAACCAAGTGTCAAATTCTCTTACTTCTCTCTCCTAAATATAGCAAATCTGACACCCCTCCACCTGCACTCCCAATACCCAATTCAACTCACCATCCTGTCTCCTAACCACATACAGGAAATATGTGCGACAGGGTCCCCATCCATTCTCTACAGCTGCCAGGATGAGCTTTTCAAAGCTCCAGTTGGATCATCTTTTCTACTTAAAGTGTACGTTGCTTTTAGCATAAAATACAAATTTCTTAGCATGGCCTCTGCCTACCTCACCACCAGCTTCACTGCTTTGCTTTCAGTTTTTCAAGTTAGCTAAGCCCCTGGCCTCCTCCAGGCCTTCCCACCCAAAACACTCCCCACAGTGGCCTCTTTGCCTGGCCCACCTTTATTCACCCTCCTGGCCTCAGCTCGATGTCACTTACCTGGGAAAGCCTTCCCTAAGTAGACAGACTAGATTAGGTCCCTTTGTGAAATTCTCCTGTAATACTAGCAACACTAATTACTAGCTGTGAGTCTTGGGGAGTTCTTTGACTCTCCTGTGTCTCAGTTTTCTCATCTGTAAAAAGGTTGTACCTCTTAGGACTGTGGTAAGGACCAAATGAGTTAACACGTGGTTAGTACCCAGTGCCAGTGCCTGGCAACTTGTGAATCTAGGTACATATCATCTGTCATTGTTGCTTTCTATTTTTCCTTCTTAAAAAGTCACAATTACGACTCAACAAATATTTATTCATTTATTTAGTGTTTGCCACCCCTTTATATGATCGACTTCTTGAGGGTAGGTCCATGCCCATGTGTACCATTTTTATCCTCAACACTTAGCACAAATGCCTCACACAGAGTTGATGTTTTAATTCATAGTATTAAATAAATGTCTGAAGGCATCTGAACACTTTTTAAAGCTGGCCCAGTTCACACTCATTTATCCATACATTCCAGGCATATATTAGTGGCTGGTGATGGGCCAGTTCTAGGCTGAATGGATGGGGAAGCAGAAATGAAATGAATGCATTCCATTTCCTCAAAGACCTTATGGCTTAGAGAAATAAGGCATGTACACAATTAACTATAATGCAAGGTAGAAAGAGTGATTATTGTGAAAAGTGGGGTATACCAAGGGAGGTGCAGAGAATAAGTAGGGCCTGGGAGAATGTATCAGTTGGGACATTCAGAGCTGGGACAGGGGATTTCTGGGAGTGAGGAAATCATGGGTGCCATTTCCCTTCTCTCCTTGCCAAAATCTACTCATCCGATAGGTTCAAATGGCCCCTTTTTAGGAAGCCTTCCAGGATCCTCCAGTTGTGATGAATCCTTCCCTCCCTTGTTACTCTCTTCCTCTGGCTTAGCAGTTAGTTCATTCTGCCTTCTGTGATGGGATGGTGGATTGCGTATCTCTTTCTTCATTACATATCAATTTCCTCTGAGGATCTGGGCTGAATCTCAGCAGTTGCATAAATTGCCCTCAGTTTTGGCAATTTTTTACTTTCAGTATGATGCCATTCTACTTTCAATGAATTTAAAATAGAAGCCAGATGGAGAACTTGTTGGGAAACAGGATGTACAGCCACCAGACACTGGTGTAGGGCCAAGTCAAAGATGAAAATTTGGGTCAGAGGAGGTAGTTCGGATTTTTTTCAGTAGGCATTAGGGGGTTTCTGGAGGGTAGTTCGGATTTTTTTCAGTAGGCATTAGGGGGTTTCTGGAGGGGAGGAATATAAAGGATGTTGTGCTTTAAGATGATTAATCTGCCAGCCATGTGTACAATGGACTGGAATGCAGAGAGTGGAGATGGAGAGGCTGGGTAAGAGGCTGTCAAAGTTTTGCAAAGGAGAAGTAACAAGGGCCCAAACTGGTGCTGTGGTCTGGAGGATAGCAATGAGTAGCACAGAAGGGTGTGGTAGCTAAGGGAGCCATTTTTCCTACTGTAAAAATCAAATCAGACAATCTGACATGTGCCAACATTCTTTGGGGGTAGTGAGAAGGTAAGACCCTGAGTTCAACTCCTGAGTTTGTCACTTACTTGATATATAACTATGGCTGTGTCCCTGGAAATCTGTAAGCCTAATTTCCCTATTCTCCAAATAGGGATAATGCTTCCTACCTCTTGAGTTGTTCTAAGGATCAAATGTGATAATATATGTAGCAGTGCCTGCCACATTGGTGGCATTTAGCATTTGATAGCTATTATTACCAACCACAGGACTTTAACATGTCAAATGCGAGTGTAGATAACATTGTTTTTTTAAAACACAGACTTTATCACTTGAGGCCAGAAGTTCAAGACAAGCACGGGCAACATAGAAAGACTCCATCTCTACAAAAAGTTTTATTTAAAAAATAGCCAAGTGTGGTGGTGTGTGCCTGTAGTCCTAGCTAATCTGGAGGATAAGGCAGGAAGATTGCTTGAGCCTAGGAGTTTGAGGCCACAGTGAGCTATGATTGCACCACTGTACTCCAGCTTGAGTGACAGAGCCAGACTCTATCTCTACACATGCGTGCACGCGCGCATACACACACACACACTCCCCCCAGAGAGTTCCCATATACCCCATTCCTGCATCCATTCTACACATGACTGGCAGATTAATCATCTTAAAGCACAAGACCTCTATTATTGTTATCTTACATTAGCTTGGTATGTTTCTTACAAGAAATGAGATATCAGTACATTAATTAAAGTCCATAGTTTATTCAGATTTCCTTAGATCCCCCTAATATCCGTTGTTCCAGGGGCCCATCTAGAATACCATAGTATAGTTTTTTCATCAGCATGTCTTCTTAGCTCCTCCTGGCTGTTTCTCATGCTTTGTTTTTGATGAAATCACTTTTTTATAATTAGAACATACACTCAGGGATTAAATCACGCATCCTCCTCCCATGTCCACCCTGCCTCTCCGCTTGTCCCAGTATCATTTGTTAGAAGGAAGCCAAGGTGGAGGCCAGGTGCGGTGACTCACGCCTATAATTCCAGAACTTTGAGAGGCTGAGGCCAGTGGATGACTTGAGGCCACGAGTTCGAGACTAGCCTGGCCAACATGACCAGCCTGGCTGACCATGTCTCTACTAAAAATACAAAAGCTAGCCAGGCGTTAGCCAGGCGTGGTGGCACATGCCTGTAATCTCAGCTACTCAGGAGGCTGACGCAAGAGAATTGCTTGAAACCAGGAGGTGGAGATGGCAGTTAGCCAAGATTATGCCATTACACTCCAGCCTGGGCAACAGAGCAAGACTCTGTCTTGACCAAACAAACAAAAAAGAAGCCAAGGTAGGTTGTGAACCTCATAGCCAGTCTCTCAGAACTCTGTTTTACTTGTTGGAGACCCTTGACATTTGAATATGAGAGATTTTGCAACCAAAATAGTCTAAGTCAAAGTCAAAATAGTGAAGTTCAGTAGACTGCCTAATCTCTTTATATATTCATTCATTCATTCAATAAATATTTGCTAATAAACTATTGTGTATTTGTACTATGATCTCTGCTGGGGATGCAACAGTGAGCTAAACAGGTCAGGGGTCCTTGCTTCCACAGAGCTACATTCCAGCCAAAGAGGCAGACAAAACTTAAGCCAACAGATATAAAATGATTGTGTCCTGTAATAAGTGCTGCAAAGGAAAACAGTGAAGATGGTAAATAACAGGGGGAAGGACCCACTTTAGTGAGGGAAGTCAGGGGAACCCAAATGTGAACTAGAAAAGCTAGGAGAGTATGATATTGAATATTGAGTGTCAACTTGATTGGATTGAGGGATACAAAGTATTAATCTTGGGTGTGTCTGTGTGGGTGTTGCCAAAAGAGATTAACATTTGAGTCAGTGGACCGAGGAAGGCAGATCCACCCGTAACCCATTGGCCACAATTTAATCAGCTGCCAGTAAATATAAAGCAGGCAGAAAAATGTGAAAGGGAGAGATGGGCCTAGCCTCTCAGCCTACATCTTTCTCCCATGCTGGATACTCCCTGCCCTCAAACGTCAAATTCCAAGTTCTTCAGATTTGGGACTTGGACTGGCTCTCCTTTTTCCTCAGGTTGCAGACAGTCTATTGTGGGACCCTGTGATCATGTAAGTTAATACTTAATGAACTTATATATATACATACACACACACATATATGAGTTTATATATCATTATATATATTTTATATATGTTTTATATATATTTATATAATATATATTACATATTACATATCATTATGTATATGATATATATCCAGCTTGGGTGACAGAGCCAGACTCTATTTCTACACGCACACACACACACGCCCCAGAGAGTTCCCATATACCCCATTCCTGCATCCATTCTACACGACTGGCAGATTAATCATCTAAAAGCACAAGATGCATATTATTATCCTCTTACACATATATATATTCTGTCCCTCTAATAAAACCCTGACTAATACAGAGAGGGAATGAGGAAGCTAGAGAGAGAGAGCATTCCAGGCATAGAAAGCAGCATGTGCAAAGGCCCTGAGGCAAGAAAGAACTAGCAGGGTATAGGAGCAGATGAAAGCTTGAGCAGAGTTGAAGAAGTTGGAGGAGTGGGCATGGGCCAAATCAAGCTGGGTCTTAAAGACCAAGGTAAAGAGTTTGGATGTTATTAAAAGTGCAATGGGAAGACAGTAAAGGGTAGCCACCAGAGAAGGGATGAAATTTGGAAAAACACGAAGCAATGTGTGGACGGTGGTTGAAAGGAGCGGTAGTGATGATGGAGAGGCTGGTTTGGGGACCACTGCAGTGACCCTACTCAAGCAAGATTTGTGTGAATCTGCAGCCCAAGGTCAGGGTTCGAGAAACACATTTTGAATTTATTCACAGAAAAATAGTTTTCCAATCATAAGGATGGATAAAATAAACTATGGAGTAGCTGGTGACACATTACCACAAACTTAGTGGCACACATTTCTTCTCTTACACTTTTGGACCCCTGAAGTCCAAAATCAGTTTCAAGATATCTGCAAGGCCAACCTCTCTCTGGAGGCTCTACAGGAAAATCCATTCCCTTACCTTTCCCAGCTTCTGGAGCTGCATTCCTTGCATTCCCTGGCCCATGGCCCCTTCCTCCATCTCCAAAGCCAGCAGCATAGCATCTTGCCTCAGTTGTCACATTGCCTTCTTCTTCTGTAGTCAAATCTCCCACTGCCTCTCTTTCATAAGGATACTTGTAATTACATATAGGGCCAATATGGATAATCCAGTATAAATTTCCTATCTTCAAGGTCCTTAAAGCAATCATACCTGCAAAGTCCCTTTTGCCACATAAGGTGACATTCAGAGATTCAGGGATTAGGACATGACATCTTCGGGGCATTATTCAGCCTACCACAGAGGGAAAAAAGAGAAAAAAGAACCCAGTGTCAAGTTCTGAGGCATGCTAACATTTAGATCAGACAGAGGAGAAGGAACTAGCAAAAGAGATTGAGAAGGAAGTCATTGAGGAAGAAGGAAGCCTGGCAGAGAGTCATGTTGCAGAGCCAAGGGACTAGAGACTCTGAGTGTTCAGAAGGAAGGAGCTGTTTCTTGTTGCTGAGAGGTTGAGTACAATAAACATGGAGAAGAAGCCACTGGAAATGTCATCATGGTTGGTGATCTCTACCACAGCAGATTGGGATGTGGGGGCTGGGCATGCTGGATTGAAAGTCATCAGAATGCACTGAGGAATTCATGGGGTGAGGTGGTACAGGCACCAAGTGTGAATACGTCCATGTTCTGCTATCAAAGGAAGAGAGAAACTGGGTCGGAGGGGGTTATAGAGTTAAAGAAGACAGCTCATTGTTTTCTGTTTTTAGTGGTGGACATTGCTAATGATTTCATAGAAAGATGCAGGAGGAAAAATGGATACCCAAGGTAATGAAGTCCTTGAGAAAGCAAGAAGCAGTGAGGCCCAAAGTCAAATGAAGAGACTGCCCTGCTAGGAGCAGGGACACTTGTATTTTAACAGGAGGGAAAGGTGTGTGTAAGTGAAGGCTGAGTTGATTTTCTCAAGAGTGAGGCTGAGAACAAGGAGTGTAGTTATGTTTGAAGAAACAATGTTTGAGAAGTCATATTATTTGTGGAGACACATTATTTTGTTTCTTTTTCTCTAACAAGTATCATTGGCATAGTCATAGCCCTAAATATCTGAAAATTAATTCCCCTTTAACCACCTCCCCTAGTTCAGTGATAGATAATTTTAAGTGAAAATAACCATGCAAATAGCCACGTTAAATGAAACTTTATTAAAACAAGAAATGATGCAATCAAACTACTTTGTGGTTTTGTTTTCATTACAAAAATAAACTGAAAAGAAAAAAAACACAACAACTTGTCTTACTAAGGTGGGTAATAAATAAGTCATTTACCATAATTATTATGAAATTGCAGCCTACACATGTATGAAAACTGTAGAACATGTACTATGAAATCACATTGTCCATGGTTAGCAGACTGAAATTCAAAATCTTTTGTGTATGCTGTTTGATATGACATTTCAAGCAAACTATGAACAGAACTATTAGCATTTGTATCCTTTTATGTTAAGACTATAGCTTCTATCCAATTACCCATTTCCCCTCATCAAGATGAAGATGAGACAGTATGAAAGGCCCCTCCACCAGAATATTTCTTAGCTCCTTGTCATTCACTTTGACATTCAAATGACCCACTGCTAAGGCAGGCATACCAGTATCACTCATCTAGCATTGGCATTGGCATCTCAGGGCATCTCACCCAGAGCTAAAAGCAATTTCTCAGTCTTGTAATAAACAAGGTTGCTTTTATCAATCTTACACCTAATGTCTAAGCATAGGACAGTGTAGATTGCTCATAATGGGTTGAGTTTTGTTGTTCAATAATTTTTTTTGCATTCAAACCTTGGAAATTATTTATTAATTTTCAAAGCTGGTTTAATGGTTTAAGAGAATCTGCCACCAAAATTATCTTTTTCTCACCTTTCTATTTCCTTTTTTTCTCCTTCCATAAAGGGGTATATCTTTAAAAGGCACGGAATGTAGGATCTTCAGAGGTCCCTTCTCCTATCCAGTCACCTACATTGATAAATTCCTCCTGGTGTTTGTCATACAATGAGAATGTTATTATTTCATAGAAGATGGAGACTTGTAAAGATTCCCTCTAACTGACTGAAAAATCAAACTCCAAATTCAAGCCCGGACTTGCCTCCTGCAAAGCTTCCCCCTTATAGAGAACTTGCTCTAAACTCTCAGGAAGTCCCTGCTTCATAAAGGGAGAGCCTAACATATTGTTTTACAACTTTCAGCCCTCCCACAGTCTGAAGTAGAAATACAATTTCTCTACTTGATTTTTGAAAGTACAAACATAAAAACATATTGTAAAAACATGTAGATATTCAAGTATTTCTACAGGTTTGAATAAAAACAGCAGCAATTAAAAAAATGCTTATAACTTTGCTTTTTAAAACAAGCAGTGCACAGGCTATTTATATCAAAGAGGAAAAGGCCAGGAGAGCTGGTTAAAGCCTCCAAAAAATTTATTTGGTCTAATTCTATCAGCAGACACTGACTTAGACATTTCCAAGAACTCTAAGAAAGATATTTTCCATAGAACAACAAAGGGACGCATGTTATGCAACAATGTTGAAAAAGCAGTGCCCTTCCAGTTAAATGTCTGAGGCACTCTAACTTTTTCTAGAAACTGTTCATCTAGAAACTTTGGTGGTTAGCTAAGAAAGCACTGTTTAATCCAGGAATTATAAAAGATAGAATATAAAGATATCTTTCAGAGGGTCTCCCATTCAGTGAATCCATCCAGAGAACAGACTAAGAGTTGACATTCTCAGCCATGCCCATTCTCCTTTTTCTGTGTTTTATACCTGAGGATTATTCACAGCCCATTTATAAATAAATAAATAAAAGCAAATTGCTTTGGATGATGTTTCAGAGGATCAGAAGGCTGATCCAGGATACAGTGTCAACCTTCCTTGGTGAGTGATACCTTGGTCCAGTTTCCCTGTTGGCTGCCATCTGGCCAGCTGTGGGACATCACCCTTTCCTGTTGAGGGAGACCAGATGGTTCACAGAGCATCCGTGGGGAGAGCACAGGACTGGACTTGCTGGTAATCTGTCTGCTTCATTGCAGAGCGGAGTCTAAGGGAGAGAATCACCGTGGCGATTAGAAGGAGGAGTCCAATGATGAAAAGGATGACCAAGGCTGCCTTAGCTCCTGTTGGACCCAGATTCTTGCCAAAGAAATAGAGCTGCTCCTTGCCAGGTCGTTCTGTGAAAAAGATAAAGTTGTCAGGCCCCTGCATTCTTGAGGAGTGAAATGTTGACTCATTTACATGGGGAGAGGGTATCATTACCGTTAGATGGCACTGTGGCTGAGTGAGATGCCCCTCCAGGAGATGTGGTGGAGTAAGGAATCCTGTTGTCTGCACAAAGAGAACAAGTTGATTGTTTTATTAACAACAGAAGGGGATTCTTTTCATGACATGAGTCATTTCATTTCACCAGCAAGGACTTATTCCATCAGCATCTGCCAATCATTTATGGATTCTTACTGTGCTACTTCATTCCCATGTACATGCTTTCCTGCCCTGTCTGTCTTTCCCACTTCTGCTCACCCACTGAATCTGTCTGGAGCCTTATGGCCTCTGTGAAACTTTGGCTCATATCCTCCAACTGTTACCCATTCCCTCCTACTGCTGCCAGTAAGCCCTGTACTCTGTATTCTGCTACGGCACATAGCATACTTGATTATAGTTACATATTTACATATATGTCTCTCTTACTTGACTCTGAGCTTGTTGAGGGCTATATCTGGGTTTTTGTCATGCCTCTTGTTTTCAGGGTCTATAGGAAGCTTGGTGCCATCATCTGGCATCACTGACAGACAACAGTACCTATGTTACGAAGGACCGTGTAGGTTGTCTCCATGCCAGCATGGATGTGGTCAGACACATGACAGTGTAGCAGCCATGTCCCTGGGTGATCTGCAAACAGTTCAATGGTTTGGAATGTCCCAGGAAAGAGATCATACACATCTTCTCGGTAAGATTTATCTATCTGCAAAAACGTTTTAAAAAACAACAGCTAGTAGCCTTCTTTGCTCAGAACAGCAAGAAGAGAAAGAAGAGCAAAAACAAATAAAACCCACAGTAAGCAAAAGGAATGACATAAGAAAGAGCAGGAATCAAGAATAGAAGTACAATAAAGTCAAAGAAATCTAAAACTGATTCTTGGAACAGATCGATAAAATCAATAAATTCTGTAGTAGCCAGCTTCCATGATGGCCCACAATGATCCCCACCTCCTGGTATTCATAACCTTTGTAGTTCCTACCTACATTGTATAAGGGTTGGTATGTGCAATCAATAGCATGTGGAAGAAGTGCTGGCATTCCAATTCCAAGATTAGGTTATCATTACTTCTGTCTTAGATACTCTCTCGCCCTCTTCTCTTGGATTACTCACTGGAGGAAGCCAGTTTTCATGTCTTATCCACATGATCAGGAGTTGAAGCCTCTAGTCAACAACCATATCAGTAAGTTTGGAAGTAGATCCTCCAGCTCCAGTCAAACCTTTGAGAACTGCAGCTCCAGTCAACATCTTGATTGCCTCCTCATGAAAGATTCTGAATCAACCAACTAGCTAAACTGCTCCCAGATTCCTGATGCAAGAATTACTCTAAGTTTAGAGTAATTTGTTATGCAGCAATAGATAACTAATACAAATCTCTGGACAGACTAACCAAGGGAAAAGGGAAAAAGACACATTAGAAATACCAAGAATGAAAGTGAGGACATCACTAATATCTTACACACACTGAAAAGGAAATACTGGACAAACACCTCTTATCCATAAATTCTACAACTTAGATGGTATGAACAAACTCCTTAAAAGACACAGACTCCTGAAGATTACTCAAGAATAAATTGATAACCTGAATAGCACTATATTTATTAAAGAAACAAATGCTTCAAGATATTCTAACAAATTAAACTCCAGATGGCTTTATTGGCAAATTCTACCAAACATTTAAAGGAGAAATAATACCAATTGTAAAAAAACTGTTCTAGAAAATAGAAGAGGAAAGAACACTTCCAACTCATTTTATGAGGCCAGCATTACTGTGATACCAAAACTAAACAAATGCTTTGCAAGGGAAAAAAGCTACAATCAATACTCCTCATGAACATAGATACCATCATTCATAACAAAATACTAGCAAATCAATTCCACAAAAAGGAATAATACATCATCACCAAGTAAGGTTTATCCTGGGAATGAAAAAGTGTTTTAAAACTCCAAAATCAATAAATGTAATTCAGCAATGGATTAAAGAAAAAGCATCTGATCATCTCAATAGATGCAGAAAAACCATTTGATAGAATTTAACATTTGTTGATGATCAAAACTCTGAGCAAATTTAGAAGGAAACTTCCTCAACCTGATAATGGGATCCACAAAAAAGCTGCAGCTAACTTTGTATTCAAAGGTGAATGACTAAATGCTCCCCTTGTAAGATTAAGAACAAAGTGAGGATGCCCACTTTCATCACTCATATTCAAAATTGCACTACAGGCCCTGGCCAGTGCAATAAGACAAAAGAAATAGAAGACATACAGATTGAAAATAAATGAAGCCATGTCTGTTCACAGACAACATGACTGTCAGCATGGAAAATCCCCCTAAAATCTACCAGAAAACTATTGGAACTAAAGTGAGTTTAGCAAAGATGCAGGATACAAGGTCAATATGCAAAAATCAATTATATTTCTAAATATTGGCAATAAACAACTATAAATTGAAATAAAAACACTTATCATTTACACTATTACTAAAGCCTTTTATATACTTAGTTATAAATAAATATAAGAAAATATATGCAAGATCTCTATACTTAAAACTACAAAATGCTGATGAAACAAATCAAAGAAGAGGTAAACGATATATATACCATGTTCATGGATTGGAAGCCTCAATGTAGTTATGTCAGTTCTGTCAAACCCATTGTATAGATTTAGTGCAATACCAATCAAAATCCCAACAGGATTTTAAAAATCAAAATCAACAAGTTATTTCTAAAATTTATCTGGGAAGGCAAACACCTAGAATAAAACAATCACCATCTGATTTTCAGACTTACTATAACACTAAAGTAGTCAAAACATTGTGACATTCAAGAAAGGGCAGACTATAAACCAGTGTAATGGAAGAGACAGCCCAGACATAGACCCACATATATGTGTTCAATATGATTTTGACAAAAGTGAAGAGTGAATTCTGTGGGAAAAAAAGATAATCTTTTCAATGAGTGGTGATGGAACATTTGGACATACATATGAAAAAAATGAACTTTATTTCATATCTTGAACCACATATGAAAATTAAAATGTATCAGAGCCCTAAATATAAAATCTAAAACTATAACACTTCTAAAAGAAAACAAAGACCTTTTTTGTGACCTTCATTCAGTAAGGCCAAAATTTTTTATACATGACACTAAAAGTATGATCTGTAAAAGAAAAAAAAGAAAAATTGTACTTCATTGTACTTCATCAAAAATTAAGAACTTCTATTTGAAAGCTGTGAAGAGAATGAAAAGATAAACCACAAACTGGAAGCAAATATTTGTGAGTCATATCGCTGAAAAAGGATTTGTATCCAGAATATGTAAAGCCCTCAAACTCTACAATAAGGAAACAAATAAGCCAATTTTTTAAAATGGCCTTGCAATTTGGACACTTCACCAAAGATTAACAGATGACAGATGGTAAGCAAACACATGAAAAAAATGCTCAATATCGTTAGCCACTGGGAAAATGCAAATGAAAAGCAATGAGATACCACTATATCCCCTCCCCAACGAGGGAATGCCTAAGGAAAAAAAGGAAACAAAAACGAAAAATACCAACTGCATATGTGGATGTGCAACATATGGAGCTCTCATATATTTCTTTGGAAATGCAAAATGATACTGTCTCTTTGGAAAAGAGTTTGGCAGTTTCTTATTGAAATCAAACGTACACATCACATGGCTTAGCAATCCTACTTCTAGGGATTTTCTCAAGGAAAATGAAAACATATGTTCACACAAAAACATGTGCACAAATGTTTGTAATGACTTGATTTGTAATAAACAACCTTGGAAATAACTCAAATGTTCCTCAACAGGAGAATGGATGAACAAACTGCATTATATCCATACAATGGAATACTACTCAACAATCACAAGAAACAAACCACTGATACACATAACAAGACGGATGCAATCTGAATGCCTATGCTAAATCAAACAAGCCAGATTCAAGATGCTACAAACTATGATTTCCATATAACCTTTCAAAAAAGGCAAATCTATAGAGACAGTGGTTGCCAGGTGTTAAGTATGGGGAAGTAGTTGACACTAGAGGGTGCAATGGGGAAATTTGCCAGAGAAATAAAAGTATTCTGTATTTTGATTGCTGTTGGTTGCACTACTGTATGTGCTTATCAAAAGAGAACTACACACTAAATTGGTGGGCGAATTGTATTCAATGTAAATTATATCTCATTTTTGAAGTGTATATGTAAACTTTTGTCATTTTATATATGTTATTGAATTTTATAAATTTTTAATATAATTTTTAAAATGTAACTTTAAAAAAGCCAAATTCTGAAATGCAGCATAGCCATTTAATATGTGAAACTCTAATCATAGCAGGCTAATACTTGGTGTCCTAAACAATGTTGAAATATACAGAGGAGAAAGAATATTCAATGTTTTATTAAAGTTACCATTTATTCCTGTCTAACTAGGAAAGACCAATTCCAGTTTTCTCCACACATTGGATGTGATTGTTCTTTTCTATTCCACTTCCTTGTAGACAGCACTGAGAACTTCAGATGACAGACTATTTGGACCTTATCCATTGGAGATTCTGATTCAGCAGGTCTGGGGCAAGGCCTGGCAATAGGGTTTTTACATGGTTCCCCAGATGGTTCTGCTATACAGGGAGCGCCACCCAAATGGTATAGCTTGATGCTAGAGGGTAGAAGGTCACACATGGTCCAGCCCAGCTCACTAGGACAAAAGTCAAGATAAAGTTTGAGGGCTCAGGCCAGAGCTCAAAACAGCTCCTTTACTAGATAGAGCTATTCTATTAGCTAATCACACAGAAAAAGAAAAGGGTAGGGAGAAGGAAAGGGAAAGAAAAAAAGAAGGGCGAGGAAAAGGGACAAATGCTGTCAGTGTCAGTACTTTCATATACAATATTAACAGTATATTCCAGGGTGGTCAGAGTTATCCCCAGATCACTAATGAAAAAACTCTGACCTGAGGCTTGGAGAGATTTTTATAAGCACAATAATATACTTACACATATTAAGAAACATCCAGGCCGGGCGCAGTGGCTCACGCCTGTAATCCCAGCACTTTGGGAGGCCGAGGCGGGCAGATCACGAGGTCAAGCGATCGAGACCATCCTGGGCTAACACAGTGAAACCCTGTCTCTACTAAAAAATACCAAAAACATTAGCTAGCGTGGTGGCAGGCACCTGTAGGCCCAGCTACTCAGGAGGCTGAGGCAGGAGAATGGCGTGAACCCAGGAGGCGGTGCAGTGAGCGGAGATCGCGCCACTGCATTCCAGCCTGGGCGACAGAGCGAGACTCTATCTCAAAAAAAAAAAAAAAAAAAAAGGAAATAACCAGGGAGAGGGTACAATCACATTATTCTGTTCCATTTTCACCTCCCCTCACAAGCATTATTGCCAAGTAACTCTTATTTTCCACTGGAAATACATTGAATTTGTTAGTTCAAAAAAGTCTTTCCCAAAGCACTTTCCTTATACTTACTTTGAAGAGAAAGCTCTCAGCATGATAATGGATGGTATGTATGTCCACTTCACTTCCTATCCCTAACAAATACCAGTTTGTCATTGTATCTTCGTTCATTATGAGGCCATGGAGATTCCCAAAAATCTTTCCATTAATAGCTTTAAAAGGGTGATAAGAAAACAACCTTTGGTTAATTAAAATATAAGCTGATTTTTTAAATGTTTCCAGAAGATCTTTAGGTCACTGATATTTTCATCTGTCTAGTAAACATGTAACAATCTCACTCACCCCTAGCAGTGTCCCACCATTCTAGACCCAAAATTCAGATTACTGAGAAATCCTTCTACAAAGAGAGTGAGAACAAAGAAATAGCAGTTTTAAAGCCATATCTTGGTGGCAGTGTTTTGTTTTTTCAGCATAATCTCTTTATGAAGGAAATTACAGGCTCATTGGAGAGGTAGCCAGATTTATACCACTCTACAGAGAATAAACTGAGGCATAAACAAGTTTAAATAAATCAAAATTGAGTGACTTAGAAGGTATTTTTTTAATACTTCACTTGTTGAGAATAGTTTAAGCCTGGTTGAATCTCCGAAAATAAAAGAGAACTTCACATGGGCTGAGGTCGTGACCAAACAATGACCAAAGCAAACTGAGTTTACATGATGGTGACTTCCACTCCTCCGCTGTCTACTGACTTTTGATTCTGTGCATTGTGGCACAACCAAATGACCTGCATTCATTAAAAATGGAGACCATACTAAAAACTCTTTAGGAGAAGAAAGCAAAACTGGTAGGGGAAAAAGTAGCTGAATGGGAATCAGGCTACTATATTCTAATCTATATTAATAACTAGCTTTGTGACCTTGGGCAAGGCCTATCTTTTTGTGCACTTTGGTCAAAAATAGCTGTTGGTAAGAAAACACATTATTCTCACCAACAAACTACCTTAAATTATACAGAATTAAGTAACACAGATACATTAAAACAGAAATTTGATGATAGTGTTTCATATCCCAGACACAAACCTGGCCCTTAAATTTAATCAAATGGAAGTTATGGCATATTCTTATAAAAATATGACAATAAGCCATTATTTGTTTTTAAAGAATTACTTCACAGTCTTAGAGCTTAGAGATCCCAGCATTCAGAAATACATGTCCCTACAAGTTGGTTCAAAGCCTTAATGACTTCGTTGCCAGCCAATCAGTGGCTAGGCTGGTTCAGTCTGAACGAAAGCGTTAGAGGACTTTCTTCAGTCCAGGTGCCCCTGGAAAGGGGGAAAGGCTCAGAGAAGGATGCTGGGAGCCTCCTACATTTACAGGAATTGCTATGAGCTTATCTCAACAATAGGCTTCTTCTTTTTAAACTTTGGATATACCATGCATTCTGTTGCTTTCCTCAAAATCATCAGTGCGCTTAAAATCTCGTGGATCTTTGTTGAGATACTTCTTAATATTGTCATCCAGATACCAGGATTCATTCTCATTAAATACCAAAAACAAGAGAGCAAATTCATAATCAATGTCACTTCTCCTTCCCTTTTCATTCAATACTCCTTCTCGGCATGTAATCAGAGGACCCATCAAACCACTATACGTATCCTGGAAGAAAAATAAACCGAGTTAAAAGAGCCATTAAGTAATTTAATAATATTTCATTCCACCTGCCACCATTCTAGTATAGGGTCATAATACCTCACCCTGGACTAGAAATTGATTCTTCTCTCAGCTGTGATTCACCCCACCTCCAGACCATCCTGTTGAACACCATCACAGTAATCTTTATACTCCCATATCTAGAAGTCTTCAGTGATTTTCCATGGCCTGCAGAATTAAATATAAATCCTCGCAGGTCCGTGAGCCCTCCATGTGCTCCCCTAATGAACTTTTCTGGCTTAGGCTACCCCTTGATTTACTACTGGACCCCTTATGATAGCCAAATGGGACTCTCAACATGTCCCAAACACTCCCTCTACTTCCCTATTTTCAGCTGTGCTCATAATGCTCTTTCTTCCTAGACTCTCCTTCCAAAACCTTCTATAGTACTTTAGTTAGTCTGCCACTCCTACAGAATTCACCAGATTCAGAGCTCTATTACAGTTACAAGTGTGGACATGTATTATTTTCCCCACAAAGTTAGAAGTTTCTTCAAGACAGGAGTATCGGCCAGGCGCGGTGGCTCACGCCTGTAATCCCAGCACTTTGGGAGGCCGAGGTGGGCGGATCACGAGGTCAGGAGATCCAGACCATCCTGGCTAACACCGTGAAACCCCGTCTCTACTAAAAAATACAAAAAACTAGCCGGGCGAGGTGGCGGGCGCCTGTAGTCCCAGCTACTCGGGAGGCTGAGGCAGGAGAATGGTGTAAACCCGGGAGGCGGAGCTTGCAGTGAGCTGAGATCCGGCCACTGCACTCCAGCCTGCGCGACAGAGCGAGACTCCGCCTCAAAAAAAAAAAAAAAGACAGGAGCATCTGCATCTCTCATAGTATTTGGTGGGGTCATTTGCACATCACAAGTGCTCAATAAATATTTGTTGTGATGCATAAAATAATAAATAAATATGGATTTTCCCATAATTCTCATATGTAAGTTTATTTATTCAAGTGCCTTGTATATCTGTCTCTGAACTCTAGAACTGTCCAGTACAACTCAAGGACATTAATACAAGCCATCTAATACCTAAGAGGGAGGTTAAAATACTCTCTCCTTTTTTTTCTTTAATAGCCAAAGCTTACATTTTACATCAGATGATGGCTTTAGATTGGATTTTGGTTTATGGCATGTAATTAAAGGCTGTGGTTGTTTTACACACACATATCTGGCTCAAATTCAATATTGAATCTTTGCCTTTTATTTCAAAGTTAGATCATTAATCATTCAAATAGTTTTGTAGTTTCAGTTACTATGTTTAAAGTGAACTTTCTTTTCCTGAGCCCTAGTAGCCCTGGTAATGCATTTAAAATGAACAGATTTAACACATCCAAAACCATACATAAATTGTATTCTAAGTTATATTTATTTTATTGTTATATATTTACATATCCTCTTTTGCTTCAAACCTTTTATCTTTTGAAGTTCTAAATTTGGTAACTGAAACATCGGGATTTTGTTTTTATCCCCCATACTTTAAGTCAAGGGTCAGCAAACTTTTTTTTGTTTGTTTGGAAAAAAAAATATCACCAGAGAGTAAATATTTTTGACTTTGTGGGCGATACAATCTGTTGCAGCTACTCAAGTCAACCACTGACAATGTAAATGTAAATCCAGTATGGCTAGATTTGGTAAATGGGCCATAGTGTGAGACCCTTGCTCTAAATCATTACACGCTTTCACATATACCAACCCAAGCTGTGATGAACTTTCATCCAGATTAATTTAGTCAACTTTCATCCAGATTATTTTAAACCTTTTGGTTGCTCTCTCCACCTTACCTTCACAAAGTTTACTGTTGAATAGTAAACCCATGGAATACAATTGGGATCAGAAGGCCCTGGACCGGATCTTTTAGGGATATTCCATCTGTAAGTTTTTACTTCTCCTGTAATAAATGAAACGGAAAAAATTTATTAGAATTACCTGTGTTTCAGATGATTTATCTGAAGAAATACAAGCAGGTCTTCATACATTTCATTAATGTTTATTTCTGGAGAGAATTACTCATTCATTACAAATGTTCTTATTAAACTCCCATCTCGATTTCTACTATTTCAAAATGAAATGGCAGATTTGTCATGTCAGGCTCCAGCCTTCCCTCTAGTTTCCCTTTTTTATTGTCAACTGGTGTGTATTCAGGAAATAAAAACATTTTATACCTTACTGTTTTTCCTCCTTAAATGTTGTATCTTCTTCCCAAGAACCGTCCTTGAGCACATCTTAGTCATCAAGGACCTCTGCCTTGACCTCTTATGGGAGTCACCAGGGATATTTGTAAGCTCTTGCTGCTCAGGTCTCACCCCAGACCAGTGAAATCGGAGAGTCTGGGGTCTAGGACTCTGGTGCTAGTGTTTTTTTAAAGCTTCTCAAGTGGGCAGATGAGATTTGGTGAGAACCAGAATTAGAGAGACCTAGTTCCAAATCTCAACCCTATGACTTCCTTTTTCCTACATTTGATAAGCTACTTAACTTCACTAACCTTTAGTATCCTCATCTGTAAAGTGGGTTGGTCATCATAGTTTTCTAATTGTTGTGAGGATTAAATGAAATAATGTAATTAAATACACAGGATAATGCTTCATTTTGAAGGCAGTTAATGTGTTAATTTTTATGTTTACTACAGTAGTCCCCCTTTATCCAGGAGGGATACATTCCAAGACCTCCAGGGGTTGCTTGAAACCACAGACAGTGCCATACTTATATATACTATGTGTTTTCCTATACATGCATACCTATAATTAATTTATAAATTAGGCACAGTAAGAGATTGACAATAATAAAATATGACAATTATAACAGTACACTATAATAAAAGCTATGTGAATGTAGTCTCTCACTCTCAAAATATCTTTTTATAATCTCTAATTGAAGTTATCTCAAAATTTCTTAATATTTTCAGACCAACTTTGATTCAGGTAACTGAAACCAAGGAAACCAAAACCATGATAAGGGGGAGCTACTATAAGAACAACTATGGAGACAGTAAAAAGATCAGTGGTTGTCAGGGGTTAAGGAAGAGGAAAAAACAAACACCAGAGAACAGAGAATGTTTAGGGCAGTGAAACTATTCTTTATAGGACTACAATGGTAGATACATGTCGTTGTGCGTTTGTCAAAACCCTTAGAGTGTATACACCAAGACTGAACCCTAATGTAAATTATGGGCTTTAGGGGATGTGTCAATGTAGGTTCATCAGTTACAACAATTGTTGTACAACACTCTGGTGGGGGATGTTGATAATGGGGTCCCTAATGGAGGTTCCTAATGGAGCCCTAGAAATTCCTAAACATTTGGTCCTTGGATGAATGATGATCTCATACCAGAGTGACTAGATGATGGCTGAAACACATTGACATTAAGATGAGCTCTTTAAGACCCCTCTGAGGTCAGAAAAGAGTTGACTCCAGTGTTCTTCTTCAAGATGGAGCAGATCTCTGATGCAACTTACCTGGTTTTGTCATGGGCACTTGGAATTGCTTTCCACTATCCATCTCCTCCACACCCTGGGCTGAGATGGAGTAGGGCCTACTGGCTTTGTTCTTAAATATGATCAGGATGGTGTCGCCCACCTCGGCATGAATCATTGGGCCTAAAGGCAAAACACAGGACTGTGTGCATTATTACTGCTCTTTCAACATTAGTGGAATTTAAATATAGGCAGTAGTGAGCCAAATAAAATAGTTTGGCTTTAGTTGTTTTTCTGAGAAAGGCATATATAAATCTACTTTGTTTTAGAGAGCAACATTGTGTGGTATTAAGTATCATGTAGTCTTTAGCAATGGGTTTAAATTCTGCCTCTTTCATTTATTAGAGGGGCCTTGGGTAAGTAATGTAATCTGTCTGAGTTTCAGTTTCCTCATCTGTAACATTGGTTTAGTAATAACTTTCGTGTGGGGTTATAGTAAGAACTGAATAAGATAATGTATGTAAAAGTGTTTCCTTCAGTGCACTGATACACCATAAGTACTCAGTAAATGCTTAACCTTTTACTACTGAGAAATCATCTCCAGGAAAAGCCATATCCACATGATATGGTGACTTTCAGTTGTAATCTCCCTGCGTATAACCTTTGATAAGTCTGAAATTATTCATTATCTGGTAAATGGATGACAATAATGAAGATCCAATGAAATGTGTATAAAAGGAATTTGAAAGATTAGAGTGAAATAAAATCATTTATGTATTGATTTATGATTAATACAGTGACTTCATGTATGCAGGTCTAACTCTGTTTCTCAATATTTGTTTACCCAAGGAGACAAGCACTCTTCAGTTCCACTGATGTGTGCATTTCTGTTGGAAGCAAACAGGCTGTGTGCCGATGGAGATGAGCCTACACCTGGCTGAGAGGGCCTGTAGCAGCATGACTTGTGCACTGCTTCATGGTGAGTAGACTCCCATTTCAGAAGTGCTTGATCCCTATGGCTCTCTCTTGGGTATTTGGTGCATTCTACAATCAGAGGCAGATACACTCACAGTTGGTGGTCTGGCCACACATATCAATTCCTTGCTGATTCAAGCCATGGTTTTAATTGCTTTTCTGAGACAGGTATATGTAAATCTAAAATTTGTTGGACTGTTATTATTTTCAATTTTCTCTCAATTTCTTAAAACATAAATACATTAAATTAAAATAAATAAATAAAACTTTCTTAAAATATTTAACATGAATCAGGAAGTTCTAAAAATCACTCATTTTTTTCCCCTTAATGGCAAAATTAGAAAAGAAAACCCGAAGGCAAGTGGACTGGGCTGAAAAAAAGAAGAAAATGCTTTGCATGTTCTTAAACAGTACATTTGGTTATAGTTAGAAACAAGTGCCTATGTATGTGTCTGTTAAAATCATTATTTGTGTACTCATTACCACCTGAATTGCACATGCCTTGCTATACTGGTTGGTAAGAGCAAATGACTACTGATGAGTAAGAGTGAATGGGTACTGATTCAGAGCGTGAGAGGTCGCTATCAGGGAATAGTAATGAACTGAAGTGTGCCTGCCATGCGCCCAGTTTGAGGAGCCCAAGCCTCTCCCTGAGCTGCAGAAAATGAGTAAATAGGCTTCACATTTCCCTGGTTGAAGTGCTGATGGGCTTGCCTCTCATGAATTCAACTTATTTGTGTCATTTTGCTGAGAAGAACCAAACCAAAGAACCTTAGAGGCACACCTCAAACCCCTCAGCAGGACCAGCACCTCAGTGTCTTTAAAGCTCTGTCAACATCACAGCTCAAATGAATGAATGTCTCAATCAGGGCTGACTCACTCATTTGATGAGACAAACAAGCTTATCTGTGAATGTTAGTAGACTGTGGACATGTGGGGTCTAATACACCTCCACATGTATTACATGGATGGGGCATTTGATTTAACAATTTATCAAGCTAGGAGTTGTAGGGCCTCATTCTAATATTGGAAAGCACTGTGTAAGACCATACTGTTTATATAAGTTACCTTGTGCATTCAAAAGTGGAGCAGGATTTCCAAAAGTCCCTTAGATTTGCCCTCTGCTTTAAGGTCTTATCCCCAAGATGGGGTCAGAGCTGGTGACTTCCCATGAAGAAAAGTGGAGAAGGAAAGCAGGAAGAGCTTATCTCATTGCCAGGTCCGGCAGCTCAGGTTCTGAGAAGGCCATGAATAAGGGCCTCCTGAACTGAGAGGGACCTTTCAGGAAGGAGAAAGCCAGACCTTTCTCCCTTGGCCCCATCTCACATAGGAGCTCTTCTTTTGTCATAAATATGTTTATGGTGTGTTGCAATAGCACTGTGCATGGATAACCCAGGACCTTAAGAAGTTATGGAAACATTCTGCCTGCTGTTCTGACACATCAAACTATTTCAAATTAAAACTTCCTGGCACAGTATAGGGGTTGGAAAGAAGCTTTAGGGTATCATACACAAGATAGACTGCCCCGATGTCATGGATTCCTATTTGTGTGTTATCTGGTAGTCTTATTATGACTATTTTTTGTATGAGTTGAGCACTCAGCACACTCCCTGATAATGGTAGAGCAGGAAAATATTGCAGTTGGAGGAATGCAGTCAAGCTACTCTGTTTCTTCTATCCTTTCTCAGCCACAAGTCTAACAGAACACATGAGTGTGTGTGTATGCACATGCTTGGGGCTGACAGTGCACGCCTGAAATCTGTGCCATACCCAGGAGTTCTAAGTGCTCCTCTCGTGGTGGTCGGGCTTTGATCTCCACAAATTCTCCATCCGTGTATTCCCTGTAAACCACCTTCTTGTACTGAGAGCCAATCCAATTTTCAGTGTGGTTCATAAATATATCTCCATGTCTGCAAATCAGAAGCATCAGAAATTAAAGTTGTCAGAAAGCAGAAAAGCTTTGAGTGCCTCTAAGTGATTCAGGGGTACTCTGGAGAAGTGCTCCCCAAACCTGGCTGTGATCAAGTGCTCCCTGGGGAGCTGGCCTTTTGCACCAGACTTTCTGGGAGTGAGGCCAGGAATCTGCACTTTAAAGCTCCTTGAGTTCTGATATGGGCAGCCCAGCACCAGTTCATGGCCCACCCTTGGAAATCACTGTTGTAATCTTCTGCGAAGCACTGAGTAGGGCCAACCTCAGAGACTCCTAAGGATCCTTTGAGGTTGCACCTCTCTTCTGGGACCATCTAACCTTACACACATGCATCTGCTTGTGTGTGTCATCACACACACACACACACACACACACACACACACATCCACCCTCTACCACCCTGAGTTTCTCCAGATTTCATTTGCACCTTTCTGTACATGGTAATACTTTTCCACTTTGAAAGATCTCAAGAAGGACTGTAGTCATGTATTGTGCATACACTCATATACATATATAGATAGATACAGTTGATACTTGTTCTTCACCCTAGTATCTTCACCCAGTTATGTGATAACTGGACTAATAAAGACTGAACCATTGTTCCTAGGGGAAATATAGGGTTAGGTTCCTGCAAACCTCTGGTCACAATATTTTCATCAACTGATCAACATATGACCTTGTTTTATGTCTGTTTCTTTTTAAAGACACTTTATTTAATATATATTGCTGAGCTCAACAGCATTAACACTGTTGAGTTCATTAACACTGAGCTCAACAGCCAACAGCACTATAACTCATGCAGGAACAAAGTCCCTCTCACATGTATGAGGCACATCAGAGGCTTCTTGCACTCAGGACATTGCTTCAGCACCCTGCTTAGGGTGGCATTCTAAACAGTGAAAGCACTAACATAAAGCACACAAATGCAAAAAACATGGCACTAAATAGTCTGAAAACAAGGATTTTGTTTACAGTATGAGAGCCGAAACAAGAAGGCAGAGAGACTCCTTGTTTGACCTCAGCTGAAAATGTGTGCCTCAGGCAACATAAAATGTTGCCACCCTATATGTACCTGCAAATGACCACAAAAATGTCACAGGAATTGATTTTGGGGTTAAAAATAAATTTTAGCAAGTAGGCAAATTTGCAAAAGCAGAATCTACAAATAGCGAGGATAGATTGTATGTGTACCGTACATGTATAGTACATTTCATCTATTGCCAAGGCAGATCATCACAAAAGACAGATTTTTAAAATCTATTAATTTTATTTCTAAAATACAGTGAGACCCAACCCTTCCATCTCCTTCCACTGAGGGAGCTTGCAGTCTCATCTCAGCCACTTGTATCACTTACCTTTCTTGGGTGGAATTATTCCTAACCATTCTCCCTGCCACCTGTACTCCTCCTTGCCCTCTATTCTCCACACTGCAGTCAGAGGGATCCTAAGCTATAATTTAATCACGTTGATTTTAAGCATTTTTGTGATTTCCCACTGCCAAACTCCTCAATTTGACTCTCAAGCCTCACTATCTGCCTTTGCCACCTCCTGAGCCTCATTTCCCATCACTGGCCCCCTACACTCTGTGCTCTGGTCATTCTAAACATTTACTCTATTGAATATGATGTGCTCTCACTCACCTCCAGGCCTTTACATAGGTTGTTCCCTCTGCCACGAGCATGTTTCCTTCCTCTTCAAGTGGACTACTCTTCATGTCCCAACTCACAGACTACTTCCTCCCAGAAGCACCCCCTGATTACCGACCCTCTCCCTACCTTTCCTCAAGACAGGGCTGTGTGCTTCTGCCATATCTCCTGCTGCACTCTACCCTTCCCCTCTCATAGTGACTGCTTCACTCCATATACTTGTTCTAAAGTCTTACCGTGGACCAGGAATTCTGTGTGGGAAAGGACCTTCTCTATCCTCCACACTGTTTTACCAGCACATTGCACAATGCCTAGCATGTAGTAGGTATTTAATAAACGCATGTAGACTTCCACCCTAGACTGTATGATTTCCAAGGGAAGAGAACTTTTCTTCTACTTTCATTTTTCAGGAGTCCCAGTTACATGTGATAGTGACCAGCGCAGACACAACCTGGGAATTTGTAGGGAGTCACACTTGCTAAAGACCTACAGAGCATGCGCGATCCCACTGAAGAGCCCTGGCGGCGGCGCCTGTGGTACCTTTCCCCTCTTGCGTCCAAGTGCTGCTTTTCGAACTCCCAGTTTTTGTTAGGGGCATAATCCCATTCTACCTCTTCAGCGGCGATGTAAAAAGTTCTTATCATCCCATGTGGCTGCTCAGAAGGGTCCCTGTTGTCACAGCTGTTGACCTCATAGATCTGACCCATGCCTCTCGGGAGGTGGTGCATGGTGGCACAAAACACCTTAAAAATACCTGCAAGAGAAATGGCTCGGCATTGAGTGTGGTGCTCGGTATTTTTGTTGGTGATGGTCTGTTTTTAGCAAACCTGCATATTTTATTCCAAAATAACCAGTTAGGTGGATTTTTAAAATACCAGTTGCCTAGTAGTTTAAAATCAGACCCCAAGGGTAATAAATTACTTTGAATATATTTACTTCTGTGGGGATAAAGATCCTGTCCCATATTCGTTTGTAATAAAAAAAGAAACTTACAATATTGCTACCAAGAAATGACTTCTCTGGGTCTCCCTTGTAATACACACCTATTAGAAGACAGTCTCTCCTGGAAAACCACCAATGATTATCTTAACCTAGCCCAGTTTAAAAACAACTAATTACCAGTAAGATGATTATCCTAGACAAGGTTCAAATTAAGCCACATTTCTGATGAGTATTTTGCCCTAAACGATTTCATAAATTCTAAAGTGCAATAAATATGTAAGGTATTATTATCATTAAAGCCAAGTGTATTACTTCATTAAGCCCTTGAGCAAAGAAGTTTCTCATTTCCAGTGGTAGATCTACGTAATGCTAAATGAAAAGGAAACAGAAAACAGAAAATCAATCAACTGAATTTTTCTACATAATACCAACAATCATGTCTACCAACAATTATGTAATTTTTAGATTGAATTTTCTAGATGCATTGGCATCAGATAGATATTTCTTAACTGAACTCACCATAAAAATCACATAAGATAAATAAAATTATTGAAGATATTCACTCTCAATGAAAATATCGGATCAATAACTCTTCCTTCCCTTTCTCTAGTAGCCTCTGTTTTTAGAGGTGAGGGAGGAGTGTGCCTTTCTTTAACCTTCTACAATGTACAGAGGTATCTTCTATCTTGCTATACATGTAAGTCTGTTGTCTAACCATCGCCAAGTTACTCCTTTTAGATGAGCGAAAACTCAGTGGGTTGATTAAGTGGGTACCCATGCACACCCAGGCACTGATGAGGACACATGAGGAAGGGTCTTTATACGAAACCACAGAGAAGACACCTTTGAAGACAGACTTGGAAAGACTGTCTCTGCATTTGTTTTTTTCCAGGCAGCCTATTGTTTATGTGTTGATCATGGCACTTCAATAGTTGAGGAATTGTCTCCTCTAAGAACAAAGAGGATCTTAGACAAGATAGCATGAAGAAGAAAAGAAAATTAATAATAATGATAACAAAAATAGAAGAACATGGAAATGTTTGAGTTGCAGCCTATAGTCTACCCACTTTTGAACACCCTCCTTCTTGACTTATAGGTAAGGGACAGGAATTTGGTAAAATGGCTAAGCTTTTAAGCAGTCATAGATTTATGCTTATCACCAAACATAAACTGTAAAACATTGTTGTGAAGCTCTTTAGAAACCTATAGGACATATGGAGTAATAATCAAAGCACTAGAATAAGTAGCTCCATCTCTAAAATTATTCTGGGCAGCTCTAACTTTGAATGCCTATTTCTATGGATTAAAATGATTTGGCTATTTCCCAATCCCCTCCTCTCTTTGGTCTTGAAGAGTGTGTTTAAAAAAAAGTTGTATCCAAGGCATCCCTTGATTTGAGTAATTCATAATTGATCAACTATACTAATGTACAGAGATTGGACACTAGGAAAAGTTCACATAGAAAAGACTATGGAGCTCCTAGTCTCAGGCAGATGTTAGGCAAAGATTTTGAAGCCCAAGCCTTAAGTTCTTAACTGATGACATGGAGACACCTAAACTGCAGTTCCAGTGGAAAGCAAAGAAGTAGAACATCCATTAGTAAACAGCAAGTACTCATCTTAGGTAGCATATTGGTTTCTTGCTAAGACTGATGAAAAAATGGGATTGGAAAAACATGTTCAATGTCTATAGGGCTTGTTCTCCTCACTTTTCATGCATGATTAGCGTATGCTACCATGTGTTGCTCTAGATCTTTTATGAAAACGCCCCAATTATCTTATCAACTTGGAATCTCTAAGAGAAGAAGTTCCAGGTACTGGCATTATACAGGGGTCTCCATAAATTCCAGATCCAATGCAGATTGCCCTGTGGGGAAACCAAGGGTGCCCAACAGAATGAAAACGGAGAAGCCCCCCAATCAAAAGGCAGTTATCAGTACCTATGGAAGAGAGACCAGGCTGCAATTATGCCTACATCTATAATCTGGAAGCATCCACTGGGATGTCCATAACTGGTAGATGCTTCAGGGAAGCAACTGAAATTATGTTCATGCTCAATGAGAGCAAAACACGTCCACTTTATCAGGGCTGAATTTTTACGGACTGTGAATCAAAACATTCTCCTAGGATTTATGCACCAAAGACTTTAGAGGGCTTCCACTTCTGTTTTGTGGATGCTATTTTAGATATTTCCCTTCTGTCCCTTATACTGTGTGTTTGGACTAATAATTCAGGATTCTCTGATTCTAATCAAGACTATATCTATTTCTACACCACTTGAAGTGCACAAAGTCTGCCAATTTCTTCTGCGGGAGGACTGTAAGTGGATGAGCCTGAAGGTAGAAATCTGGTCACCTAAGATGGACCCAGCAAGTTTACCTGCATGGTCCGGCTGCATGAATGCTGTTGTGGCCACGTGGGGAAACAGGGCCAGGGAGTCTCGGTGAGTCCCTCGTAGGTGGATGGTGTTCCCTTGAAAAACAATTCCATGCATGTCGGTGTCAGTGCCCAATCCAATCAGATGCCAGGAAACTCTATCCTTTTTACACATGTTTAGGCCTGGCTGGTTGCCGTACATGTAGCCATTAACAGCTAAATGGAAGAAGAAAGATAGTGAAAAATTATCAGTGTTTATCAGGCAGGGGAGCTTCAAATATGTCAACTGTTTACAAAAGATCCTTGTTTTCAGAGAATAAACAGTACCAGGGAAAAGCTACATGGTGAATCCACTTAAAATGGAGACCAAAATTAACAATGAATAATGAAAATATACAGAAAGTATTAAAATGTTCTCTTTAACAACACATATGCAAGAATACTAGTTCTAAGAATGACTAAGGGATAAATCAGATTGTTTATGAAATAATTTCCCCATACTCTTCTCTAAGGCTCTTGATATGAAAATCTTTTTCTTTTGAGGTTATTTTCCTATGATCTCCCTTGTTACATGTCTCTTCCTCAGTTATTAATTCATTGAATTCTACAAGACCCTCATTTGCCAGTGGGCTTTGCATTTGATTCTAGAAGTTATCAGACATGCTTTTACTGATTACATGGATTCAGCATTATTTGAAAGATTTTTTAATCAATTGACAGTATATGTGCATGTGTGTTCAGTGGAGAGGGCTTTTTTTAGGGGGTACTTAAGCTTATATGAGGTTAGCCTTTGAGTAAATAAATTTGCTTTATGATAACTTGTACTTTTTTATCCCAACACAATTACTGGAGGGACTTTATTAATAAACAATGATTAGTTAGATATGAAGACCCTCTGTGCTTCCAAAGTGGCAAATTGTTTTTATCTTTGACATCAACCCCAATCCATTGATAGTGGCTATCTGAAGCAGTGCCTTGAGAAGAACTTAGAAACCACATTCTCACCCTATGGGGATGAATGCCATGATATAACAGCAATGTCCGACTGGTGAATGCACATAACTGTGTCTCATGCTTGATGTCTCTTGGAGAAATAAATATTTCTACCCCCCTCCTACTCTCTACTAAGCCTATAGTAGGACAGAACTATTATCATGCACATGAATGACCTTCTGTTATAATCCCATTATCAAATAAAATTACTTTTTATTAGGTTGGTGCAAAAGTGATTGCAGTGTTTGCCATTGAAAGTAATTGCAAAAATTGCAATTACTTTTGTACTATCCTAATATTTCTGTGCCTGCCGAACCAGTGGTGCTCAGATCTGGGATTATTAGTAGAAATTTCAAGAAATTCTGGTGCTTCTGAGAAGAACACCACATTTTCTGGGGGGGAAAAAAAAGCTTTGATAATGTCTTTGCAAATGAATGATCTAAATCTTGTCCATCAAATGTTAATGAGATCTGAGTATAAATCAAGGTGCTAATAAATTCAGTCCTTGACTGGCTGGTGGAGAATCTTCTCTTGCCTTGGAATGCTTGTTTAAAGCCTCTTTTTCTACAACATTCACTCATCCATTCTTTCTTTCAACAAACATGTTTTGAATACAGGCTCTATAATAAACACAACACAAAGCACTGTGTACCATGTCAGGCCCTTTCTTTTTGGCTTTGTTGCTCTCTTCCTTCCACTCCCTGCAAGCAAGACTGAAGCTAGAACTTAATTTATAATCAATGTGACATTTGAATTAAGATGCATTATTTTCCTTGAACTTTGTTTTAACGATATATCCTGTATTTATTTATTTTATTTTTTGAAAGAGAGAGAGGGTCTTACCCTGTTGCCCAAGCTGGAGTGCAGTGGAGCCATTATACTTACTTCAGCCTCAACCTCCCAGGCTCAAGAGATCCTCCTACCTCCTACCTCCTACCTCCTACCTCAGCCTCCTGAGTAGCAGCTGGGACTACAGGTGCACACCACCATACCTGGTTAATTTTGTATTTTCTATAGAGATGGGGGTCTCACTATGTTGCCCAGGCTGGTCTTGAACTCCTGGACGCAAGTGATCCTCCCACCTTGACCTCCCAAAGTGCTGGGATTACAGGCACGAGCCACTGTGCCTGGACTACATACTGTATTTCTAAATATGAAAGTAGTTTCACATTGCCAGAATAGGGTAGGGCTGGATTTGACGTAGTTCATTCAGTTGTTTACTATTTTTTTAAATGAAGACCTCTCTTATGATAAATTTCTTTTACAAGTTAGCTTCTCCACCAATAAACTGCTATATTTCCTTATTTCTACCTTAATTTCCCCTTTTTATTCTCTACTGAGAAGTTTGGAAGCAATATTCCTATTCAGTTACAGCAAAACCTTTTGTAGAAGATGACACTGAAAATGCACTACTCCGTGCTTTCCATTGGCACAAGAGGGGACTCTGTTGGAAATGAGCATCTGGGACCATAGGGTCTGTGACCTGGTTGCCATGGGGCACTTGTAACCTTGGACTATTTTTCACTTCCATGCAAGGAAAGGAGGTTAAGGGCTATTTTGTTATTCTTCCATAATGCTTTAAAAGGCAATAAATGGATTTTATGCTGGGTCCTAAAACAAGCAGGTTAGCACCTGTTGTCTTATGTTACTTGCTTCAGGCACTTTTATTGACTGCACACTCTTGCAGGCACTGGGTTTGGACTTTCATTACTCTGCTACGTTAGGTAATATGCCTAAGAGTAATGAGCATCCTGTGTTACTCACAAGCAATTAGCAGGTGGTTTGCTATTGTAACACTTGATAAAAAGAGACAGGGAGAGAGAATTAAGTAATTCCTCTCAAATGAAGATCTGGGATAGGAACAGATGGTATTTCACAAATTAACACTCACCAGTCACTCATACTACTTAATTAAGTCATTCATACTACTTAATTATAGACACTTTGCTATGTAATGATTATCTCCTATTATCACTTTGGTTTTCCAACTTGATGTTATTTTGAACCCAAGGGAGAGTAGTTTGTCAGTAATTTTCTACATTTATGATGTACTGTGAACTTGGCTAGTTTAAATTTTGTGTTCCTTCATCTAAGGCGGATAAAGTGTTCTAGAAATATTAAATTTCACATCTCTGAGAGATAGGGAGGTTTCACTATACCATCTAAAGCTGAAGGCATGAAATAACTTACTCGTGACCAAGAACAATACCCAAGAAACCCAAATTAAGATAATTAAAACACACCAATCATTTTCACTTCGAATGCAAGTCAGCCTTTCATTTACAGGAGGGAAAGTCATTTGTCATACCATGCATTCGGTTGGATTTCACAAATTCTTTATCTTCTTTGTCAATGCTGAAGGGATGCCAGATAAACTTCTGAATGTTTTCATCAAAATATCTGCTCAGATTCTCATCAAAGACTGTGAACAGTAGGTAAAACTCCTTGTCTATTCCTTTCTACAAAGAAGAAAGAAATGAATACATAAAAAGTGCAGCTTGGAGGAATTCACGGAATTACTTTCCTTTCAAAGTTCACACAAAGTATTAATAAGTTAGGGTAGATCAACATCAGCTATAGAGTTCCCGGGTCATTTTTAAATCAGGATACTGAATATTGCTCTGATGAATTTGTTCCCCATCCAGAAAACGTGTCTTTCTGGTTACATCCATCCTCCAAGGAAATCAGCCCCTGCTCAGAAGACTTTCTGCTCTTTTGGCCTCTGTTACCAGGCTGGTCCTCACTGACTTTTTCTCCTTACCCTGACCTCCAAGCCCTGGCCCAGCCTCTCTCTCTGACTGCATCTCCCTGTACTCACCTCCTAGCTTGCTCCAGGCACCCTGGCCTTTTGCCCTTCCATGAACACACCAACCTCATTTCTGCCTCAGGGTCTTTCCGTGTGTTGTGGAACATGAATTGAGGAACTCCCTTCCTCAATTCACTTTTCTGCATGTCACTTTCTCAGAGTGGTCTTCCCTAACCACCCTTCTAAACTAATCACCATCTTTTGCCCAGAAACTCACTCACTTTACCCTATTTTATTCTTCATAGCACTTATCTCCACCTGAAACTGTATTTTATTTATGAAGTCTTTTTTTTTTAACTTTTTCCTACTGCAATGTGAGTTTCCTGAAGGTAGAAACACCTTAGATTCCTCTCTGTACCTGCATCACCAAGAAAAATGCCTGGAAAAGCAGGCACTCGGTATACATTTCTGAGTGAAATAATGAATTCATATAACTGATGAGACTTAGCTAAATTAGGTTAACTTGAGAGGGCAGTGAGGGGACAGTGGATATGACTTCCCACTGTGTGTATTCCTAAACAGTCTATTTGAGCTTATCTGATCACACAGCATCACAGATTGCTGCAGTATGCTTTCCTTTAAAGCTCACCAAGAGAGATGACTAGGTTTTCTTTTCTTTTTAATTTAATTTAAAATTTTGGGATACAGGTGCAGTCTGTGCAGATTTGTTACATAGGTAAACATGTGCCATGGTGGTTTGCTGCACCTATCAACCTATCGCCTAGGTATTAAGCACAGCATGCATTAGCTATTTATCTCGATGCTCCCTCTCCCTCCAACCCTACCCCAAGCCCCAGTGTGTGTTGTTCGCTGCCCTAGGTTCGTGTGTTCTCATTGTTCAGCTCGCACTTATAAGTGAGAACATGCATTGTTTGGTTTTCTGTTCCTACCCTAAGTCTGCCAAGGATAATGGCTTCAAGCGCTATCCATGTCCCTGCAAGGGACATGATCTCATTCTTTTTTATAGCTGCATAGTATTCCATGGTGTACATGTACCACAATTTTTTATCCAGTCTGTCAAAAGACATGGGCTTTTCAGTTGATTCCATGTCATTGCTATTGTGAATAGTGCTGCAATGAACATATGCGTGCGTGTATCCTTGTAACAGAATGATTTATATTCCTTTGAGTATATCCCCAGTAATGGGCCTGCTGGGTCAAATGGTATTTCTGGTTTTAGGTCTTTGAGGAATCACCACACTGTCTTCCACAATAGAACTAATTTACATTCCCACCAACAGTGTAAAAGTGTTCCTATTTCTCTATAGCCTTGCCAGCATCTGCCATTTCTTGACTTTTTAATAATTGCCATTCTGAATGCCGTGAGATGGTATCTCATTGTGGTTTTGATTTGCATTTCTCTAATGATCAGTTACATTGAGCTTCTTTTCATAGTTTTATTGGCCACATAGATGTCTTCTTTTGAGAAGTGTCTGGTCATGTCTTTTGCCCACTTTTTAATGTTTTTTTTTTCTTTTACATTTTTTTAAGTTCCTTTTAGATTCTGGATGTTAGACCTTCATCAGATGGATAGATTGCAAAAATGTTCTCCCACTCTATAGGTTGTCTGTTCACTCTGATAATCGTTTCTTTTGCTGTGCAGAAGCTCTTTAGTTTAATTAGAACCCATTTGTCCTGCTTTGCTTTTGTTACAATTGCTTTTGACATTTTCATCATGAAATTTTTGCCTGTGCCTATGTCCTGAATGGTATTGCCTAGATTTTCTCCTAGGGTTTTTATAGTTTTGGGTTTTACATTTAAGTCTTTAATCCATCTTGAGTTAATTTTTGTATAAGGTGTAAGGAAGGGGTCCAGTTTCAATTTTCTGCATATGGCTAGCCAGTTCTCCCAGCACCACTTATGCAATAGGGAATCCTTTCCCCATTTTTTGTTTTTGTCAGGTTTGTCAAAGATCAGATGGTTGTAGATGTGCTGTATTATTTCTGAGTTCTCTATTTTGTCCAATTGCTCTATGTGTCTGACTTTGTATCAGTTCAATGCTGTTTTGCTTACTGCAGCCTTGTTGTATAGTTTGAAATCGGGTACTGTGATGCCTCTAGCTTTGTTCCTTTTGCTTAGGATTGTCTTGGTTATATGGGCCCTTTTTTGGTTCCACATGAATTTTAAAGTTGTTGTTTCTAATTCTGTGGAGAATGGAGGTGACCATCCTTTCCATCCCTCAGTGCCTTCCTGTCTCTAACACGCTCCCCACCCAAGCCACCTTCATCCTGCCGCATGCTCTGGAGGGACCCTCAACAATGTCATCTGACCATATCTCTCCTTATGTTGGACTGTACAGTCTCAACTCATGGTGTTCTGGTTCCTGCCTACCTGTTCGGCGTCATCTCTTGACTCTTTCTTCCTGGCACTTTAAAGAAAGGCCAAGCTCCTTGTTGCCCTCTGTATTTGCTGTGTTCTGCATCCCTCTGCCCTTCGTGCACATATTCCCTCAGCTTTGATAGTCTGCCACTCTTTTCTCTTGCAAACCACTAGGCAACCTCATGGTTCTGCTTAGCTGCCCACTTCTGTGATGCTTTCCTAACTCCTCATCAATGATGTGAGTACTCCTTGCTCCTACATCCCTTATATATAGTTATTTCCTTAATTACATGATGCTTTAGAAGGTAGTGGTATAAAAGCATGAGTTACAGAAGAAAACAATGAAGACTTGAAAGTTTTCAGAATAAAATGTAAAAAATCTGAAGAACATAAAAGATCAAAATGTATTTTAAAAGATCATGGGCTATGTGAACAGAAAAACCTAGGTTCTAATGCTATTCTTCTGTTCACCCACTGTGAAGCCTGGAGCAAGTGATTTATCCTCTCTAAGCCCTAATTCCCTCACTTGCAACATGAGGGCAATAGTAGTCCCCACATCACGTTTTTTGTGAAGATTAAATGAGATGACTTCGCTAAAGCACTCAACACAACAACTGACAAATATTAAGTACTCAGTGCTGTTATTATTAGGTGTGACTGCAATTGTCCACAGTACAATGAACAATTGAAAGGAGTTGCATTGAAGAACCTCATTGCTTGACAGGTATTTGGAGAGTAACTGGGTTTAATGAGGGTGGGAAATTAGCCCAAGAAAACATTAGAAAGAAGGTGACAGAACCCTGCCTGATGGTGAATATATGTATAACTTAACTGGGCTGCAGTGTGCCCAGATTTTTGCTCACACGTTATCCTGGGTGTTTCTGGAAGGATGTTTTTGGATGAGATTAACACTTGAATCAGCAGACTGAATAAAACTGATTGTACTTCCTGACATGAGTGTACCTCATCCAATTGGTTGAAGGCCTAAATAAAGAGAACCAAAAGGCTCACCTTCCTCTAAGTAAGAGAGAATTTCTCCTGCCCAACTGCCCTTAAACTAGGACATTGTCTTCTTTTTGCCTTCATGCTTAAACTAAAATGTTGGCTCTTCTTGGTTCTCGAGCCTGTCAGCTTTCTAACTGGAGCCACCCCATTGGCTCTTCTGGGTCTCCTGCTTCTTGACTCAGCCTGCAGGTGCTGAGACTTACAAGTCTCCATAATCATATGAGCCAATTTCTCATAATAAATATCTATGTCTCTCTCTCTCTCTCTCTCTCTCTCTCTATATATATATATATATATATATAAAACATCTGAGTAGTGGCTGGTGTCTGCAGCACACAGCTATTTTGTGAAAAGCATATAAGTTAGTATATAGTAGGCTCCCACAGCAGCAGGGAAGAAAGGTGAGAGGTCTAAACCATAACCCATCACACAACTCTGAGTATTGAAATGTGGATAAGGAAAATGAGTTTTGCAAATGAGGTCGTACCGGAATTTTCAGTGTTTGTTTGCAGGCCACACAACGTTTAAGATGTGTGTAATATGGCATTTTCTGCTAACTAAACTTCTTAACATTGGGGATAAGAGTACTTACCCTGTATTTCATTTATTCAAGCAGAAATATTTGTTGAATGTCAACAATGTGCCATGCATTGTTCTAGGAAAGGAAGATAAGATAGGCAAGGTCCTTGCTCCATTGCACTTATCTTCTTGTAGGAGGAAGCATACTATACGCATAAGCAAATAAATAAACAAGGAAACTGTCTTATGGTGGTAAGTGATAGCAAAATCAGGTGATATAAAAGAGATTGACTTAACCTGGTGATCAGAGAAGGCTTCTCTGAGGAGTGACAAGAAGAGTTAGCAATGCAAAGGTCAGGGGAAGACATTCCAGGCATAAGAAGCCTAGTATAGAGACCCAAAGTCAAAGGCAAGCTTGACCTGTGAGAGGAACAGAATGTGGGTGGAGCATAAGTGGGCATGAGGAAGCGTGGTGCCCACTTGTGGGACCAAGAGGCTGGGGCATGTCTAAATAATGTTGGTTTTTATTCTGGGTGTGATAGGAAACCACTAGAGGTGTAGAATAGGAAAGTGACTTGATCTCATTTGCACTTTAGAAAAATCATGCCTGGTGCCCTGTGATAAAATTAATCATGGGGAGGGTGACTATAGTCACCTTAATTGTACATTTGAAAATAGCTAAAAGAATATAAATGGATTGTTTGTAACACAAAGGATAAATGCTTGAGGGGATGAATACCCCATTCTCCATGATGTGGTTATTATGCATTGCATGCCTATAGCAAAACATCTTATGTACTCCATAAATATATACACATTCTATGTACCCACAAAAATTGAAAATAAAAAAATTTAAAGAAATTAATCATGGGGGAAAGAGGAGACAGCTCAATGCAATGCCTGATCCTAGATCAGACCCGGGACCAGGAAAAACATGTTTTTCTTTTGCTATAAAGAACATCAATGAGACAATCAGCAACATTTTAAAATGTATGTAGATTTGACAATGTCAAAGTCAATTTTCTGACTCAAATAATTCTACTTTGTTTATGTCAGAGAGAGTCCTTGTTTTTAGGAAACACACACTGAAAGACATTATGTCTGCAACCCACTCTCAAACAGTTCAGAAAAAAAACCCATAAAAACAAAGAGATAATAATAAAGCAAATGAGATCAAATGTTAATGAATCTGGGTAAAGGGTATATGAGGATTCTTTGCAAGTTTTTTCTACTTTTTCATAAGTCAGATTTTTTTTTTTAAGTGTGAGATATATAGAGAGGTGGATTCAAAGAAAGAAACAGAGTGGGAGTAGGGAGTTTGACTGAATGATTATTGTGGAGGACCAGGGGTCTTAGTAAACGACATTCTGTCACCTGACCATTCACCACTGCGAGAATTTATGACAATTTACTGCAAAGAGATGCAAACACTTCTTTCCATTTTCATCTCTCCACATGCCTAGAAGAGGACTGACCATTTTGCTTATAGAGGGCCTGGCACATAGTAGGTATTTCATAAGTAATAACTCTTGAATTGAACAAACCTTTCCATCTGGCCAAATGGTTTTCTCTCTCAGCCAAGTTATGGGTATAGAATGTTTCAGGTTAGTTTTTTTTTTTTTTTTTTTCATGAATTTTGTGTAAGTGGACTGACCATGAATAGTATTTGGCTTAGGCAACAACTCCCACAGACTATGAGGTGCTTCAAGCAAACCTCAAAGGTACTATTAAATGGATACAGCAGGGGCAAAATCAGAACTACCTTTCAAACATTTTCTGGCACTTAGTCTCCTTGGCTTAGGTATTTAGCTGAGAGGAAGCAAGAGGATGCATTGGAAAAAGGACAAAGTTGGATGCTCAAGGTCCTATGTTTCACTGCCAACTTTCACTACTTACTAGGTGTATTTCCTGGAATTCTACTCGATGTCTCTGAGCCTCTTCAGCTTTAAAATATGGATAATCATTCTGCTTTGCCTTGTGTGCTTGTTGAGGCACAGCATAAACATTCAGTCTTATAACACATGCAATAGACATTTCTGGGATTGTTCCTTCATGTAGAAAAAGGAAAATCCAAATAGGATCGAGATATTTTGTGTTTTTTAAATCTGGAAATTCTTTTGAGTCCAGAAGTGGAGTCGCACAATGCCAAAAATTATAAAATATACCATTTAAATAAATGTCCTTGCTATTTCTGATGGATAAAATAGATGATTAAATGACTGTATTTTTCTCTTTTCATCACTATGTTTAATATCATGTAGACATAGCTTGAAAGGCTCTGTTTCACTACACTAATCAGTTTATCCATTCAAATCTCTAAGTTGGGACTTGCAAGAAGTCATCTAAATGCTTTCTTGTTCCTTCTCAACCTTGGCTGCACATTGGAATCATCTGGAGATTCTGATTTAATTAGTATGTAGTATCTGAATAATGGATGTTTAAATGGTCCCCAACTATTTCTGATGGTGGCTAAGTTTGAGAAACCTTGTTCAAGAAGATAACTCCAATTAGTGGTCCATGTGGATCTCTAAAGATTCTGTAATGAAAGCAGCACACAGAAAAAGAGGCCTGCCAAATCCTAACCACAACAAGCAGAGATGCTAGGTTCCTGAGTGGGCATTTGTAACTACAAATTTAGATCTTAAATTTTCACCAGATAATAAAATAATATCTCCATTATGTAGAAGTCTACTTCAAGAGGAAGAAAGATAAATTGCTTTTTGTAACTGACTATTCCTGTCTCATCTCTAGCTCTGTTGCGGATCTCTCCCACATACAGCCCTGAGAAGAACTGGTGACACTCAATGGCCTACCTGTGTCCCATCAGCATTGAGGATGCCCTTTTTACAGACTAGCAAAGGCCCTACCAGGCCAGAGCTGGTGTCCTTAATTGGATCAACTGCTGAGAAGTAAAGATAGGTCAGACAGGGAGGATCACCATCAGCTGGGCTTACGCTCTCAGGCACTGTCCACTTGTATGTGAAGGTTTCACCTGGTTTAACATGTGCCCCTGGTTTCACAAATCCTGAGGATATAAACAAAACAATTATTCAAAGCAACAGGCAAGAACATTATATTGGTCAGACTGGGTCTTCCAACCCTGGGTGTCTCCCTCTGATGATGAAGAATTTTGTACCAGGAGAGTGGTTTTCTCTTGTGTATCCTACCAGAGGAGGCCACTGCCACAATCTGCTGGCTTATGAGATGAAAGTTTAAATCAAAGGATTATCTTCTTAATAAATCCCATACAGTTTCTGACTCAAATGCCAGCCTTAACAAATATTAAAAGACTGATAGTGGCCCATTCAACAATTAAGTGAAAATTCATAAAATATCACTGGAATGCTTTCTATGCAGAATATATTATACTTGGTCTTGCAGAAGATACCCAAAAGAATTAAGCAAGAAACCTATCTTTAAAGAGTTTGAAGTATAGGAGACTGAACTCTGAAATCATCCAAATAACTACAAGATAGAGGAGTTTAGTAAATGCCCAAGGTTACAAAGCTGATAAATAGCAAATCTGGGATTCAAACTCAGTTTTTGTCTGATTCCAAAGACTGTGAACTTAACCCTTACACCATACTGCCAAAAAACACATTGAATCTTTCCTACTAGACAAGGCCAGAGGCTCACTCTGCATTTTATCCAGTGCTCTGCAAAAAGGTGCCCAATATGTTTGCTGAGTTCACAAGCATTTTGTCTGTTCTAGTGTTCTTTCTGCACACACAAACACACAGTCATTCTGAGCATTTTTTTTCTTTTATTTTTTTAAGAGACAGGGTCTTGCTCTGTCATCCAGGCTGGAGTACACTGGCATGATTATAACTGTAATCTTGAATTCCCAGGCTCAAGAGATCCTCTTGCCTCAGCCTTCCAAATTGCTGGGCTTACAAGCATGACCCACTGCACCCAGCTATTTTGAGTATTTTGACGAAGGAGGAGAGGACAGGTATAGGAATTGTTACCGCAGCAAGAGAGGGTGAGGATGGGTCCAGGGAGAGGGAATTCTCTTCCATTCCTTTCTCCTCTGTCCCCTCACCATCACCACAAAACCTATTCGCAAGTGGCATCACACTAGAGTGTTAAGAGTATCCCAGGAATCCAGGGTGTCTGCTGCAGTGACAGGGATGAGTACCAAGGAACTAGAAGTTTCCCAAGAGCAGTATCATGAATGGATTAGAGTTCCCACAGCCAATGGGCAACAGCTACCTTTCTTACATTTAGACAACCTGTGCCATGTACTCTGTGATGGGGAGAGGCCATATCAGATGATAAGCACATATTACTGTTTTTAATAAACATATTTGCGGATTTGATACAGAGCAAAGACCATGTGTAAGATGTTGATGTCAACAAACCATTAGACATCAGGTTTTCCCTTCAGCCTTTACCTGCAAAATCCTATGCAATCTGCAACTGAAAAGCTCTCCATCTTAGAGAAAAAGAAGTGAATGTGAAAGTAGCTCACTTTTGCAATTTACTATATTATTGAGAAAAAAAGAAAGAAATGAACATTTCCTAAGAACCTACTATGGGCCAGACCTTGTCCTAAATTATCTCCCTCCCTTTCCAAAGCCCTGTAAGGAGAGTATTGTTATCTGCATTTGACAGGAGAGAATTAGGTTTAGAAAGTTTAAGTGATTGCCCAAGCCCTCAGGACAGGTAAGGGAAGGGACCAGGATTTGAAGCAGATCTGTTTATTTCTAAGTGCTTTGCTCACCCATCCTGTTTCCTCCCTAAGTCCAGAGTGAGACTTACCATCTAGATTTGGGGCTGCATCAGATGCCTTGTCATAGATCACGCCATGGGGCAAAATGCTATAGACCTTGTCAGCTTTGTTGGCAAAGGTCACTAACAGGGTATCACCCACCTCTGCCTTGATGACTGGGCCTGAAAAATATCAAGTAGAAGAGAGAGAAGAGAATGAAAAGAGACAGAAAGAAGTAGAGCAGAGGAGTCACTCTGTGCAGATATGTATGCCCTGCTAAAATATCTCCCTGGGTTCAGTGCATGGGGGATGGTTTTACTGTACCAAGAATTCCAAGATGGGCTTCTGCAGCAGACAGTCTCTTTTTTTTAGTAAAAGTTGCATCAACAAATTCAGTATACCGAACCTTCCAGTATTTTCCTCCTATTCTGTTGTCCCCTTGTGTGAAGTAGAGATCAGAGTCACTGAAAAGACATAGGAACCCGATTGAGGACACTTCTCAACGTATCCAACAAATGCTTTAATTATGGAGCTTCATTCTATCACTTTTAGTCCACTCACCCACCCTTCTCCCCAGAAAAGACAGTAAAGGCTTCGACAGAGTTCCCAGGAATAGTCAACCAGCCCTAAAAGTCTTCAGAGGCTGGATGATACTCAAGCTCATTTCTCTCTTAGCCATTGTACTTTCTTCCCCCAGAGGTCCAGCAACTGAAGCAGGCACAAGTAAACTCCTTGTTTACCAATATTAGAGTGCCAGAATGGTGTTCTACAGAGTAACAAAGAGCTAACTGGTTTCTCTGCAGAATAAGCATCCCTCTCTCTCTTGCTGATGTTAATATGAATAGTCTCTGCATCTAGTAAGCTCTTTGACATCTGGCATTATTAAGAAATGGAGTGTGTAGTCAATCAAATAGTGTAATTAATGGAGAGCTGCCATATAAACCATATACATGAAATGCCAAATTTCCAAGTCATGAATATGAGAATGTAAATTCTGACTAATACTGTCTTTATACTACCTTATTTCTGTTAATGGTACCATCACTCCTGCAGCCATGTAGATTTTCTTTTTCTCCTTCATTCCCTTAACTCATTCATCCTTACTTTGTAAAATTTTCTGGCACTCTTCCTTTTCTACTCTCCTTGTGCATCTTTTCTTTTCCTTTCTTCCCACTACCATGACCCCAGTTCATGTCCTAATCACACTGGGTGTGGCCCATTATATGAACTTCTGAAATGTATCCTCTATCTGATACTGGCTCATTTACTTTTCTTCTCAGCATATACACACACAACTATTAGATTAGTGCAAAAGTAAGCCAAATGGTCATAATGTCCAAGACCGTGATTACAAGTTAGTTTTAATGGCCAAGACTGCACTTACTTTTTCACTTAATACAATATTAATCTCCAAAATGGTAATTTTAATTGTCATTTACCTGCTCCAAAATCTTCAATTGCTTCCAATTGCCAATCAAATAGTGTTCAAAAAGATTAAAGGACCTCTGCAATTGATATCCCGTTTACCCCAATTCTCTATTTCTCTATGCAAATGCCCGTTCTTCTATGCAAATTGTTACTGCAGTCTCATCTGTTCATTCCCCCACACCACAGGTGTTTTGCGTCAACCCCTGCATCTAAAATTCCCTTCTTCCCTATTCAGTTAGATAAATTCTATCACTCCTCAAGATCTTGCTTAAGTCTCACTTCCTCTATGACTAGCTTAGCTCTCTCTGAACACCCAGATAACTCACTACCAGGACAACTCACCTCATTCTTATTTGTAACTTGCAGTTACTTCTCTACTCCTGTGAACCCAACTTCTCCCTCTGCTTTTTATTGCTTTAGATATCCTTGTATTCCTCATGTCATCTTGCACGTTGTGCTTTCATATATCACATTAAATATTGATTGAATATAGTTTACTCTTTCATGTTTCAGAAGGCACTTCAGAATTCTACAAGGCCTCTAAGACAATTTTGAATGCTAATTCTCATTATTCTGTTTATGGAGAAATATTAGTCAACAGAGAATGTTGATATCAGAGTCTTTCACATATGGTTCACACAAATTCTTTAGGCAGGGTTCAAGTGCATCAGTTTGGTGGAATAATTAGTGAATGTATGGATGAATAAATGAATGAATGAATAAAATGTACAATTAAGGAAGCAAATGATGTTTGATTGATCACAAAGAGAATTTTTTAAACATTCACTTAAATATAAAAAAGGATTCTTAATATCATACTGTACATTTTCTAATATCTTCACAGACATCTTTGCTTATGGTTATATAGTAACAAGTCACAGGAGTCCAGATCCATCTAATAAATTGCTCTATTCAATTTTTTAAATAGTATATTCTATGGGAGCGCAGAGAGAACATGATTCATTCAAATCAGGAGTCAAAGGATTTCTAACAGCACTTTGCACTGGAGTTTGCACATAGTACCTACTCAAGAAATTCTGATCAATGAATGAATGAATGATCTAGTGTTTTGATTTAGCCAGCAAGTCACAAAACAAGAAATATTCTACCAGTTCTCAGCAGTGCTTTTGCAGCACTATGCCATCCATGCAGTATGAGCTCATCTGAGCAGTGGTTGGAATGCAAATGAGATCACAAAGAAAGCCTAACACATGCTTCTCTGACCAGAGGCTTAGAAACACCAGCAAAGAGTGCTTACCTGCCAGAGGCATTTAGAGGAAGACCACTGAATTTGTTATAGCCTTGAGGAGCATAATCCCAAAGAATTTTTTCAGCTGCTATAAAGTAGCGTCTCTGTTGACCCTTCATCTTGGGGTAGAAAATATCACTTTTGCAGTTAGCAATGTTGTATTGCCCCAGCATACCAGCTGCAGAACAGAGGAAAACCACAAGCTGAGGCATAAATGTCACAAAAGGAATCATAGAGGAAAACATTGATAGATTTGACTATTGAACATTAAGACTTTTGTACAGAAAATTAGACCATAAAGAAAGTTTTTTTAAAAAGGATAAATGGCAACAGGAGGGATATTTGTGACACATATGACAAAACATTAATATGTAAATCACTTTTACAAATAAAGATGAAAACAAGTAAGTCTCCAGTAGAAAATGAGCAAGGAGCAGAAATGTTTATTCACAAAAGGAATAACATTGACCAATAAATGGAAAAAAAAAGTTCAACCTTAATAGTACTCAAATAGTACTCAAACCTTAACAGTATTCAAATGATACTATGTTCATTGATTAGTAAAGATTAGAAAGACTAATAATTCTCAGGTTGGTAGATGAATGGGGAAAGAGCCATACTCGTACACTTCGGGTAGAAGAATAACAATTTCCAAAAGAGAATGTGGCAATGTGTGTCCATAGCTTTTAAAAAAAAAAATCAAACTCTTTGACCCAGGAATTCTAAATCTAGGAGTTTTTCTAAGGAAATCTTCAGACAAAAGTGCAAACATCTATAAATAATAGTCATCAGTACTGTTTATAATAGCAAAAAAATTGGTGGGAAACATAAGCGTTAAGCAATGGAGTGTTGATTTAGTAAGTTGTAATCTCCTTATAATGGACATTGAAAGTATTAACAATAATGACCTAAGCTCTATATTCATCGACATGAAAATGTGTTTCTGATGTATTTGTAAATGAGAAAAGTTAGCTTCAGTGCGGTATCAATAGACTGATTTCATTTTATAAAATACATACATATTTACATATTAAGAAATAGAAAATAGGGAAGATATTCACCAAAATGTGAATGTAAAATATATCTATTATGGGACTACTGATTTTAAAATCAATGTATAGGGGCCAGATCCAGTGGCTCATGCCTATAATCCCAGCACTTTGAAAGGCTAAGGTAGGAGGATTGCTTGGGCCCAGGAGTTTGAGACCAGCCTGGGCAACATAGTGAGACTCTGTCTCTACTTGTTAAAAAACCTCCAATTATATATATTTTCTAATTTTTTAGAATAACTTTTTTCTGAAGGCATGGGCAATTTAGAAATATTGTATTTCAGTGAATGTATAAATACCAGCTTATGTCCACAACTATTGGGCTAATTTAGCAATCTTACTAGTCTCAAATGGCTGCTAATACCTTGATTTTAAATCTACAGTTTCTTCCCAGATTTAACAGCATGAGACTCTTTGAGAATACAAACCTTGTCTTGTTAATCTTTGTTTTTCCAGAAGAGCATCTAGTACATATTAACTGATTAATTTTTCAGTTGAATGTAATTGGGATACTGCAGTTGACTAATGCTATGATTCACTGCGGAAGGTGGACAGGAACAAGAATGTGTTATCAAAGCAGCCCTGAGCAGCTGGATCTTTGCACCTATTAGTGACTAGATGAAGTTAGTATCCAAATTTAATCAGACATTGTTTCTTCTGTGTCTATTCCATTAACATATTTTTTTTGTCTTGATTTCATCATCTGAGGGCAGACCCTTTATATGTTAGAACTCTAATGCTGTCAAATGCTTCTTAACTAGCATCCAGTGACCAGAATTCCTCTGTCAAGTCCTTCTTGCATGCATACATTTATCTTCCTAAATAACTGCACTGATTATGTCACTAGTATGCCTAAAGAGCTAAGGATCACACAGCCCCACCTCCTTAGCTTTGCTAAGGGGCCTGATGAGCCTCCCCAGGCTCTTCTCTCATCACTTCTCTGTAAGGAACATTATGGTCCAGCTAAGAAAGGACACAGTGTATGGTGTCCCAAGAAACCAGGACTAGGTCACTCAACAGGCATTTAAGCCAACAAATGTTTATCATGCACCTGTGATAGGCCATGAAGGAAGCTACAGGTCAATGGATTTTATCTCAATTTGAGGAAGAACATTCCAATAGAGCAGTCCAGAGATGAGGTGAGTTGCTATAACTACTCACAAGAGATGTTCAAAAGGAAATTAAATAATTGGAGGGGCGATTGGTCCTTATTATCCAGAAAGTCCTTTCCAGTGCTAAAACTTTATTACTCTACTTACAGTTGCTCAAAGAGAACATGTGTTTTTCCCAGTTCATTTTGCTTCCTCTATCTGAAAGTCTTTCCTTCTTTATCTATTCAGTTCCTACTCATATTTCAAGGCTCATATTAGGAGCCAACTCCTCAGGAAGCCCATGTGATTGCTCCAGAGTAGTGATTACAGCCCCCAAAGAGCATTTGTCTCATTCTGCCTTAAATTTTATTCATTTTGTGAGTGTCTAACTATGTCTAACTACTAGATTACAGGTTCCTTGAAGGTCTCATCAATTTTTAATCACTTCTCCACCTTTTTCATACAGAGTGGTCAATAAATACCTGTTGATAGAATATCAAAGAGATGAGCATTATATTTTCCTGTATATTTATTACCTAATTAAATATAATACATACAAGACTCTATCTAACAGTAGGCATTGGATGAGCACTGGTGACTGTGTGGTTTTACTGTACCATTCTAAACATATCAACTGGTCTTTGTCCTTTTTACCTTGTAGGTGGTCGCTGACCTGGCAGGTTATCATCCACTTCCCAGGATTCTCGGCTATCATTTCTGTTGTAAGGAAGGTAGCTGGGAACAGGTTGACGACATCAGTCCGATGCCCTCTGCTGATGAAGGTGTTACCATAGAAATAGATGGAATGGATATCTATCTCATTCCCCATTCCAAATAGGTGCCAGGACACAGATTCACCAACACACATATCAGGCTCAGGGAAGTTTCCAAAGAGGTATCCATTGAGGGCTGGAAATAGAAACACACTAGTGGAAGAGACTCCCCTGCAGAAGCGACCAGGACCAGAAATGTTGGTAATACGTACTTGAGTATGGCTGGAAAACCAGTGCAGACCATTGGTTGTAAGGTTTTGGTGCAGAAAAACCTGGCTCTTAGAAATATATATTGTGCAAAAGAGAAATGAAATGTTTTTATTGGCCTTTTTCCAGAAAAAACACTCAATGAAAGTGAAGATCAGCACACACTGAAAACAGCCTCGGAGCTGCTGTGAGAACGCAATAATGAGGTCAGGAGAAAACAGAGTGCTTCTCATATTTACAGGAGGCTCAGTCACCTTCTGTCCTAATCCTTCACTGGCATATCTGCTGTCTCCACCAGATTTTGTGCTCCTTGGAACTAGAAACCCTGTTTTGTTCATCCTAACAGTTATCAGGACCTAGCAGAAAAACTGGCACATAGTAATCTACTTAATGAAGTGTCGAAAGCATGTAGTGAGATGGAAAGAAAAGGAACTGATTAAAAGGGTTTTATGAGAACTGTTTTGTTTGTTTACTTTTAAGAAGCCAGGAGAAAAACAGTTTTTACTACATGTTGCTGGGGCAGAATCTTATTAAGTTTATGGCATAAGTCCAGGACCAAATACTTTAAAACCATCTAAATGGCAGCTGGGACTTGACCAAGTTCAGAAAAGAACTTGATTCAGGGCTTTAAAAAGTCACAACATCCCTTCTTAAGTTCAAACTGAGTTAAAAGGCAATTGTTGCTGAAATTAATTCTAAATTATTTTAGTAAATTTAAATAAATTGATCAATAAATCTTGTACATATTAATTATCTTCCATAGGCTAGATTTTTTTAATAAAATTTTTTTCTTTACTTGATTAGGTCTCCTTTTCCAGGCTCTCTCTTTCTTTTTTTTTCTTTTGAGATGGAGTCTTGCTGTGTCACACCCAGGCTGAGGTACAGTGGCACAACCTCGGCTCACTGCAACCTCTGCCTCCTGGGTTCAAAAGATTCTCCTGCCTCTGCCTCCCCAGTAGCTGAGATTACAGGTGCCCACCACCACGCCCAGCTAATTTTTGTATTTTTAGTAGAGAGAGGTTTTGCCATGTTGGCCAGGCTGGTCTCAAACTCCTGGCCTCAAGTGATCCACCCACCTCGGCCTCCCAAAGTGCTGGGATTACGGGCGTAAGCCACCATACCTGGCCCTTTTCCAGTCTTGAAGGATTGTTTGCAAACACACATCTACTTCAGCATACAGACTAGGGTTTTTTGTTTTTGTTTTTTGAGACAGGATCTTGCTCTGTCACCCAGGCTGGGGTGCAGTGGCACTTAGTTCACTACAGTCTCAAACTCCCGGGCTAATGCAGTCCTCTGACCTCAGCATCACAAGTAGCTGGGACCACAGGCATGTGCCACTATGCCCAGCTCACTTTTTTGTTGTTGTTTGAATTTTTTTTTTTGTAGAGAACAGATCTCCCTATGTTGTCCAGTCTGGTTTTGAACTTCTGGCCTCAAGCAATCCTCCCATACCTGCTTCTCAAAGTGCTGGGATTATAGGCATGAGCCATTGTGCCTGGACAGGCTTCTTTTTATGATACATGTAATCTATGTTTGCTTACGTAATTCATTTCATTTTGTTGGACATTTTCACTTCAAAAGAATAAATACAGAGTAACAGGAATTATTTGGGCAGGTGAGTCTTAAATAATCACAATTAGTAGTTTTCTGTAATATTTGAGATCATCACTCCCATTTTGTAAAGTTTATGAATTACAACTGGTCACAGCAATGATTTGAATTTATGTCTTCATTGACTCCATCCTTCATTGTTTTCTCTGCCTCCCTGCCTTCCCCTTTCTTTCTCTCCCTTACTTCCTTTCCTAGAATCACTACACACAAGGTTGCCAAATACCTAGAATATTTTCCTAGAATCACTACACACAAGGTTGCCAAAATACCACTAGAAGGAAAAGAGAAGGCATGCAATACAATGGAAATAGTCAACATACTGACAATCATGCCTTGATGTGCTTTGGAATAAAACATGGCCAAATTTATATTTATTTGCTATGGGACTTCTCTCAGGAAACTGTCAGGCACTAATTGTCACTTTGACCTTAAACAAGTCATAGATAGTCTCTTGACCTCAGTTTCTCTTCTGTAAAATGGAGATGTCAGATGATCGTCAGCTCCTTAATTTCTCTTACGATTTTATGACTATATTGAGGATAACTTGGTTAGAACAATTCTGAGAGAGAGACAAGCAATAGAAGGAGAAGATATGTCAGTAAATAAGCTGGGATATGTAGGTTAACTATTTCCTTTATGTTCACTAGAACTCGCTAAGAAAATCTTAAAATGCTACATTAAGCTACTGCTTTGCAAAACAGGCATGAGTAAGTGCCCTGTCTCAACTAATGAAGTAACTATAGAAGTTCACTATTTTGAACAAATACAGAGTCCAATGTATAGTATAGGCTCAATAAATTTTGTTGATGTAAAGAATGCCTGGGAAATGTAATGAATTCATAAGTGCTTATTTAAACCCCATGTATAACTCAGTTCTTAAAATTTAGCAGCGGCTCAGAAAATGGTTACTGGATAAAGCACAATGTTGCAAAACAGAGGATTATTATAGGATGACTATTTAATTCTCCTTTCTCCTTCCAGTCAGTCTAAGCCCACCCATGCTCTGGGCTCATCTCAGGCACCAATTCTTTTCCAATTACAATATAACATTGATCCCTCCATTTTTCCAAAGCTCTATGGCTTTGTCCACACTGCATGCCCAATTTAGCATGTATCCACTGCTTTGTCCCCCTCAGATTGTTTCAGGTTCAAACATGTGCCATGTATTGTATCACTTTCTAACCATGGTCATCACTGAGTTATAAATCTTGCCAAACTCAGATCAACATTTCTGTGTATTTTGTATCCGTTGTAGTACCTTATAGTATAAAAGGCCTGGTATATGTTTGGGAACATGGGAGGTACTCACCATGCATTTTGTTACTCCTCTGGAAAACAGCATCTTTCTTGTCAACTGAATCAGGGTCCGTGCAGAAATGTTTGATATTTTCATCGAGGTACCAGCTTTGATTCTCATCCACAAGAGTAAACATTATAACAAACTCTCGATCCACATCATTCCGTGTCCCTGAATATCTATTCAGGATACCTATCAGGCACATTCAAAAGAGTAGAGAGAAAGAACTAAATCAAGATGAGCTTTGCTTCCTTCCAATAGTGTCAGGTAAGTGTGAAGTTTGGTGAAGACCTATACCTACAAGGATAACCCACAATATAAAATCAGCAAAAGGCTTTAACAGAAATGACAGAGCCATAGAAAAGTCATAAAACAGAAATCTTCATAATCACATACTTGGAAGCCTGGCTATCTCTAAAGGGAGTTCATTTTATTGACAAAGTATGGACATGCTAAGTCAAATAATAAGGTATAAAATAGCAAATGATTATTTGGGTGAAATAATGAAGCAAAAGGCATCCCTGGTCATTTGACTAAATTTCTCACTTTTCTATACATTGTGTTATGAAATATCATTTTAAAAAAATAACTATAAAGTCTCAGAATGCTGTGATGATTCTTAGACAAAAATCTGAATTATTGCCCTCTGCTATGGTGTCAGATTAATCTTCCATGTTAGAATTTCTAAAGAAATTTGAAAGAAGAGGCACATTCTCTGTGGAGCAAAGGAGGTAGGCAAAATAAGACCTGAATCTTATTCACACTTCAACTCCCTAGTTACCTGGAAACAAAGTTCTTTACCTTCCTTGCAGACCAGCAGGGGACCAATTAGCCCAGAGCAGATGTCCTTAGGGGCGTCGATGTGCGAATGGTACACCCAGGTCAGGCAGTTGGCATCGGCTGGAGCAGGTGCATATTCTTCTCTCACCGGCCAGACGTAGGTGTAGTTTTTCCCAGGAGGAACCATGTCATCATTTTTGTTCCTTCCAGATGTTCCATCTGGGTATAGGGCTCCTTCCAAAAAAAAAGATAAAACATAGTTAAAACACAGAGATCACATGCTATAGTAGAGAGGGCCAGAGCTTTGGAATCAAACATAACTGAATTAAAATTCATTTGCTATAGGACTTGAGGCAAGTTACTTAAATTCTCAATGTCTCTATTGTCTATCAGTAAAACTGAAATGTTGATATCTATCCTACAGCGTATATAATAACTAAATGAGGCAATGTATACAGAGTGTTTTGAACAGAACTAACTTTGTATTCAAAGTTAAATTAACTAACTTTGTACTTAAAGTTAAATTAATGTAGTTTGCTGCTTTCTAACTTGATACTTATCTAATGTGATAGAGGAACAGGACATAGAAAAAAAACTCCAGAGAGCTGCCCCTCATCCATTAAATTCAAATGACATTTAAAACAATTGTGTTATCTCAGCGGCATTTGATACTATTGTCAGCTCCCTCCCTCCTTGACTCATGTGGCATCACACCATACACTTTGACCACTTTTTTTCAGTCCATTTTTCCAGTTCACTCTCTTGTATCTGCCAGTTTTTGGTCAGAAATCCTCAAAGTATAATGCTGGCTTCTTCCTTCCATGCCTTGTGCTTTCTCCCCAGCTGATAGTGCTCATCCCCACAGTGCCACCAATCAGCCACGCACAAGTGACCCCCATGTTTATCTCCAGCCAGGACTTCACCTCTGTACTTTACACTGATATTCAACTGTCTGTTTGACATCCCTACTTGTAAACTTCAAGAAGATTGCAAATGCAACTTTTCCCAGGGAGTATTAGCTCTCCTCTCCCAAGCTCGGTCCTCAGCCATTGCCACTACTCCCAGTAAAAGGCACTACCAACATTCAGCCACAAGCCAGAAACAAAGGAAGCATTTTTCTTCCTCCTCGTCTCTTTCCATTTCCAAAATACCACAGGGTCCTATCTCTGCTTCTTCTCAAATTCATCCATTTATTTATGTTGATTTCCATCATCACATCCGTAGTCTGAACTACCATCGTCTCTCACCTGGACTTTGTAGTAACCTCCTAGTTGGCTTCCCTTCCTCTTGCCTTTCTAATCCATTTTCCAAGCTACCACAAGAGTGATCTTTTCAAATCTTAAATACAATTCTATTGTTTCCTGTTTAAAATCATTTCATGGCTTCCCATCAGTGTTGGGATGAACGTCAAATGTGTTTAATGTAGATTAGAAGGTCCAGCATGGTCTGGCTCAGGCAATCCTGAACTCCCTGGACTGGGTCAGTTTTCTAAAATGCATTTACTCTGAGAGAAGGGCAGTAGAGCCAGTGGTTAAGCTCACAGCCACTGAAATTAGACTGCCTGGAAAGGAATCCTACCTCCATCACTTGTTAGGTACGCAGCTTGGGCAATTTCCTTCTCTTCTATGACTCTTAGCTTCTTATCTGTTAGGTGGTGATAATCATAAATTCCTACCTCTTAAGAGTTGTTGAGACTTGTAGGATATAATATCTATAAAGCACTTATCACAGTGCCTGATACATAGTAGCCTTTTAGTAAGCCATTTTATTTATTTATAGCATTTACCTAGGTTTTTAATTATACATGTGTATATGTATGTATGTGTATATATGCACACACTATATATATATTTAAACACATATATAGTATGTATATGTGTCTACATATACACACACATATACAAATATCATGTGTGTGTGTGTATGATTGCTTGATTAATGTCTCTATCTCATGTTAGACTGTAAGCTGCATTAAAGCAAATACCAGGCTTCTTTTTGCTCATGGTTGTATCTTTAAGACCTACCCCATAAAATATGACTGAGTGGCATTACATTACACTGCCTTTGTTCAAAGCCCTATGAATAAAATGCATATCTTGGAAATTCTTTTCTATATGGAGAGATTTATATACGGAGGGTCAGGAGTTGAGTGAGAGTGGACTTGTCTTGAAGTTTCTATTGAGATCACTTATTTTGAATTGATTATATGATACAAATCAATATAAATAACAATTGTTCTAGAAATTCTTATGTTCACAATTTACTTAATGGGTCTTGTTTTTATTATTATTAGGAGTTATTGAAGGCTATTATTGAAATGAGGAGAGAGAATCCCCAAACAGAGCCTTTGTGTCACTACTCAAGTTGAAGAATATCATTGGGAATCAAAAATAAAGTATAAATAGAAAGGAAGAAGTGATTTGGAGATAGGTAGCATATTAAGTTGTTCTGAAAGTCATTTTCAAAAGAATTTATTATGGATTTTGACCAATGGTAACATCAACAGTATGAAAGTATAAAACACTGTTTATTTGCTTATATATGTTCTAGGCTGTGTGAGCTTTTAAAATTCACACAATTGTTTTACCCATCAGGTTTGAGAATTTTGAGGATTGATGGGGTCATGGGAGAATGAAGCTCATTCATACACAAACGTCAGAAGAGTAAAATATGCAATTTTTCAGAAGACAGCTTGCCAATTCCTATTCAAAGAAAGTATATAAAACCAGCAATTTTATTTGTAATAATGTATTGTAGAAACATACTTGAAAACCTTTTTCAAATTACATGAACTGGAAGCAACCTAAATAATCATCAATACTGAACTGATACGTTCAGATGATGGGATACTGCACAATTGTTAAATGGAAGTCTCACTGTATGTACTAATAGGAGAAAATCTCCAAGACAAAGTAAAAAGTGAAAAACAGAAACTGTTATGGCATAATCCCTTTTATATAAATGAGCAAGAATATACACATACATACATGCTAATATATGTATAGAAAAAAAGTCTGTGAAAAATTTATAGAAATTGTTTAAGATTATTGCCTTTGGAGTGAAAGACAAGTGAGCAGGGCTTTAACTTTTCTTCTTATACCTCGTTACTCTTAAGAACTTCTAACCATGTTCATAGGGTACTTTCTCTTTAATTTTCTATTTTGAACTAATTTTAGTGAGTATGTAAAGAATCAGATTGTGTGCGATTTTCCCCTGCTTTATACTTTTTTATATTAAAGCAAAAACCAGTCCAGATGCAGTGGCTCACACTTGTAATACGAGCACTTTGAGATGCCAAGGTGTGAGGATTGCCTGAGGCCAGGAGTTTGAGACTAGTCTAGGCAATATAGCGAGACCCCATCTCTATAAAAATAAAACAAATAAAACAAAAAATAAAATTTAAAAACCAATAAAATTTATTTTTAAATAATTCCTAATACTTAAGCATATTTCAGATGTAGGTCAAGAAAGCACTAGTTCATTTTATCATTAAATGAAGGAATGTATATAAGACCTCTGGCACAGGCATTAGCATAAAATAGTTTCTCAATTAATGTTAGCCCCACCCCAACCTACTTCTAAGTTCCATTCTCTACCCCTCCCTTGGATGATATCTTGGAAGCAACAACTGTGTATTTACTCTTCTTCACAACCCAGCATTGTGTCTGGCTCACAGCAAAACACTAAGCTGAATTAAGCAGAGACTTTAAGACTTTCAAGCTTATAGCTATAGCAAAGACAAAACCTCATTAAAGGAGAGCAAAGAAGTCAGCAAATTCTCTTCCCAAAAAAGCAACTATAAAGTTAGACAAAATTGATTTAAAAAATAACAAACCATTCTGGTATCTAGAAATTGAATAAAAACATTTAGCAATGTTTATGCTTGAAACTGCTGAACATCAGCTAAGAAGAGTAGGATTCTACAGCGTTGTTTTTCTAACCACTCACAGATCCACTAGCAGAGAACATAAGATTTATTGGCTCAAGATGCTTAGGCACAACTGCTTCCAATCATTTGCTGACCACTGAGCTAAGCAGACATAGGAATGACCTCTCAGAAGCCATACTTAAAAATAAAAATAAATAATAAAAAAAGCAGAAATCTCAGTGGCCACACACCATAGGAAAGATAATCCACAGATTTAGCCCACAGGTTACTAAACAAAGAAGCAAGCAAACAACAATAAATAACCTAGAGTTGATGAAGGAGTGAGAATCCAGAGTTGCTACATTACATTCTTTAAAAAATCCAATTTTCAAGAACACCAAAAATATGAGAAACACAAAGAAACAGGCAAGTGTGATTAATAGTCAGAGAAAAAAAGGCAGCCAGTGGAAAGTATCTCTCTTTATGTCCTTAGAGGTTGAATTTAGCAGAGAAAGACTTCAAAGCAGCTATAATAATACATTCAAACAACTAAAAGGAATTATGTGTAAAGGGTTAAAGAAAAGTGGGAAAGATGACTCAACAAATAGAGAATCTTAATAAGCAAATAGAAATAATAAAAAGAATCAAACTGGAATTTTGGCATTGAAAAGCACAATACGTTAAATAAAATACTCACTAGAAGAGCTCAACAATAGATTCAAAAAGACAAAAGAAAGTATCAGTGACCTTGAAGATAGATCAATAGAAATTATCCTATCTGAAAAAGAGAGTGGGGGAAATAGAAGAAAATGGATAGAACCTCAGAGACCAGTGGGACAATGTGTTTACTAACATGTGTATAACAGTTGTCTTCAGAAAGAGGGGAGAACAACAAAAAAAGTATGGGATAAATATTTGAAGAAATAATGGCCAAAAATTTCCCAAATGTGGTGAAAAACATTAACCTACACATCAAAGAAGCCTAATGAGTCAAAATTTGATAAGTACAAAGAGGTCCACAAACAGATACATCATTGTTAAACTGTGGAAAGTGTAAAGAAAGACAAAAAGGTAATATTGAAACCAGATAGAGAAAAATGACCCATCACGTACAAGGGAGCATTAGCATGATTAATGGTTGACTTCTCATCTGAACATTTGAAACCAGAAGACAATGAGATGATATACCCAAAGTGCCAAAGAGGAAATGTTAGCCAAGAGTGCTATATCCAGCAAAACTATCCCTCAAAACTAAAGGCAAGACATTCTAGATAAATGAAGACTGAATGAGTTTGTTACTAGCAGAACTGCCTTACAAGGAATACTAAAGGACTATCAACCTTCATAATAAATGGAAATGTCACCAAAGAGTAACTTGAATTCACAGGAAGAAATGAAAAGCACCAGAAATGGGAAATATATGACTTAATATAAGAGGTTCTATAAATGGATTTTCCTTTATTTTCTTTATTTTTTAAAAGTCATAAAGTAATATAAAGCACCAAGTATATAACAATGTATTGCTGGGTTTATTTAGAGAAGGGTGTTATAGATAGATAGATAGATAGATAGATAGATAGATAGATAGATAGATAGATAGATAGATAGATATCAATAATAGCACAAAGGAGGGGGAGAGAATGGAACTTTATGGAGCAAAGCTTCTACATTTTGCCAGAATTTAGTTGGTAAAAGTGATCAACTAGGGTGCATATTACAATCCCGAGGCAAACCAATAAGAAAATGACTCAATGATATATAGGCTAAAAAATAAACAGAAATTAAAATATTATTCTAAGAAATATTTGTTCAACACAAAAGAAGGCAGTAAAAGAGGACCAGAGGAACAAAAAAGACATAAGACATATAGAAAATAATTAGCAAAATGACAAATATAAATCAAACTAATAAATAATTACATTAAGTGTGAAAGGTCTAACACCATAATCAAAATGCAGAGATTGTCACACTGGGGGGAAGAAAGCAAGATTCAACTATATGCTGTTTGTATTGTGTCTTACATTCAAAGACACAAATAGGTTGAAAGTAAAATAATTGAAATAGCAAAAGTAAGATGCTATATCAATAACAGACAAAATAGATTTTAAGACAAGAAATATTATTAGAGACAAAGATATTTTGTTGTGATAAAAGGGTAAATATATCAGGAAAATATAACAGTTATAAATGTATTCATATCTAACAAAAATGCATCAAAATACATGAAGGAAAAACTGACTTAATTTAAAGAACAGGGAATAGAAGCTGGCTGTGAAAGAGTCCAGCAGAAGGAAACATGGCTGCCAAAGTATTAGAGTCCACTGGCAAGTTTAGCCTGGTCTTAGCTGTTACAGGAGGCATGGTGAGCTCTGCCTTATATTATGTGGATACTGAGCACAGAGCTAAATCTATGGCAGATTCCATGGAGTACAGGACATCGCAGTAGGGAAAGGAACTCACTTTCTCATCCTATTGGTACAGAAACCAATTATCGTTGACTGTTACTCTTGATCACATAACACACCAGTCATCACTGGTAGTGAAGATTTACAGAATGTCAAGATTACAGTGCACATTGTCTTCCAGCCTGTCACTAGCCAGCTTCCTCACATCTTCACTGGCATTGGAGAGGACTATGATGAGCGTGTGCTGCTGTACATCACTAAGAGATCCTCACATTACTGATTGCTTACTTTGATACTGGAGAACTGATCACCCAGAGAGAGCTAGTCTCCAGGCAGGTTAACAACGACCTTATGGAGCAAGCAGCCACCTTTAAGCTCATCCTAGATGATGTGAAAAGATCCTCATGTTACTGATGGCTTACTTTGATGCTGGAGAACTGATCACCCAGAGAGAGCTGGTCTCCAAGGCAGGTTAGCAACGACCTTACAGACTAAGCAACCACCTTTGAGTTCATCTTGGATGATGTATCCTTAACACATCTGACCTTTGGGAAGGAGTTCACAGAAGTGGTAGGAGTGAAACCGGTGGCTCAGCAGAATCAGAGAGGGCCAGATTCGTGGTGGAAAAGTCTGAGCAGCAGAAAAAGGTGGCCATCTTCTCTGCCAAGGGAGTCTCCAAGGCAGCTGAGCTGAGTGCCAACTCACCGGCCACCACAGGTGATGGCCAGATTGAGCTGCACAAGCTGGAAGCTGCAGATGACATTGCATACCAGTTCTCACGCTCTCATAACATCATCTACCTTCTAGCAGGGCAGTCTGTACCCCTCCAGCTGCCCCAGTGAGGACCCACCCTGCCTGTACCTCCTCAGGCCAACTGGGCCACAGCCCCAATGATTCTTAACACTGTCTTCCTTCTGCTCCTACCTGAGAAATCACTGTGAAATTTCATGATTGGCTTAAAGTGAATAAAATAAAAGTAAAATCACTTCAGATGTCTAATTATCAAATGAAGCTCTTTCACTCTTCTCACATTATCACCTTCATTTACTTTTTTATCCACACCTGCTACGAAAAATTCCCGAGTGCCTATGCAGACTGGCTTTAGGTCCCAATTTGAGGTCTACTGTAGCTCCAACCTAGGTACTGCAATTGGCAGAACTAAGGTAGGGCAATGTGTGTGATGGACTCGGGAGAACAGTTGTCAGCCTGAGTTCACAGGTAGCCTCCATCCTGTCATTGATTGAAGATTTGAGGGTAAAGACACATGCAGCTGAATTGAAAAGGCAGGCCTCAATTTTCCCAGCAGTTCCTGCACAGATGCAGCTGAAGAGAGGTCCTGAAGAGGGTCAGAGAGAAAGTGGTCTGTCTCTTACTATAAGGCCAATTCTCTTTAACTGTGGGACCAGTGGAAACAAATGTGAACTAACTGAGTGCAGATTGAAGAATCTGCTTCTGTTGAAATGGGTTGGCCTGATTCTTGCCCCCCAGGGTCCTAATACTTGCATAGACTTAGACAGTGCAAGAGGAGCCCTAAACAGAGATCTGAGTCCTGTTGAAGACTTCTTTCTACCCTCAACTTTGATCCCTTTCAAATATCCAGCGGAATTCTAACTTCTGGGGCTAAACATGCCTGCCAAAGATGTGTACATCCTGTGTTCCTGGCTTCCTTGTTCAGAGACTGCTCTTCTCCAGGGCTCTGTGCCTGAACTTTGAAAACAGATCTGTATAAACTGCTGTTAATAAGTGACACTCAGACCTTCCCCCCAAAAAATAGACAAATAGACAACTCAACAATAATTGTTGAAGATTTCAATATTCAACTCTCAATAACTGATAGAACACCTAACCAGAAAATCAGCAAGGATATAGGAGACTTGAACAACACTATGAACCAATTATACCTAAATGATGTCTCTGGAACATTGCACCCAATGACTGTAGAATACACCTTCATTACAGAGCACATGGATGGTTCTCCAGAGTAGAGCATATACTAGGCATAAAGTAAGTTTCAATACATTGAAAAGGATTACTATCACACAAAGCGTATTTTTCAGTCACAATGGAATTAAATTAAATATCGACAGAAAGAAATCTTTGAAATCATCTAAATATTTGGAAATAAAATGATACACTTCTAAGTAACCCATAGGTCAAAGAACAAATCACAAGGGAAATTGTAAAATATTTTGAACTGAATTAAAATGAAGACAAAAATATCAAAATGTATGAGATACAGGTAAAGCCATGCTTAAAAAGTAAATTTAGATTTTAAATCATCTATCTCAGAAATTTAAAAACCTCTCAAATCAATAACCTAAGCTTTCATCTTAAGAAACTAGAAAAAGAGGAGAAAAACAAATCCAAAGCAAGCAGAAAGAAGAAATAAAGATTGGAACAGAAATCAATGAAAAAGAAAACAGAAAAAACAAAATAGATGAAACCAAAAGTTGGTACTTAGAAAAGATCAACAAAATTGAGACAACTTTGTTTAGACTGGCCAAGAGAGAAAGAGAACACTAATTGACAAAGTCAGGAATGAAAGAGGTGATATCACTGACCATAAAGAAATTAAAAGTATCATAAGGAAATATAGGCAACTTTCTGCCAAAATATTAGACAACTGAGATGAAACACACAAATTTCTAGAAAGACACAAGTTACCAAAACTAACTAAAATATAAAAATAAAAAATTGGAATATACCTATAACAAGAAATTGAATTAGTACCTAAAAATCCCCCCCGAAAGTAAATTCAGGTTTAGATGGTTTTATGTAAAAATTCTATCAAATACTAAGAAAAATCCATGCCAATACTTTACAAAATCTTTCAGAAAATAGAAGAGTGGAGATTTTCCAATTCATTCTATGAGGCAAGTATTGCCTTGACAACAAAATCAGATACAGACATCGCAAGAAAACTATAGACCAATATCCCTCATGACTTAGACACAAAAATTCTTAACAAAATATTAGTAAATCGCATTCATCAGCATATACAAAGGATTGTATGCCATGGCCAAATGGGATTTATCTCACGATTGCCAGGTTGGCTTAACATCAAAAAATTAGTTAATGTAATAATATATCTCAATAGATATAGAAAAGCCACATGACCATCTCAACAGACATAGAAAAGTATTAAACAAAATCCAGTACTTACTTAGTGAAAAACTCTCAACAGACTGGGAATAGAAAAGAATTTCCTCCAGTCCTAGTTACAGCAATCAGATAAGAGGAAGAAATAAGGACATCCAGATTGGCCAGGAAAAAGTCAAATTATCCTTATTTGCAGATGATATAATCTTATATTTGGAAAAACCTAAAGACTTCACCAAAAACTATTATAACTTACAAATTTAATAAAGTTGCAGGATACAAAATCAACATACAAAATCAGTAGCATTTCAATATGACAACAGTGAATAATCTGAAAAAGAAATCAAGAAATTAATTCCATTTACAGTAGCTACAAATAAAGTTAAATATCTAGAAATTAACTTAACTAAGGCAGTGAAGGATCTCCATAATGAAAACTATAAAACACTGATGAAAGCAATTGAAGAGGACAAAAAAATGGAAAAACATTTCATGTTCATGGATTGGAAGAATCGATATTGTTAAAATGTTCCTACTGTCCAAAGCAATCCCTATCAAAATACCAAGGACAGTCAACACAGAAATTGAAAAAACATTCCTAAAATTTATATGGAACCACAAAAAAACTAGAATAGCCAAAGCCATCCTAAGGAAAAAGGACAAAACAGGAGGAATCACATTACCTGATTTCAAATTATACTACAGAGCTATAGTAACCCAAATGGCATGGTACTGGCATAAAAACAGACACATAGACAAATAGAACAGAATAGAGAACCTGGAAATAAATCCATACATCTACAGTGAACTCATTTTTAACAAAGGTGCTAAGAACATACATTAGGGAAAAGACAATCTCTTTAATAAATGGTACTGGGAAAACTGGATATCCATATGCAGAAGAATAAAACTAGACTCCTATCTCTCATCATAAACAAAAATCAAATAAAATAAAAATGGATTAAAAACTTTAAGGCCTTAAACTATAAAACTACAACAAGAAAATATTGGGGAAACTCTCCAGGACATTAGTCTTGGCAAAGATTTCTTGAGTAATACCCCATAAGCACAGGCAACCAAGGCAAAAGTGGACAAATGGGATCACATTACGTTAAAACGTTTCTACACGGCAAAGGAAACAATCAACAAAGTGAAGAGACAATCCATAAAATGGGAGAAAATATTTGCAAACTACCTATCTGGGATTAATAACCAGAATATATAAGGAACTCTATAGGAAAAAAATCTAATTACCAGGTTTAAAAATGGGCAAAAGATCTGAATAGCTATTTCTCAAAAGAAGACATACAAATGGTAAACAAGTGTATGAAAAAGTGCCCAACATTATTGGTCATCAGAGAAATGTAAATCAAAACTACAATGAGATATTCTCCTATCCCAGTTAAAATGACTTTTATTCGAAAGACAGGCAATAAAACATTCTAGTGAGGATGTGGAGACAAGGGAATCCTTGTACATTGTTGGTGGGAATGTAAATTAGTACAACCACTATGGAGACCAGTTTGAAATTTCCTCAGACAACTAAAAATAGAGCTATCATACAATCCAGCAATCCCACTGGTATGGGTACACACCCCATTTTAATGTAACCCCAAAAACTGGTATGGGTACACACCCCATTTTAATGTAACCCCAAAAAAGAAATCAGATATCTGCACTTCCATGTTTACTGCAGCACTATTCATAGCAGCCAAGATTTGGAAGCCAGCTGTGTCTATCAGCAGACAAATGGATAAAGAAGATGTGGTACATATACACAATGGAGTACTATTCAGTCACAAGAAAGAATGAGATCCTGTCATTTGCAACAGTGTGGATGGAACTGGAGGTCATTATGTTAAGTGAAATAAGCTAAGCACAGAAAGACAAACTTCACATGTTCTCACTTATTTGTGGGAACTAAAAATTAGAACAATTGAACTAATAGAGAATAGAAGGATGGATACCAGAGGCCAGGAAGGGTAGTGGAAAGATAGGAGGAAGTGGGGATGGTTAATGGATATAAAAAACAGAAAGAATTAATAAGACTTATTATTTGCTAGCACAACAGAGTGACAATAGTAAAAAATAATTTAATTGTACATTTTAGAATAATGAGAGTATAACTGGATTGTCTGACACACAAAGGATAAATGCTTGAGGTGATGGATACTCCATGTACTGTGATGTTATTATTATGCATTGCATGCTTGTATCAAAATATCTCAGCAACCCATAAATATATACATCTACTATGTTCCCACAAAAATTCAAAATTTAAAAAAAAGAAAGAAACTTTCTTTCTGATAAAAAGCTATCTGGAAAAAATGCACAGCTAGCCTCATGCTTATGGAGGAAGACAAAATGCTTTCTTCCTAAGATTGGGAAAAAGGTAAGAATATCTGGTCTCACTACTAATATTAAATATTTTCCTAAAGGTTATAACCATGTAATAAGTCAAAAGAAAAAAATTAAAGGTATACAGATTGGTAAGGAAGAATTAAAACTCTCTTCATTCACAATGGTGTAAGTCCATATGCAGAAAATTCCAACAAATCCACTAAACATCTACTAAGAAACAAGTTTAGCAAGGAAGTAGAATATAACTTCAACACACAAAACTTAATTCTATTTCTATGCACTAACACCACACAATCCAAAAATGAAATTAAGAAAACTATTCCATTCATAATATCAACAGAAAAAATAAAATACTTTGGAATAAATTTAAAAAAAGAAATGCAAATCTTGTAAACTAAAAACTAAAACATTATTGAGAGAAATTAAAGACCTACATTCCATGTTCATGGATTGAAAGACTCAATATTGGCAAGATGATCATTTGTTTTTTAAATGCAGATGGAATTTTCCTACAATTTGTCAACCAAATTAATGCGAAGCAAGTGCTATCAAAATCCTAGCTGATTTTTTTTGGTAAAAATTAATAAGCTGATCAAATATATATGGAGGCAAAGAACCTAAATAGCAAAAAAGCTTTGAAAAGAATAACAGAGTTGAAGGATTTATGCGACTGCATTTCAAAACTAAGTAGAAGTTCACAGTAATCAAGACATGTGGCAATGGTCCAAGGATAAGTATATAGATCAATGGAGCAGAATTAAGAGCACTGAAATTAACTCCTTATACTTATGGTCATTGATTTTTTTCTTTTTACTACAGCCTGTAATTCATTCATCTTTTATCCTCAGGACCCAGAATCAGTGTCTGGCACCTGGTGGGTGCTCAGTGAAAGGTTTATCAATGAATACAGACCTTTTGAAAAACTATATATGGTGGTGAGGAGAAGCAAATCAAGGATCCCTCATGCCTGTAACTAAAGACCTGGCCATTGCTCTAAACTTTCACAAGAAGCCCTCTGGCAGACCCAGGAAGGTTGAGAATCAAGACTTCCCAGTCTCAGTGGCCTGCTGAGATCTGCACACAGGATGGGCAGTGCTGCTTAACTGCCTGCATAGGCAAAGGCGCAGTGTGGAACAGTGGAGAGAGCCCTAGAATGGTAGATAGAATAGTAATGAATAGCCTGTGTCTATCCCAACTCAGCTCCTAATCAACTGTAAGATTTTGGTCCAAGCACATTTCCTCTCTGAGTAATGATGATCTTGGGCTAGATCTGGGAAGCACACAAAAAGTGTTTAGAGAGCACTTACCACATGCCAAGCACTAGGCCAGGTACTGGGAAGCAATGCCCAGCAAGATCCAAGATGGTCCCTGCTCCTGGAACCCTACAATCTAATTTAGAGACAGACACACACGAGGAAGCAAACAGAAAAGGTCCCCTTTACTGTACCAGTTCTTAAAAACTGATATATAATGTGTGTATATATGTATGGGGTACATGTGATATTCTGTTACATGCATAGAAGGTGAAATGATCAAGTCAGGGTATTTAGGGTATCCATCACCTTGAGTATTTGTCATTTCTTTGTGTTCGGAACATCTCAAGTCCTCGTTTCTAGCTATTTTGAAATATACAATACATTGTTGTTAACCATAGTCACCCTATGGCGCTATTGAACATTAGAACTTATTCTTCTATCTAACAATATATTTATACCCATTAGCCAACCTCTCTTCATCCCCCTACCACACATACCCTTCCCAACCTGCTGTTATCTATCACTCTACTCTCTATCTTCGTGAAATCCACTTTTTTTTAGCTCTCATATATGAGTGAGAACATGCTATATTTGTCTTTCTGTGCCTAGCTTATTTCACTTAACATGATGACCTCCAGTTCCATACATATTGCTGCAAATGACATGACTTCATGCTTTTTATGGCCAAATAGTATTCTGTTGTGTATATATACCACATTTTCTTTATCTATTCATCCACTGATGGACACTTAGTTTGATTCCATATCTTTGCCATTGCGAATAGTGCTGCAATAAACATGGGGGTGCAGATATCCTTTTGATAGACTGATTTCCTTTCCTTTGGATAAATACCCAGTAGTGGGACTGCTGGGTCATATGGTAGTTCTATTTTTCATTTTTTGAAGAATCTCCATACTGTTTTCCATAGTGACTGCACTAATTTACATTCCCACCAACAGCGTATAAGTGTTCTCTTTTCTTTGTATCTTTGCCAGTATCTGGTTGTTTGTGTTTTGTGTTTTGGGGGAGGGCATTTTATTGTCTTTTTGATCATAGCCATTTTGGCTGGGGTAAGATGAGATCTCATTGTAGTTCTGATTTGCATTTCCCCAATGATTAGTGATGTTGAGCATTTTTTAAATATACCTGTTGGCCATTTGTATGTCTACTATACCAGTATTAAGTGGGGTTTGCTTTTGTTTTGTTTTTGTTTTGTTTTGTGTTTTGTTTTTTTGAGATGGAGTCTTGCTCTGTTGCCCAGGCTGGAGTGCAATGGCATGATCGCGACTCACTACAACCTCCATCTCCCAGGTTCAAGTGACTCTCTTGCCTCAGCCTCCCAAATAGCTGGGGTTACAGGCATGTGCCACGACTCCTGGCTAATTTTTTGTATTTTTAGTAGAGACTGGGTTTCGCCTGTTGGCCAGGCTGGTCTCAAATGCCTGACCTCAGGTGATCCACCCACCTTGGCCCCCCAAAGTGCTGGGATTACAGGCATGAGCCACCACGCCTGGCCAGTATTAAGTGTTATGAGATAAACCAACACACTTCTGAAATGGGAGAGTCCTACAGACAGGATAGAGAGAAGGTTTCCTGGGTAAGCAACATTTGAAATGTTCTTAATTTAAGGACCTATGAATGTTTTCAGGGACCCTGAGAACCTCTTTAAAGTGGGTTGAAAATTTTGTCCACAGGCTGGGCACAGTGGCTCACGACTGTTATCGCTGCATTTTGAGAGGCCAAGGCAGGAGGTTTGCTTGAGGCCAGGAATTTGAGACCAGCCTGGACAACATAGCAAGATCTCATCTCTACGAAAAAAATTTGAAAAATTAGCTGGGTGTAGTGGCAGGTGCCTGTGCTTCCAGCTACTGGGGAGGCCGAGGCAGGAGGATCACTTGAGCCCAGGAGTTCAAGGCTGCAATGAACCATGACTGCACTACTGCACCCCAGTCTGAGTGACAGCAAGACCCCATCTCAAAAAGAAAATTGTGCACATACATATTTTTCTGGTGCAAGGGCTCATGGCTCTCACAGGTGGTCAGAAAGATCTGTGGTGCACCAATGTTTATAGCAGTATTATTCACAATAGCCATGATGTGGAAACAACCAAAGCATCCATCAACAGATGAATGGATAAACAAAGTGTGGTATATACATGCAATTGAATATTATTCAGCCTTAAAAGGAATTACATTGCGATGCATACTACAGTATGACTAAACCTTGAAAATATTATGCTAAGTGAAATAAGCCAGACACAAAAGGACAAATATTGTATGATTCCACCTATATGAGGTACCTAGAATAGGCAAATTCATAGACATAGAAATTAGAATAGAAGTTGCCAGTGGGGCAACAAAAGGGAGGAATGGAGAGGTACTGATTAATGGCTTTATAGTTTCAGTTTGGGATGATGAAAATGTTGTGGAAATAGATCATGGTGATGATTATACAATCTTGTGGATGTAATTAATGCCACTGAATCGAACACTTGAAAATGGTTAAAATGGCAAATTTTATGTTCATATGTTTTATCACAATTTTTTTGAAAAAAGAATTTGTGGCCTTATAAAGCTTTAGAATCACTGGCCTAAATGTTTTTTCAGGACACCATTAGCTCTATTAAGGTATGCTCTCCAGAAACATACGGAGGCAAGAAGACAACCACTAGACTTAAAGATGCCCCTATTTTCTCCATATTTGAAAAGTCAGGAACAACTATCTTGGTACAGCTTTACTTTCTACCTGCAGTATAAATAAGACACATGGAGTCAACCTGAACGCCCATCAGTGATAAACTGGATAAAGAAAATGTCATGCATATACACCTTGGAATACTATGCAGCCATAAAAAGAATGAGATGATGTCCTTTGCAGGAACTTGGATAAAGCTGGAGGCCATTATCCTTAGCAAACTAACACAGGAAGAGAAAACCAAATATCGCATGTTCTCACTTATAAGTGGGAGCTAAATTGTGAGAACACATGGACACATAAAGGGGAACAACACACACTGGGGCCTAGCAGAGGGTGGAGGGTTGGAGGAGGGAGAGGATCAGGAAAAATAACTGATGGGTACTAGGCTTAATGCCTGGGTGATGAAATAATCTTTACAACAAATCCCTATGACACAAGTTTACCTATGTAACAAACCTGCACATATACCACTGAACATAAAATAAAAGTTAAAAAAACTGTGTTAAAGAAAATGCATTCACAGTTACACCTTAAAGTTCACCTGGCACAATTTTTGTGCTCATCCTCAACAACTAAGAACTACCAAATCTTGGCTGCACTCCAGGTGGAGGAAAAGAGAGTCCAGAACAAAGGGCAATCCCAGCTGTATGTTCACCATCAGAGTTCTCTCCTCTGGCTGCTTACAGAGACGTGGCTGGGGCAGCTGCCACACAAGTTAGGCTGCCTTGGAATATTTGTTAATGCCCAGAAACTCCCCTTTGATGATAATGTGATTTGCCTCAGAGTTAATGGCACTGTGCTGGCACATTTCCCAGAAGCAGTCACCTAGCAGGTACAGCACCCTTCGACTCATTCCACCAGGTCATGAGCAAGAATGAAATATAGGATGCAAAAATTATTTTTGATGTTGGAGAAATACTTGTGTCTCAAAAGTCTAAGAAAGTTGTTTAATATTTTTCAATTAGGGAGGAATCCAGGAACTGCCCTAATGAAACTCCTAAAGTACACACAAGAAGGAAGACAGGACTGCTTCGCAAAGGCAGCACCAAAAATAGCAGCCTGAAGCAAGGAGTGGGGATCAGCTTCTGTTGATAAAACCGTACCCACAGCCAAGGCTGCTACTGGGTGATAGGAGCATGTTGCCCTTTATCCAATGTGCAAATCAGGCATAAGTAAGTGACAAGGAAGAAAGCTAGTGTGCTTCTGGGGCATGGTGGAGCAGGTACTGAGGAGTTTCGTGTCAACATAAAGAAGAGCAAGGAAGAGGAGAGAGAGGAAATAAGGGAAAGAAAAGGCATGAAGGGGAGCCAGGCATGGTGGCTCACGCCGGTAATTCCAGCACATTGAGAGGCCGAGGCGGGCGGATCATTTGAGGTCAGGAGGTCGAGACCAGCCTGGCCAACATGGTGAAACCATATTTTCTCTACTAAAAATAAAAAAAAAATTAGCTGGGCATGGTGGTACACATCTGTAATCCCAGTTACTACAGAGGCTGAGGCAGGAGAATATCTAGAACCAGGGAGACCGAGGTTGCAGTAAGCTGATATCATGCCACTGCACTCCAGCCTGGGCAACAGAGTGAGACTACCTCTGAAAATCAAAAAACAAAAAAAGCAAGAAAGGAGTGAGACAGAATAGGTAGACAGAGATGGATGCAGGAGACAGAGAGGAGGCAAACATATCCATGTAATCATTGTGCTCCTAAAATCTCTTTAACTCTGACAGTTATCTTACTTATGAAATAGAGACAAGACCGCAATAATAGAGGATTGATATTTACCTTCCGAATCTTTGTTGTAGAAAACGCCATGTGGATGCAGAGAGTAAGGTCGAGAAGCAAAGTTCTTTAAATGAATGACAATCACATCACCCACTTCAGCCCTCAAGATGGGGCCCAGGAATCCAAGCCAGGGAGGTTTGGGGATCTCTATGGAGTAAGTTCCATCCGTGAAGTGTCTGTAAACAGCCTTCTTGTAAATACCACCTATCCTATTGGGCCCTCTTTCAAGAAATAAGGTTGCAAGTCTAAAAGTAAGAAGAAAAATATTTTGTAATCGAAATGAAAAGAGAAGCCCTAATAGCTTACCATTAGGAGTTTATAAAGCATTGCATGTATGACCTCTCATTTGGTGTTCCCCATAACCTGTAATCTCTGTAGGGCTGGGAAGATTATCCTCAATTTACTAATGTGGAAATGAGATTCAGCAATTAAGTGGCACGCCAAAGGGCACGAGTAGTATTCACTACCAAACTAAAACAAATCCAAAGAACTCTAAAACCACACTACACATTTGCCGCTTTCCACTCAACGTGTTCCCCTTTGCTTTTTCATTTAACTAACACTCATTGCACATTTACTGCATTCCCAGCATGTGGCTAGATGGTGTAAAAAGTTTGTAATCAAATAATGGGCTAAGATGATTAAGCGTCAAGTGAATGATTGATACAACAGATACAGGCTCAACATTTCTAGGAACATAATAGTTCAGGGAGGCCAGGCATAGTGATCCACACCTGTAATCCCTACACTGGGAGACCAAGGCAGGCAGATCTCTTGAGCTTAGGAATTTGAGACCAGCCTGGGCAACATTTTGAGATCCTGTTTCTGCAAAAACAAACAAACAAACAAAAAGAAAAAACAAAAAACAAAAAAAACAGCCAGGCATGGTGGTGGGCCGCCTGTAGTCCCAGCTACCTGAGATGCTGAGGCACAAGGATCACTCAAGCCTGAGAAGTCGAGGCTGCAGTGAGCCATGATCATGCCAGCCTGGGTGACAGAGCAAGACTCAATTTTTAAAAAAAGCAGAAAGTCAGGCATAGTGGCTCATGCTTGTAATCCCACTTTGGGAGGCCAAGGTGGGAGGATCACTTGAGCCTGAGAAGTTAAGGCTGCGATGAGCCAAGACTGCACTACTGCACTCCAGCCTGGATGACAGAGCATAGTGGCTCATGCTTGTAATCCCACTTTGGGAGGCCAAGGTGGGAGGATCACTTGAGCCTGAGAAGTTAAGGCTGCAATGAGCCAAGACTGCACTACTGCACTCCAGCCTGGATGACAGAGCATCCTGTCTCAAAAAAAAAAAAAAAATGGTTTGGAGAAGGAAAAAATTGCTGTGGGTACAAGAGGTCAGACAATTGCAAGAATTAAGGAGAAGCAGGATTGGATAACAAAAGGGAAAACTGAGGACACTAAGCGGGACAACGGATGTACAGTGAGGAGGAGGCAGTACAGATGGAATGGGAAGAGCAGGTTATAGGCTGATGCACAGGTCTAGGAGGTGAGGAATGAGAGATAAGGATGCATGTAAGTTCCGGAGATAGACTGACAAGTTTAATTCCAGGTTGGAGAATTTAAAATTTATCTTGGAAGCACTGAGACTCACTGAGGTTTTTCACAAAATGGATGACATGATAATCACGTGTTTAAGGACCATTCTATGGCAGTGGTGTGCAAGTTTTAGAGGAATTGAGCAAAAGGCAGAGCAAAGTTGAGGGGCAGAGAGACTGTTATGAGACCAGAAGGGGGTGGTGCAATAGAAGAAAAGGGGTGGACATGAGAAAAACAGAATTCTAAGACTTGAGATGACCAGATGCCCTCCTTAGGACCTAGATGTAGGGCAGACTCAGTCCCTGGTGTCTGGGAGCGTGAAACAATAGCACTGCTTGGGAGTTGCCAGACAGTCTTCTCCTGGAGAGGTGAAGCCCCCTTCCCCACTCTCAGTCTATGTGCTTAGCATGGAGCTCCCATCCTAGCTCCAGCTTTGTTAATACTGGCTTCTGCTTGAGCAAAAGCTCCAGCACTCCTGGGTGCAGTCATCCCAATGTAGCTGTGTCCCTTTTGGGGGCAAGAGGCCACATCTTACTCTGAGACACATTCCTGAAAGTGTCCGTGCATTTAGTCTCTCTCAGTTATCCACCAAACATTAATTATATCAAGCCCTGACCTCAGTACTAGGGATATGGAGGTAAAAAGACAAAGCCCCTGCCTTGAAGGAGCCTCTATTCTGGAAGGGAGAGTTATGAGAACACAGATTATGTTCTGGGGCATCTAATCTGGAGTCAAAGATAGGTCAGGGGAGGTTTCCTTAAGGAAGTAATGCTTCAGTATACTCTCAAATAAGAGTTACTCAAGCAAAAGAAAGAAAGAAAGAAAGAAAGAAAAGAAAGAAAGAAAGAAAGAAAGAAAGAAAGAAAGAAAGAAAGAAAGAAAGAAAGAAAGAAAAGAAAAAGTTGATGTAGAAGACATTTTAAAGTTTTGGCAACTGGGCACCCACACTCCACTCTTTGGGGAGTGAGGAGTGTGCCGAGAGCGGGAGAGCACACCTTTGCCACTCTCGTTCTCTGTGCTTTGGGTGGTGCTCCATCCTCCAGTCCCACTGATGGAGCAAGTGCCTCAGGCTAGCCCAGGAGCATGCCAAGTTTCTCTAATAAGCTGTTGTTAGGGTAAGAATTGTGATCCAGGCCAATTGATATCATTCATCCCCCAGCCAGCCTACTCTGGGCCACTATGATTAGTTCAGGGACAGCCACAGTGTCTGGTTGGTTAAATCTGAGAAAATTTAGGGACTTGTGAAGCATCTCTTTCTTGTGTACTTGGAACTGGGACATGAGTCTGGAGCTTCAGGTCACCATAGAAGGAAGTTTGTCTGAGAGTTGTTTGTTCCTCTAATCTCTTAAATTTCGCTATTGACTTTTTCCCCTCTAATCAACTCCTACTTGTTTTCATCATCGTATGACTATTTCTTTTCATTTTTTTCTGTTTTTATTTTATTGTACTTTCTATTCTTTCACTCAGTTCCAAGAATTCAATCATTCGTATAATTTATTCAAAAAATGTGTTAAGCACCTATTGGGAAGCTCTTCTCTTTTCTACTTTTCTGTGCCCCTAATATTTTTTCTGTTTTTCTTTTCTCTTTCCCAACTGTTTTAAAAGGAAACCTATCCCAGCCTTTCCCAAAGGAATTAATGTCTAACAGAGTATTCAAGCCACCCACTCTGGGCCAGAATGAGCAATTCATGCAGTTCTGTTCATTCCAGGTCCACCGTGAGTGTCTGGGTAATTCTAAGGTGGGTAGACCAGTTGGATCTAGAAGACTGTAGAAGCTCTGTTCTATGGCATTGGAGCCTGAAAAGTTGTGAGATGACTCAGGCCTCCCAAATTGCTCTAGAGTGTCCTGCACCAACTCTTCCCATCCCTCACCTCCCTCAGCATAGGGCACAATGATCCTCTCTGATTCTTCTCTCCCTTCTCCAAGTCAGAATCCCAGGCAGATGCCTTGGTCAGGCACCCTGTCTAGTCCCAAGCCCCAGCCTCAGACATCAGCAGGTGGAGCTATAAACTCATAGACCCTTGGGGTTCAGCCTTTAACTGTACCTCAGTTGCATTCCTATTCTGTCCAGAGACAGACCCAGGGACAGTGCTCCTTCTGAAGTAGACATATTTCCTGGACCAAAGTATATAAAGTTTGTACTCATGTATGACTGTGTCACCCTAATGAAACAAGCCCTTAAGGGCTTCCGTGAACTTCAGGCATTTCAGTGGTGGTATAAAAGAAAAGTAATAAATAAAATTAAATTTAAAAGAGACTTTCATGACCACTCTGGAGAGGGACCAACGGGAAGGCTCTGCCTACCTTTGTCATAGACTCTGGCTGCCCCCATCACCCTGTCTGACTCCTTTAAGAACTCTCCCAGAAGATCCCATGGGCATTGCCTCTGTTTCAGTCTTGGTTAAGCTTGAAAAACATTCTGCTGACTTTCAACAAGTACAGATTGAGGATTTATAGCATGCAGAGTACTGGGCCAGATGCTTTGAGTGCAATAATTAAAAAGGTACAATCTCTAAATAAGTATGTTTGTAGTCAAGAGGAACAAAGCCTTCGTTACCTGCACAAAGGAAACTGCTAAGAATTGTAGGAACAGAACATGTTATGGATATTTAGGACAGAGGGAGAGACACCTCAATACCTTGCTCAAGTAGACAGAATAGCTTGAGAAAGGTGTTGAGGTGAGAGAATTAGAGGTCAGTTCAGGAAGTCACAGGCAGCATTATAGGACCAGAAAATTTGCTAAGAGTGAAACTGGAGAAATTTGAGTGCTGGGCTAAGGCATTTAGATATAATTATATCTTCAACTAAGAGCTACTGAAGATTCTTGAACTGATGTATTTGACCAGATCTGTGTCTTGGGAAGACAATTTTGTAAGGATCCCATATCTGATTCCTCTTCATCATACCTGCCCACATGATTTTTCTCATCTGCTTCTGCTCACTGGATCAAGCCCCTTCCTTCCCCTCCACCTCTGAACACTGAGTCATTACATCTGTATGCTCAGAAGGGCTCTGTTTAACTTCATGCCTGATTTCGGGGGGAGGGTGTTATTCCTTAGTATCTGATTCAGCTGGGCCTCCTACTCCCAGTGACCCAGGGTGGCATCTACTTGCCTGTCTAGTCTGGGACTTTCCTTGGTGAAGTTTATTATCTTTCTTTACCTAAATGTCATCTTTTCTGCATTGCTCTCCCTTCTTTCTGACAAGGTGCAGACCTGCTGACAAATAGTGTTTACAGCCACATTCCTTTGTTGATGGAGTCATGCCAGGTCTGATAGCCTTTGTATTAAATAATGAATCTTTGTTAGCTTCATTAAGGTTGGGAAAAACACTATAGATCAAAAAGATAAAGAGATCTTTTCAGGGCTTCATCTTCATTTCCTCAAAGAGATGATCACGTTAGTATACAGTGACTCAGGCGCAAACTCCGAAGCAGCTCCTACTCCAAAGCTCCTAAGCAGTCTTAGTAATAAATGGTGGCTTTTCCCACCCTGCAGACTTTTCGGGATGATGGAGCTAGAGGTCAACATGTGGGGTAGCCTGGAATCCATCCCTGCATGGAGCAGAAGATGGGAACAACCCTAAAAGGTGGAAGAATCACTTAGGCAGACGGAGGAAAGGGCACCTGAGTCAAGCTGGGGAGAAGGATCCACAGGTTCAAATCAAAGCAGAAAAAGTCCTGTTTGAAGCAACAGCTTTTCTCTCCAGCCTCATTTCCTCCCTGTTTGCCCCAACTCCCAGTTCCCCGTGCTTCTGCCAGATCAGACACTTTCTTCTTGGTACACACCATGTCCTTTCAGCATTTTAAGACTTCTGCGCATTCTTTTTCCTGGGCCTCCAAGGTCTTCCTCATTCTCTACTTGCCAAGCACCCTTTGAGGTAGGTTCACACTCTTCCTCTTTTCCTCCTCTCTACCTACACAGTGCTCTGTTCATGTGCTAATAATGGTACTCACCAAAGTGTGTTACAGTGAGATATGCACATCTCCAGTTTGTGAGCTCATTGAAGACCAAACCCCTTTAAACACCCTTTTTATTCCTAAGCCCCAGCAACTTGCCTTACAGAGTTGGTGTTTAATGGCTTTGGCACTCAAAAACAAACAAACAAGTGTGAGTTTGTCCCCACATTGGCAAGCTAAAGCTGGGATAGTGTTGCAAACTCTATTTGCTGAAAAGCATAGATTGCCATATTTGAATACCCTCTAGGTCCAGGATAGCCAATAAATTTTACCTTGTGCACCAAATCTGATTGGTGGCAATTGCTTAGAAAAGAAGTTGAGGTTGAGTTAATGAGAGAAGAATGCCATGATCCACACTAGATGTCTCCTGTGGATATGAGGCTGGGTCACTCCAGGCATATAGTTGCTCTTCTTGCCCCACACAAATGGCCAGGCCACACAGTACTCCAGAGTCTTCGGGTCCTCTCTACACCTGGATGACACCATATCTTACTACTGGGAGAACACACACTGAGTTGTTTTCTCATAGTGGCAACGGTTAGGGAATAAGCCACCCATATTCATTTACTAGGCCCTCCTTATAACCAAAATACATAAGGTATTTATCTAATGATTCCTGGGTCCAGGGTACAGTTTATGCCCATCAGAAAATATCCAGTGAACATCTCTCAGAAATTCAACATATGAACCTTGTTACCAGCAGCAAATTCATACGGGCCTGCAGCAACCTAAATCCTTGCCTCCTCAGAAGAAAGAATTCAACTAAGGGGCATAACGCAGAAGGAGAGACCGGGGCAAATTTTAGAGCAGGAATGAAAATTTATTAACAAGCTTTAGAGTAGGAACAAAAGGAAGGAAAGTACACTTGGAAGAGGGCCAAGCGGGCAACTTGAAAGGCAAGCACTCAGTTTGACCTTTTGACTTGGGGTTTTATACGTTGGCATACTTCCGGGCTCTTGCGTCCCTTCTCCCCTGATTCTTCCCTGGGCATGGGTTGTCCGTATGTGCAGTGGCCTGACAACACTTGGAAGATGAGCATGTGCAGTGTGTTTGCCGGAGCTGTACGCATGCTCACGTGAGGCATTCTTCCCTTACCGGTGGAATGTCCCTGGAAGGTTATATACCAGTTAAACTCTGCCATTTTGCCCCTCAATGCACTTGCTTGAGCCCATTTGCCTAACTCCTGAGATCTTATCAGGAAGCTGCTGATGACCAGTTTCAGGTTTTTTCTATCTATAGGGAGACTGCCTTTCCCTGGCACTGACTGTGACCAATTATTATTTTAGAGAGACAGTTAACAACTGCCTGCCCATCGCCTGATGGTTACCTGACATTCCTGGTCAGGCAGACCCCTCTCCTGCCCTGCTCATGCCTGACTAGCTACCTACTATAACAATCTTATAGGCTTCAGGTTGCTGGGTATGCCTCCCAAAAACTGTTGGGACCTGCTAACAAATGGGGTTTACAGCCACCTTGACATTTTCTAATTTGTAAAGTGAAGCGTACAGCATAGCAAAATTAAAAAGAAAAGAATTTAAAGAGAGCACAGCCAGGTTTAAAAGTCAAGCTAAAAAGTGATTATCACTCCCGCTCTCTAACCAGCTGAGGTATCCAGCCTGCCCTAGACCACCTAATAAAACCATAAGCCAGGTCAAAACTATCAGCAACAAAGCCTCTTTTAACGAGGCAGGCCTTGGCCTCAGAGGTTGGAGAATCCCCCAGGGTCTTCAGCTGAGCCAGATTAAGGGATAGAGCAGTTGGGTCTTAGATCTAAAGGGCACTGGAACATCACTGGGGAGCTGGAAGCACTGCAGGGTGAATAAAATTCACTGGAAATGGCATTGAAGGTGGAGAAAATTGCAACCTCTGGAACTTCTGTAGGGTAAGCATTGTATGTCATTGGAAAGGAGGCTTTGGTTAGCTGTTTGAGGTGGGGTTTGGGAGGTGGGTAAAGAGACCCCAAAGGTTATGCTCGAATACAAACAGGTGGCCACAAAAATCTATTCCAAGGAGAATTGGTCCAGTGAACCGTAGAGTGGACTGCTTTTTGCTTGCAGCAAAAGGGAGGTAAGAACGGCCACCACCAGGCCACTTTCTCCTCTCCTCAGTACTCAGCCTCTCCTATAGATGAAGGAGATCCATGCTATTTACCTGCCCAGAGCACACGATTATTAACCTTCCCAGGGTTAACCCTATCCCACCCTTGATGTGGAGTCTGTGGTAGGGAGGAGGTCCTGGGACAAGAAGGAACCCATGGGTGTAGAACCCCCATGGAGAAGCCAGAGATGGGCCTGACTAGAGAAGAACCCCAGGAATCATGGGGCAAGACCTTCCAGAGGCAGCAGCAACACTTTCTCTCCCCCAACTACTAGGTTCAGCTTCCAACCCAAACAATGTGATCAAGACAGGAATTCTGTTTTAAAAATTAGAGAATGGTTTTGATAGCAAAAGCCTGGAAAGACCAAAATGTTCTTCAACTGCAGCTGGGTAAATAAATGATGGCATTCATGCCACATACCCATAAGAAAAGAATAAGGTGGTCTACAAGTACTGATATGGCATGATCACCAAGACGCTAATAAAAAAAAAGCAAATTGCAGAGCCGTATGTAAAGTATTATCCCGTGTGTGTGTGTGTGTTTAACGATGCACATTTACCTATATGCAAACAATACATCTGGAAAGTGACCAGGGAAACAAAGTGTTGCCTCCAGATTATGAGACTGAAGCCACAGGTAGGAGGGAGGACAGATGAGAATTTTACTTTCATTCATTCTCTTTTATACTGTTGTGACGGGAGGGGCAGTTATTCTGTACCTACAAATTCAATACTAAAAACAAGCTCATATTTTATTGAAAAAAAGAAGTCCCAGGCTGTTTGGCCACCAAGGGGCCAACATTCTCTTGCATGCCTTCTATTTCTAAAAACAAAACTGCCACAATAAAGGGTGTTGTTGGATTGAGTTGTGCTCTGCAAGGGGATTGGCCTCTGGAGCAGAGAGCATGGCATCTGCTCACTGAGTGGGAGGGAAGAGAATCCCTGGTCAGTCTCTGGCTTGCCAACTCTCCTCTCAGGCATTGAGGCTGAAGCCTTGGGCCTGTCTATGAACACTTTGGGTCTCTTGTATCCAAGCATCCACCAAGCCTGCATGTGTCTACCCAGGAGCAAGAGTTAGCCCTCTCCCATTCTATAAGGCAAAGACTTACACTTCCCTGTGCAAGAGAATGGGATAGAAAAGTTGGGATGCCTGACCCTAGACCTTTATAATAGAGACTGTTACATTTCTCAGTCCTTGCTTGCAACTTGGAATAGTCATGTGACATAATTGTAGGCAATCAGATGTAAGCAGAAGTCATTCAATGATACTTCTCCAGGTGTCACTGGAAGACACCCTTTTTATCCTCTTCTCTTCCCTTTATTCATGCCTGAAATGTAGATATGATGACTGGAGCTCCAGCAGCCATCTTGAGATAATGAGGAAGAGGATCACACCCTAGGGATGGTCAAGTGAAAGCCAAAAGGAACCTGGGACCCAGATGATTGCCAAACTCTGGCTCTCTTTTATGTAAGCAGTAATAACAAATCTTTAATTTATTATTTAAACCACTTCTGTTTTTTAGGATTCTGTTAACAAGTACCTGAATACAACTCCTGATTGAACAGGCTGTTCAAAAGGAGAAGGAAGAGGAAGAGGAAGAGGCAGAGGAAGAATTGTGTCATCCCCAAGCTTGCTAATAAGCCTCAGATTTGCCCAGTTTTATAGCTGACAATGGGTCATCCAGTAAGATGGCACAGCAAGGATTAATTCAGGATCTCTGGTATGCTCTCTGGGTTCAGCCTGATGTGTAAAAAGCTATAATATAAAACTATTATTCATAGGATCTTATTCCAACAGGCCCTGCAGGGAAGGATGGACATTGGACTCTACTTCTCTACCCTGTTCTCCCACCACGCACATAAAGACACAAAAGTATACACACATGCAAATGCATGTGGAGCACACATCTCACATCTTCACATACGTACTGCTGCTTTTAATCTGCTAAAATGTCCTGACCCCACCTCTGCCCAAGACCTTTCTCCATCACCTCCACAAGACTAGGTCTTACCATGAGTTGTTTGGCAAAGGCACCCAAATAAGAGACAAAATAAGTATCAGGAGGGGCAGTGAAGTGTTTGCTGAGTCCCTGTAGGGACTGCAGCATTTATTATATATGCTTCATATTTTGGCACTGAGTTATACATTGACTGTTTTTCATATTCCTGGACATGTATCAGTCTTATCACCTATACAGCCAATAGTCACCCCAAGGGGGAATTGGGTTTCCTTTTTTTTTTGAGACTGAGTCTCACTCTGTCGCCCAGGCTGGAGTGCAGTGGCCGGATCTCAGCTCACTGCAAGCTCCGCCTCCTGGGTTTACGCCATTCTCCTGCCTCAGCCTCCCGAGTAGCTGGGACTACAGGCGCCCGCCACCTCGCCTGGCTAGTTTTTTTTTGTATTTTTTAGTAGAGACGGGGTTTCACTGGGTTAGCCAGGATGGTCTCGATCTCATGACCTCGTGATCTGCCCGTCTCGGCCTCCCAAAGTGCTGGGATTACAGGCTTGAGCCACTGCGCCCGGCCTGGGGTTGGGTTTTCTAAAGCAGTGGTTCCCAAATGTCCACCCATATACCATTTGCATCAAAATCATTTGGAACATTTGCCAAATTTTTATTCTCAGGCGATGAAATCAGACTTTCTACTGGCAAGACCATGGCATCTGTATTTTTCCTAAGATCACCAAATGATTCCTGTAGTAGAACTTTTCAGGGCTTGCCTATTCTAATTCTTCTTTCCTCCTAACCAAAGAAAACCACAATGATTCTGCTTTTGCAAGTTAGATGGGCCATAGTGTTCTGGCAAATGGGCTGTGAGTGGAAATGCTATGTGTCACTTCTGGGTCAGGGCATTTAATTATTATTGCAAGACCCTGTCCTCCTCTACTGCAGGAGGAGCCTCCTGCTTAGACAGTGAAGAGAACCCATAGCTTCCTCCTTGTGCCAGAACTCTTCCCCTTCACTGACTCCACATCAAGAGTAGGACAGGGTTGACCCGTGAAGGTGCCCTAGGAAGATACTTAACACAAAACAAAAACTACAGTAACTGATAAAATTTGTTGAGGCTGGGTGTGGTGGCTCACGCCTAATCCCAGCATTTTGGGAGGCCAAGGAAGGAGGATCACTTAAGGCTAGGAGTTTAAGACCAGCCTGGGCAATATAGTGAGATCCCCCTATCTCTATTCTTTTTTAACTAATAGGAGAAAAAACCTTGAAAGTAAAAAAAAGAAGTGGGAAGGGATAGAAGTAAGAGAAGAGAAAGCAGTTTGTTTTGGTGTCTACACAGCAAACCAGCCATTGAGAATATATTATGCATTTGTAACAATAGAACAGAAACTCCAGCTCCTTTGAGTTCTATAAAATGCAAATTTGCCCAAGAAACAAAGTAAGGAAGTAACTTCAAGGGAGCCATCCCCATGAAGCAGCCTCCAATTTCAATGAAGTATATTCATTAGAATGTCACATTGGTGAGCCATCTGTTGTTCATTGCGTAGCCATAGCAAGGGGCTCAGCAATCACTATCCCTCAAGAATATTTTCAATCTGCATTCTAACATCTTGACTCAAGCTAAGGAGGTGTCTACTTCCTGCTGCAAAGGAATCCAGTGAGTCCAGGAAGGTTAACATTAGCAACTACCTTAAAGACAAGATGGGGACTTGGAACATTACATTGCCAAGTGCCTGGGGCAAATCCTGTGGAGGGAGATATCTTCCAAAAGCAGGGGACATTAATCATTATCAGAACAAACCCGCCCTTGGGAATCCCCTACGCAGTGCAGAGTTGGACTTCCAGGTTAGATTCTCAGGAGTTCGTAGCTTGCAGGGGTGTAAACCACACCAGCAATCCCATGACCCCTGCATCTTTTAGAGGGATGTTTTCCGATCGCTTCCTTGGAGCAATTGCTGATCATCTACTATGTCTGGAACATAAAACTAGAAGCTGGGGCAGAGATGTATTAATCTCAGTCCCTGCATGCAAGAGTTTTACCATCCAGTTGGGAAACAAAACATATGCATTTGACAATAAACACACAGTTTTACAATGTTAACTGCCAACTCTACTGTCCAGAGCCCACATGTCTGTAGAGAGGGCAGGGAAATACAGGATGAAGATAAACTGCAAAATAACGTTAGCAGAGAGTGTGGTCAGAGCCAACCTGTGAGATCATAAGATGTCACAATAAGGACAAGAAATATTGTCTGAGCTTGAGAAGGAACATTCTTCACCAAGGAGAAAAAAGGATGAGATTGAGACAAGTGCCACTTGTCAAAAGGAAGGGTGGAGACAGAGATTGCACATTCAATTTGGTGAAGCTGCACCCTTCCTATTAGACTAACAATTTTTAATAGCATCTGGATGATGTGCTTCTATATACATTCTTTCACTCTGGGTCCCCTGGCACCACCTATGTCTTGGGTCCTTGCTTTTCACTCTTCATTTCCACAGAAGCCCTTCAGCGCATACACAAGGCATTTTCAAAACAAATGGCATGATAAGGGGGAAGGAGAATGAGCTTGAATCCCAACTCTCTCACTTGCTGGTTGTGAAATGGGGAAGAGACTTAACCTGTCTGAACCCAGTTTCCTCTGCTGTAAACTGGTGACCGCGGTACAGCTATCATAAGGATTCAGTGAGAAGAAGTGGAGTCCCACACGCAGCAACGGGGAGAGTGGTGCTGAATCAATGACATTTATGATTATTTCTGGTCAAGTGTAAAGCTTTGTTAGAAAAGAGGAAAATGTGACTAGCCAACATCTTTCCCCCAGGGCTGCTGCTCTCCAGAGAACCCCGTGAGACAGCAGAGCTACCATGAGAGCTGATCAAGTGCTCTCAAGCGGCAGGCACTGTGTCTGAGTATCTGCAGATCCTAAGTCCCAAAGATAACTCCAGAGTCCTCATCCACAGAAACTTATTGGAAAAATGGGTCTTTGCAGATGTGATTAAGTTAAGGATCTTGAGATGGGGAGATCACCCTGGGTTAGCTGGGTGGGCCCTAAATGCCATCAAAAGTGTCCTTATAAGTAAGAGGCAAAGATAGGCTAGACACACACACACAGAACAAGATGATATGAAAATGGAAGCAGAGATCAGAGTGATGCAGCCACAGCCAAGGAATGCTGGCAGATACCAGAACCTGGAAAAGTCAAGGAATGGTCCCTCCCTTAGAACCTCCAGAGGCAGTGTGGCCCTGCCAACACATTCAGTTCAGACTTCTGGCCTCCATAACTGGGGGAGAATAAATTGCTGTTGTTTGAAGTCACCTAGTTTGTGGTAATATGTTATAGCAGCCACAGGAAACTAATACACTCTCAAAGCAAGTACTATCGCTATCCCCGTTTTACTGATGAGAAAACTGAGGCAAAGAGAGATTGAATTACTCACCCATAAAGTGGGACAAGAATTTTAAATGTAACAGTTGATGCCAGAGCCCCATACTTTACCAGCAAACTGGTCTGCCACGGCATCTCCCTCAGACCAAGGCTGGGCTACACCTGGCTGGGGAAATCCTCCCAATGCCCCCTGATCTCCCTCTCAGGTGGAGAAGATTAGTCACCCCACTTCATGGTGTGCTAACCTTTTAAAGCAATGCATGGAGCATAGTAAATACTCAGTGACACTTAGCTAACTTATTATACTGTCAATGAGTTATCTTTCAGATCCTACTAACCAGGCCTTGGGGGCCCATCATATGGAGGTGGGAAAAGGAAGACGGGGACTAAGAGGATGCCTGTGAATCCTGGAAAACAGGGGAGAAGTGAGGTAGAGGAAGGTAGCAGGGACTGCTAGCTGCCTTGTGATATTCATGCTCCCCTTCTTTCTTAGTGTCAGAGGCAAATTCTATCTTTATTCAGGCAGAAAAGCACACAGCTGAAAGATTATATTTTTTCAAGTTCTCTTTGTGGCCATGCATATCCAATGAGATGTAAGTAAAATCAGTTGGGTAGGGTTTCAGTGAGAACCCTTTAAAAGGCAGATGCAGCAAAAATTGTTCTGCTTCTACCTTTTCCCTTCCTCTCTTTCTTCCTGGAATATAGACATGATGGCTGGAGATCCAGCAGCAATCTTGTGACCATGAATATGCTTGAGGAGGGAAACCACATAGGGTTTAAAGCACATAAATTAAGGATGGTGGATCAGAAATATAGAAAGCCCCTGAGATCCTATTATACCATCTATCCCACCAGCCTTGGACTGCCCACTTCCGGATTCTTCTACAAATGAATACAAAATCCTAATTTGTTAAAGACATTATACTCCAGTCTCTAGTGGCAGCTAGAAACAATCACTCACTGATATAGGGTATAACAGCAGCTCCAAGAGATTCATATGGCATCAGTCTAAACAAAATATTTTTGGTGCTGATAAGACAGAAGTTGAGGTTTGAAAGTTACCATTTGTTTAGACTATGCACTAACTAGATGATATTCTTTTCTTTATTTCAAAGCTCACAAAAACCTCTGTCTCCTCCCTGCTTCCCCTCAGTTGGTCCTTCTTTCAGATAGATGTGTGAGTTCTCTCTCACACCCGTCGTAGGGCCTGCTTCTTAGAATAGTCAAAGCCCCTTGCCACCCACTGCGCTGATGCAGTGATGTGCCTGGGTCAACTAACAGACCCTACAAACTTGGGGTTTGAACAGGGGCTAGCCTCATTTATGTTTAAGCGCAGTTCCACCCATGAGTTAGCATCTGTGAAAACCCTGCATTTCACTGGGAAGAAAATGCCAGAATGTGTGTTGATTGTCTAATGGGGTCTATGGTAAGAACTGTGGCTTTAAATAAGATGACCCCACTCTAGTTCCATTAAAGACCAGGTTTCACCACCAAACGCACACCTTAATTAAGCACTTTATGAGCCTGAGCAGGACCGCTATAAATAGATCAAAATACTGACACCATCCCCAGGCAACTCAAAGGAGCCTGGTGCCCCCATTTATTCCAGGGAGGAGAAGAAGTATATTTATCTGCAGAAAATATTTCTAAATAGAATCTAACTCCTAAATCCTATACTTTCTAGGAAACATTAGTGATTATAGACTCAATTATATTTTTGAACCCTATAATCAAGCAAAGGTGCCAAGTAGGAAAGTTAAATTGCACCATCTAAGGGCTACAGAGTCTCAGTGAAATGATTTCAATTCATTTCTGATCTCATCCTTGTGCATCAGGATGTGTAACTTTGGTTTCCAAATGTTTTTACATTACCGAAACTTTGGCACCCACCATCTTTTTCCCCAGATTTTTGCCCATTCCCCTTATTCAAAGATGAAGCAACCAGAACAATTCATTTGATAAGGTGATTCGTTTTAACTTCAATGATTTTGAATGCCTGCCCTGTGCTAGATCCTCCAAGGGATACTGTCAATGACAAAGCTCATGTAGGGAAGGAGGATTATTAAATTTATGCCCAAACTTCTTACCTATCATCATGGTGTTTTACTGCAGCTGCAGACATGACTGATGTACATCAAGCAATTAGAGGACAATGCAGAGGGAAGAAAATGCAGTGTCTAAGTTCATGATAAAGACCCCAAGCTCCATGCGTGGTTAGGAAGGAAACAGATCGGAACAAGCCAGGGTCATGGGGGAAAGCTTCATGTATGAAGTGAAGAATTGGAGATTCTTAAAGGACAGGGGAAAAAATGGAGAAAGAAAAATACAGATTACTTCAAAAGTTGTCACATAGGTCCACAATCGGTCCCACGTCTTCTCTAACTCTAATTTCTAGGACTGAACATTTGCAAATCATCTCTCTCCTTTCATTCACCATTGCAAAAATCTTTCTAGAACTGGCAAGTCAGGTAAGATATTTTTCATTCCGTTTCAAAATTATTTCTAATGCTTTGGCATTACACTTCTCAAGTGACTCTATGGATTACATTTCAACTCCCTTCTTACACAGATTAAAGAAAGTGATATTCAGAGAGATTATGTGACATGTTCAAGATTACACACCAAGCTGGGCAAAGTAAGTGCTAGAAGTCAGGTCTCCAGATTTCTATTTCAGGTTCTTTCCACTCCTGGTGGAATTCTGAGCACCTGGCTCTTCTGATCCTTTAAATATCAGACATTTGTCCAAGTGTGAATATCCCAAACAGCAGATCGTCCTTGGAAAGGCAGCCTATTCACCCTCCGGGAGGCTGAGTGAGCGGCATGATTACATCATCCACGATGGCTCCTTGATGCTCCTCAGGAAATGGCACAACACAGAGCACACACACTGAACTCCACTTATGTCCCAGTCACAGCATCTTCACATACACCCAGGATGTGTATCTTGTGGTCCACAAGCAATGTCAGCCACCTATGACAGCCCTACCTTTTTAGGAACTTGCCTGAGCCACCTACCACGACCACTAGCACTGATGGGATTGCTGATAAAAGCAAGTATCCTGATGGGATCACTGATAAAAGCCAATATCCACTGCATACTCACCTGGATTTCCCTTCCAAGACTTAGCAGTCAGTCTGACACAAACTCTGTCCCTTTGTATACCAGAAAGAAATGTTTGGGGACCTTGGTATTCTAGGTATGACACCTTAGCATACCAGTCGCCTCTTAGAACAAATGCACTCTCATATGGGACCATGTATTTTGACATCATCTCACTCAAATCTGATGCCAAACCATCTGTTTTCATCATGCCTATTTTCTTTTTCACCATAGCAAATTTTATGTTTTATTGTACTTTCATCAAAGCACCATCTTCTGGTTGAAACAATCAAAAGAGGCCCCAACTTCTTCCAGCAACCCACTTTGTGAAAACAGCATTGTGGTATTTGAGTATTTATGATTCTTTGGTGTTTTGAATGAAGCCAGATAACTTGTTTGGTCACTGACTGCCAGTGATCCCTTTCAATATGCTTCTAGGAAGAGTGACAAAAGAGACTAAATGTGCCTTTGGCAAAAATTAAGACTTTCTGGAAAGTTCTTATTACTGTGATCCCTGACTTCCCTCAAAGTTGCTTTAATTTACTGGGGAAGGATCACCTTTACCAAGAAACAGGTTGTGTAGTGAAAAGAAATATGGGCTGTGGAACCAAAGCAATGTGAGTTTGGTGCTACCATTTACTCTATAAACTCTGGCAAGTATTTAACCTCAGAGCCTTGGTTCCTGGTTCATAAAATGAGAAAAATATCTGCAAGTAGTAATGAATTGAAAAATGCATAGAATTTTTGGGTCAGAACAAATGCCCATACACAGTTATAGTGACGTGGGCATTTTAGGAAGAAGACAGAATTTCTGTGTGTGTTAATCTTATGGAAAGGCAATCCAGTATCACATTTAAACGCTACATTCATTACACTCAGTGTACACATTTTCAACGTTCTTATCCCCAGTAGCTGCTCACATTGACCGTTTCCTACTGAGCCCTCTCTGAGAATAGCAGAGCTCTATTTGTAGAGAAGGCTCCTGGCATTTTGGGTACCCTTTCAATCCCATAGCTATTCATCACAGTAAAGACACCACCACCAATGGTCAGCAGATGTGGGATTGAAAGCAATCAAGAGTCTCCTTTGGAAATAGCCCTGCAGACATTATATTTCCTGGTACAAAGCTTAAGGAAAAGTCTCTTTGGCAGCTTGTCTGGCATAGGCTTTATCTTTGGTAAACAAAACATGACTATACCACCTTTGTGTTGTTAGAAAACTTGGAAGTTGTATTTCCAAGCCAACTGGATCTTTGGTCTTTCCTCAAAGACAAGGGGCCCTGGCTCTTACAGACTTGTTGGTAGGCCCTGTGCTGTTCCTGAATTTTATTAACTAAACTCATCTTTAGGAAATGGAACATGGATGCTGAATGCAATGGGTTCTGCCTATCAGAAAAGAAGCAAGCATTCAAATATCCAACAGAGGTTGCCAAAATATCTCAAAAGATGTTCTGCTAACCACAAAGTTGAAAATAGCATGGCAGCTTCTGCAGTCAGGAGGTGACTTGAGAGGGAGATCCATGAAACAAACTAGATAGGTAAGATATTAGGCCCTGGAGGGGGCAGGGAGCAAGGGTTATTTTCTGCCCCAAATTAAAAATCAGGAACATAGAACATCGTGGCGCCATCTCACCTAGCTATGCTATGGGTTCTGGGATAAGATATTGCCCTCAGCATGAATGACTTGGAGCTGGAATAAACTTTTTACCAGTGAAAGAGCTATCTCTAAGTAGACTCAAGGAAACTCTGAAAATAGCAGGCAAATCTCCTGTGACTTCCCTCTCTTTTAAACATTGAAAAACATGACTTAGCATACTTATCTTCAATTATGATGTTTCATTCCAAAAATACAAACTAAGAAAACACTGTGTTTTAACAGTAAGGAATTCTTGAAATTTCTCAAATCTTCATCCCAAGTGTTGTCATTTAAAAACAAAAACAAACAAACAAACAGAATCCCCCAGAAGTTACTAGTAGTGCCTGGTGAAAATTGTCAAACACCTGGCTGTGTATATGCCTCTTCACAGGCAAGGCTGTTAATAGGTGGCTCAACAAATATATGGAACTATGAATATCTCTTCCAAATTTCATACCCATCTATACTAGGGCTCTTCAAGCAAAAAAAACAAAACATCTTCTCTTGGTCTAGATCAACTCACCCCAATTACAAGTACCCAAGAAATACAACCTTCCCCATGCAGAGTCAAAAAGAGGCCAAACCTGGGAGTCAAAGAGGACCTTAAGTTCACTCACTTGTCTTCCGTGAAACTTTTCCCAGTAATAACATTCTTTCCTTGGGGTACATAGTTCCAGTATTCTTCCACAATCCCAATGTAGTATGTTCTGGTAACTGCGCCAACCAGCCCAGACAGACCCAGGAATGTGAGGAGAAAGATGCAGCCAGCCAGCTGCTTCCGAGGCATTTGTGGATGTAACTCAAGCAGGCAGGCAGCCTGAACAGGGGACAAATCTGTTGGCCCCTCCCCCTCACTCAGCTCCTCCTCCTCAGGTAGCTTGGGGTTGGGGCAGAGGCAGAGGTTGAGGACTTGCATAAGCAAAGCAAGCTCGATGGGGGTATTGCTTTGACAACAACACTTTTGCCAGCCATCCAAGAAATATGTAACTGGCTTATTTATTTACTGCCCAAGCCAACAGGCCTGTTTCTGTAAGTTTCGGTACCATGCTCTGACATCAGTCATTTGTCAGCCAGGATGACAGTATGACAACTTGGGCTGATGGCTTTCCCCCACCCCTTCTTCTTCTTTTCTTTTCCACACCTCTTACAGGAGCACATTAAAATCTGAAAAGTGAGCTGGCCTGAGTGGAGCATCAGGAAATACTCCAGGCATTAAAGAAGGCCTCATCTCTGCCGGGACGGTAGAGGAAGTGACATAATCACCATCCAGCTTGTTTTATGAGGCTACATGAAACCACAAACTAACATCACAAAGTTCATTACAACAACATAAAACCCCACTAATCCTTCATTGGCTCGTATGCCATCTCCCCCATATTCTCTCAAACCCTACCAGCAAAAATGAGAAGGTTGACTGCTCAGTTCAGCCAAAATTTTAGCGGCCACCACCTCCACACAGGGAGCTGCCTTTCTTGGGATAAATGAAAATCATGATGGGGGAGTACCCTTCAGACACATGGAGACAAAATTCAGTAACAGGTGAAAAAGGCTGGGCCATTCTTCTGTGTCTTCTAATCTGTGTCCCAGAATCTCAGTATTGATAGAGACCTTGATCAACCTTGGAAGAGAGGTTGATCCCCATGCAGAGTTACTCTTGAGGGAGCAGCCATGGAATGAAGGAAACAGCCTCCTGGCCTTTGAAGTTGGTCAGACCTGGGTTTGAATGTGAGTTCCTACCACTTTCTAATTTAGTGGCATGGAGGAATCACTTAACATCATTGAGCTGGAGACTGTAGAAGAAGGACTGAGGGATTCTTAAGGAACTTTTTAAATGATGAAGTCTGCAAAGTGCCTATCCCAGTCCCTAGCACAGGGTAGGTACTAAATAAGTGTTAAAGTCCTTCTTCCTTATTCACGCCCTCTAAGAGAGACTGTATCAACCTGTGTATCCACAGACTTGCATTTCCCCACAGTCTTCCGCTTTCTTGCCACTATTCTTTGCCAAAGTCCTATCTGCCATGCCTTCTACCTGTCTCAAGTAAGAGAATTCTTTTTCTTTAAACTATAGGTACCCTATAAATGTCCCATAGCACAGTTTGTATTAACATTCATCTTAATTAATAATAGGCCAGGCACAGTGGCTCAGGCCTATAATCCCAGCACTTTGGGAAGCCAAGGCAGGCGGATCACCTGTGGTTGCAAGTTTGAGACCAGCCTGGCCAACGTGGTGAAACCCTGTCTCTGCTAAAAAATACAAAAATTAGCCGGGCGTGGTGGCAGGCACCTGTAACCCCAGTTACTTGGGAGGCTGAGGCAGAAGAATCGCTTGAACCTGGGAGGTGGAGGTTGCAGTGAGCCAAGATCACACCACTGCACTCTAGCCTGGATGACAAGAGCGAGACTGTCTCACATAAAAAAAGAGAAAAAAAAAAAAAAAAAGTTTGGGGAATTTGGAAATGTCCCAAATCAAATATCTTGTTGCTTATATCCCAGAGAAGCTGGCTATTTTGGGCCTATCAAAAGCATTGTTAGGACATATTCCCCCCTTTTTGCACAGAAGAAAAAAAAGGTATAAGTGATGCAGCTCAAAGAGACAAAAGAGTTAACTTTCCTGCCCAAGATACTGAAGGCGTGTAATTAAAACCCAGAAGAAGGCATTACCTAACTTCTGATTCAAAAACTAGATCTGCAGAATAGATCAGGTCAAGAAATCTGAGTCACTGTAGCAGATGAAGTCAATGCATTTACTCTGTTCATAGCAGAGAACTTCCTTACTGAGGGCCAAAGGAGGGAAAGAGTTTATCAAAAACAATGAAATAGGGTTCTGGAAAGCTCTCTCAAATTCTTCCTTATCCTAGGACAATAAAGGTGTTACTCAAAGAGCATTTGAATGCCACAGGAGCTGAAGAAAAGAAACTGGTATGAGACAATGCAGTGTTCCTGTAATACTCATTTCGGAAAGTCCACATTTCCATGCCCAATGTGTTTGATAGTGTCTAAATTTTATTAGGAAACCTGTGAATTATAATGTCAACCCTCATTTTTGAAAACACGCAGTTACTTACAAGATATGTTTGACAATGTCTCAAATTTGATTAAGTAACCTGTGTAAGTAATAATGTTAACAAATACTTCCAACTCCGTTGAACACTATTCTGACATGTTTTTTAAAGTTGAGAAACCCATTTATCAAGCATTTATTATGTGAGATGGCCAGTTCTAGATATTCACTCCATTCCTCAAAACATTCACCAGTTTTCAGATATGGTAAATTTGACGCCATGCATCAATAGCAGAGAAAGATAATCCTGGGTTAAATCATATTTATTTGAAATTATGGTACAGACATACCTCAAAGATATTGCAAGTGTGGTTCCAGACCACCACGATAAAGCGAATATCAAAACAAAGTTGAATCATATGGATTTTTTGGTTTTCCAGTGCATATAAAACTTATGCTTAGGCCACGTACAGTGGCTCACAGCTGTAATCCCAGCACTTTGGGAGGCCAAGGTGAGAGGATCACTTGAGGTCAGAAGTTTGAGACCAGCCTGGGTAACATGGCAAAACCTTGTCACCATAAAAAATACAAAAAAATTAGCCAAGCGTGGTGGGGTGCACCTGTAGTCCCAGCTACTCAAGGGACTGAGGTAGGGGGGATCATTTGAGCCCAGGAGGTCGAGGCTGTAGTATGCCAAGATCACACCACTGCACTCCAGCCTGGGTGACAGAGTGAGACCTTATCTAAAAAAAAAAAAGTTATGTTTACACAATATTATAGTCTAGTAAGTGTGTATGCAATTGCATTATGTCTAAAAAATGTACATACCTTAATTTAAAAACAGCTTATTTTTTTAAAATGCTAACAATCATCTGAGTCTTCAGTGAGTCAATCTTTTTGCCGTGGAGGATCTTGCCTCAATGTGGATGGCTGCTGACTGATCAGGATGGTGGTCACTGAAGGTTGAGGTGGCTGTGGCAATTTCTTAAAATAAGAACAATAAAATTTGACACATCAATTGATTTCCTTTCATGAAAATTACTCTGTAACCCACGATGCTGTTTAATGATATTTTACCAACAAAAGAACTTCTTTCAAAATCGGAATAAATTTTCCCAGCCCTGCTCCTGCTTTATCAGCTAAGTTTATGTAATAGGCTGAATCCTTTGTTGTCATTTCTACAATATTCACAGCATCTTCACAAGTAGATTCCATTTCAAGAAACCACTAGCTTTGTTCATCTATAAGAAGCAACACCTTATTCATGTAAATTTTATTATGAGATTGCAGCAAGTCAGTCACATATTCAGGCTCCACTTCTAATTGTAGTTCACTTGCTATTTCTACAACATCTGCAGGTGCTTCCTCCACTGAAGTCTTGAACCTCTCAAAGTCATCTATAAGGGTTTGAATCAACTTCTTCCAAACTCCTGTTAATGTTGATATTTTGACCTTCTCTCATGAATCACAAATATTTTTAATAGCATTTAGAATGGTGAATTCTTTCTGGAAGGTTTTCAATTTACTTTGCCCAGATTCATCAGAGGAATTATTATCTATGGCACCTATAGCCTTAAGAAAGGTATTTCTTAAATAATAAGACTTGAAATTCAAAATTACTCCTTGATCTATGAGAAACCGAATGGATGTTGTGTTAGCAGACATGAAAACAACATTCATTTCATTATACATTTCCATCAGAGCTCTTGGGTCACTAGGTGCATTGTTAATGAGCAGCAATATTTTGAAAGAATTTTTTTTTTCTTAGCAGTAAGTCTCAGCCCTGGGCTTAAAATATTCAGTAAACCATGCTGCAAACAGATGTACCGCTGTCCAGGCATTATTATTCCATCTAGGGAGCATAGGTAGAGTAGATTGTGCATAATTCTTAGGAGTCCTGGGATATTTGGAATGGTAAATGAGCACTGGCTTCAATTTAAAGTCACCAGCTGCATTAGCACCTACTAGGAGAGTTAGCCTATCCTTGGGCCAAGCACAGTGGCTCATGCCTGTAATCCCAGCACCTTGGGAGGCTGAGGTGGGAGGATCACTTGAGTGCAGGAGTTTGAGACCAGCCTGGGCAAGATGGTGAGACCCCATCTTGTAAAAGCAAACAAAAACAAGAGTGAGCCTATCCTTTGAAGCTTTAAAACCAGACATTGACTTGTCCTCTTCTTCTACTATAAGGATGTTTGGTCTACATTGAAAATTTATTGGCCTAGTGTGGTAGCTCATGCCTGTAATCCCAGCACTCTGGGAAGCCAAGGTGGGCAGATCACTTGAAGTCAGGAGTTCGAGACCAGCCTAGCCAACATGGTGAAACCCATCTCTACCAAAAAATACAAAAATTCACGAAACATGGTGGCACACGCCTGTAATCTCAGCTACTCCAGACGCTGAGCTGGGAGAATCACTTGAACCCAGGAGGCTGAGATTGCAGTAAGCCGAGATCCTGCCACTGCACCCAGCCTGGGAGGCAGAGTGACATCCTGTCTCAAAAGAAAAAAAGAAATGAAAAGAAAGAAAAAAAAAGGTATTGTATAGTTTAGCCACCTTCATCAGTTATCTTAGCTAGACCCTCCAGAAAACTTGCTGCAGATTCTCCATCAGCACTCGCTGCCTCATCTTCACTTCTGTGTTATGGAGATGGCTTCTTTCCTCAACCCTCATGAATCAACTTCTGCCAGCTTCAGACTTTTCTTCTGCTACATCTTCATCTCTCTCAGCCTTCAAAGAATTGAAAAGAGTTAGGACCTCACTCTGAATTGGGCTTTGGTTTAAAGGAATATCGTGACTGATTTGGTCTTCTACTCAGATGGCTAAAACTTTCCCCATATCATCAATAAGGCTGTTTCACTTTCTTAGCATTCATATGTTCACTGAAGTAACATTTTTAATTTCTTTCAAGAATGTTTCTTGCATTTGCAACTTTGCTAACTGTTGGGCACAAGAGGCCTAGCTTTCAGCCTGTCTCAACTTTCACCATGACTTTCTCACTATGCTTACTCATTTCTAGCTTTTGATTTAAAGTAAGAGATGTGTGACTCTTTCACTTGAACACATAAAGGCCTTTGCAGAGTTATTAAATTGGCCTAATTTTGACATTGTTGTGTCTCAGGGAATAGAGAGGCCTGAGGAGAGAGAGTGACAGGAGAATGGCAGTCAATTGAGTGCCAAGACCAGCTCCGTCGTGGAGAACCTAACTCAGTAGCGCTAGAGGAATTAAAGACACACTCTCAGAAATATAGAATGTGGAGTGAGAAATCAGGGGTCTCACCGCCTTCAGAGCTGAGACCCTTGAACAGAGATTTACCCACATATTTATGGACAGCAAGCTAGTGATAAGCATTGTTTCTATAGATTATAGATTAACTAAAAGTATTCCTTATGGGAAATAAAGGAATGGGCTGAAGTAAAGGGATGGGTCTGGCTAGTTATCTGCAGCAGGAGCATGTCCTTAAGGCACAGATCGCTCATACTATTATTTATGGTTTAAGAATGCCTTTAAGCGATTTTCCGCCCTGGGTAGGCCAAGTGTTCCTTGCCCTCATTCCAGTAAACCCACAACCTTCAAGCGTGGGCGTCATGGCCATCATGAACATGTCACAGTGCTGCAGAGATTTTGTTTATGGCCAGTTTTGGGGCCAGTTTATGGCCAAATTTGGGGGCCTGTTCCCAACAGTGGCACAGTCATCTCACACACATTTATCAATTAAGTTTGCTGTTGTATATGAGCATGGCGTGTGGTGCCCCCAAATAATTACAATGGTAACATCAAAGATCACTGATCACAGATCAACGTAACAGATATAATAGTAATGAAAAGTTTAAAATATTATGAGAATCAACAAAATGTGACACAGAGATATGAAGTAAGCACATGTTGTTGGAAATATGGCACAAATAGACCGAGAAATACATTTTGAGAGATCCCAAACTCTGACTGCAAACTTCTGTCAGCTCACACTCGACTCAGGATTACCACAAACCTTCAATTTGCAAAAGGCGCAATATCTGTGAAGTGCAATGACACGAAGGGCAATAGGACAAGGTGGGCCTGTGTAGGCTATATTTTTAAATTAACTTCTATTTTTATTTCAATAGGTTTGGGGGTACAGGTGCTTTTTGGTTACATGGGTAAGTTTTTAGTGGTGATTTCTGATATTTTACTGCACCCGTCATCCAAGCAGTGCACACGGCACTGAATATGTAGTCTTTTATTCCTCACCTCCCTCCCAACCTTCTGGCCCCAATTCCCTAAGTCCATTATATCATTCTTATGTTTTTGCATCCTCATAGCCTAGCTCCCACTTATAAGCGAGAACACACTGTATTTGGTTTTCCATTCCTGAGTTACTTCACTTAGAATAATGGCCTCCAGCTCCATCCAAGTTGCTGCAAAAGACATTATTTCATTCCTTTACATGGCTGAGTAGTATTCCATGGTGTATCTACAGCACACTTTCTTTATCCACTCAGTTGATGCACACTTAGGTTGGTTCCATATCTTTGCAATTGTGAATTGTGCTGCTATAAATATGCATATGCGTGTGTCTTTTTCATGTAATGATTTGTTTTCCTCTGGGTAGATACCCAGTAGTGGGATTGTTGATCAAATGGTAGCTCTACTTTTAGTTCTTTAAGGAATTTCCTTTCTGTTTTCCATAGAGGCTGTACTAATTTACATTCCCATCAGCAGTGTATAAATGTTCTTTTACCACATTCACACCAGCATCTTTTTTTTTTTATTTTAACTTTTTAATTATGGCCATTCTTGCAGGAATAAGGTGGTATCTCATTGTGCTTTTAATTTGCATTTCTTCGGTAATTAGTAAGGTAGAGCACTTTTTCTTTCCTTTTTTTCTTTTTTCTTTTTTTTTTTTGAGATGGAGTCTTGCTCTGTCGCCCAGGCTGGAGTGCAGTGACCAGATCTCAGCTCACTGCAAGCTCCACCTCCAGGGTTCACACCATTCTCCTGCCTCAGCCTCCGGAGTAGCTGGGACTACAGGTGCCCGCCACCTCGCCCGGCTAGTTTTTCGTGTATTTTTTTAGTAGAGACGGGGTTTCACCATGTTAGCCAGGATGGTGTCGATCTCCTGACCTCGTGCTCCAACCATCTCGGCCTCCCAAAGTGCTGGGATTACAGGCTTGAGCCACCGCGCCCGGCCTAGAGCACTTTTTCATACGTTTGTTGGCTGTCTGTATATCTTCTTCTGAGAATTATCTATTCATGTCCTTTGCCCACTTTTTGATAGGATTATTTGGTTTTACCTTGCTGATTTGTTTGAGTTCCTTGTAGATTCTAGATATTAGTCCTTTGTCAGATGCATAAATTGAAAATATTTTCTCCCATTCTGTGGGTTGTCTGTTTATTCTGCTAATTATTTTTGTGTGTGTGCAGAAGTTTTTTAGTTTCATTAGGTCCATTTATTTATTTTTGTTTTTGTTGCTTTTGGGGTCTTATTCATGAATTACTTATCTAAGCCAATGTCTAGAAGAGTTTTTCCAACGTTATCTTCTAGAATTTTTATGGTTTCAGGTCTTAGATTTAAGTCTTTGATCCATCTTGAGTTGATTTTTATATAAGGTGAGAGATGAAGATCCAGTTTCATTATTCTACATGTGGCTTACCAGTTTTCCCAGCACCATTTATTGGATAGGGTGTCATTTTCCCAATTTATTTATATACAGGCTATTTAAATAAAAATTTATCTTAGCTAGATCTGGGAGAAGTCAATTCAAATGAATAATATTCTACTTAGCCTTAGCTGAAGTGTCATTTTCTAAAATAAGTAAAATGGAAGAGACAAAATTGATTCTCCCATTCTTCAGACTTTTTGCTTTTTTGAGAGATATGTTCAATTCTCCTTAAAAGACTTCTGATATCCCAAACTGTGACTGCAAGGTTCCATCAGCCCAGCACTCTCCCTGCCCTGCTACAGTAAATCATGGCTCTCAAACCTCATTGGGGCCCCTAGTCCCTTGATGGTACCTTGTTATTCTCCACCTGGAGCCCTGTGGCATCTCTACTGCTCTGACTGGTGCTAGAGTGACCTTACCAATTACAGACAGGACCAGGTCTCTCCACTGCTTGAGAGTTTTCAATGGTTTTCTCTGGCCTTTAGGGTAAGGACTAATGGTCTTGACTTAACTTTTAGAGCTGGTCCTGATTTGACTTCTGGGAACTGGGGTCACTCCTCAACATTTAGTCATCATCATGGTTGTGCCCTTCCTCTGAGCTCCCACCAGTGCTGTGCATGCCTCTGCCATAGCCCATCACACAGTACAGTGACCACCTCTTCATCTGCTCTCCCCTACACACTCAACACAGGCTTCTCATGGACGGGGGCTGGGTCTTGTTCACTCCTGTGTCCCCAAGATCTGACACATCATAGGCACTGGAGAAATGGTGAACTAAGGCAAGTGCAAATGAATGACTGAATGAACAAATGAATATAAGATGCTTTCAAATGTACACTGGCTCTATGTTATGTAGCAGTCTCTGCACTAGATCTTTATTTCATTTTCTTATTACAACAGCCCTTTCAGGGTGTGCACAAGTTTTACCCCTATTTTACAAATGAGGAAGCTGAGATTTAGAAAATTCGGATTATTTTCTCAATGCCCCACAACTGGCAAATAGTGGAGGTAAGACTCTAAAACCAGCATCCCTACAGAACCCGTCCAGACGAGGAAAATGGGGATTGGTGGGGTCCTAGAGACCATGGTCACCTGCTTCATGCTGCAGAGTGGGACCCACACTCTGCAAAGAAATATGGGCCAGGGATGTTGAAGGACTGGTTTACTGGAGGAGGATTTCAAAATGCCCCTCTAGCTTAGCCCATCCACCCAGACAGTCCAGATAAAACACTAATTACAGAACCTTAAAACACCCAAACATACCATTTTGTTTCATTCCTCCATTTTGTGTCCCGACCCTCCACCCCTGCCTCACGTGCTCCCCAGTCTCCACCCCCACTAAATTCCTTCTCATTCTCCCAAATCATCCTGGGCTTTTCCTCTCTGAAGCCTTCCTTGGTTCCTGCCACACCTACCACACCCTCCTCCCAGCCCCTGGCAATTAATCACTCCCTTCTCTGTGCTCCCCCTGTACTCTGCCCACACGCCTATCCCTGTTTATGTTATTGTTTGCTTACCTGTTAGTCTCCTTTAAAAGATCCTAAACTCCTTGAGAATAGCATCTGACCAGGTCTCCACACCACCCTCCCACTACATCTGTCTCAAGAATTTATTAAAAGAATCTGCAGCTCAGGGGCTGCTCCAGCCTCTGTTGCCTGTACCCTGGATCCCCAGTTTTTAAACTCTTGCTCTTGCCAAGAGCCTCTGCTCCAAGATTTGAGGTCTGAGGGCCAGGCTGCTTCACCATCACACCCAGGTCTGGAGCTTAAGCCATTTCTTATCTGGATCAGGGGATTATCTTGTTCTTCTTTGTGTAGTGGTTATTATAGAACCAGGTGCTCAACAGGCCCTGAGGAAATAATATTAACAACTGCAGCATTTACAGTATGTCAGCCGGCATGCTGTTTTACACATAGTATCACTTTTATTCTGCAACCAGAATACCCTACGAGGTAGATGTTATTATCCTTGTTTTACAGATGAGGAAACTAAGGTTTGGGAAGGTTAGTAACTTGCCTGTAGTCACACAGCTAGAAAATGGCCAGGCCAGGATTCAAACCCAGGTCTTTCTGACTCCAAAGCCTACACACCAGAGCTCCACACTCGGTGGGTATTAGTGGAACTGGGCTAACCAGAAAGCCAATGCCAGCTCAGGAGGCCCTTTCAAAGAAGGAAACATGAGCATCATACAAGAGGTTTCTTCCAACATAACCAGGACCTAAGAATTAGGTTTCCTCCAACATAACCAGGACCTAAGAATTGTAAAGGTACAGCATAGAGACTGCACATGGGCAAACACCCAACAAATAAAAGTGCTGTGATGAAATAATGTATTTAATTGTTTGAGAATATTTACCAAGCATCTGCCTTGTGCCAAACACCGTTCTAGTCAACTGGGAATGAGACAGACAGTCCCTGTCCTTGAAGAGTTCATAATCTAGTGAAGAACATAAATTGTAAACCACAAATAAGTTTTTTAGATTAATTACATATTGTGATGAGTGCAGCAAAGTTCAAGTTAAACCCAAGGTGAATGGTGTGGGGAGAACCTTAAGACCGCACCCAGAAGATGTCTGGGGAGGTGGCCCAGCAGTCTGTTCTGAAGCATTCTTGTATTTTACAGGGTGAAATAGAGCATATAGAAGTCTCATCCCTAGAAACCTCACCCGTCATCATCAACAGCAACAACAAAAAACAACACAACTCAGGGTGGTCCTGAAAGACACTTTGGTTGAGTTCTCTGAGAAAAGTTAAGAAGCCACGTCCCTGCCCAGTGGGAACATCCACTCTCAGGCATTCATTTCTTTCCTCCACTTGGAAAGTACCTGGTGATGCCTCACCTCCCACAAGCCTGAGGCAAACTCTGGTGTCAGAGACTCAGAAAAGCCAGCCTTCAATCATAGATACAGTGAAAAGAAGAACAGAGGAAACTGGCTTCCCTCCACTGTCTCTTCAGGCTCCTGTCTTCCCCTCCCTTCCCAGCCCAGGAGGTGATTCAAGCCCCCAGTGCTCTTTGTTCTGTGGATCTTGATCTTGGATGACATGCCTGTCATCTCAACACTATAGGATCCTTGATCTTGGAAGAGCCACCTCTAGGAGTGGGAGGTGAATATAAGCAACCTGAGCACAGTTCTGGTAGCCCAATCTTACAAAAGAAATATCATGTCTGCCAGTAGTAATAGTCCGTGAACAAGGCCACCCTCCTGGAACTGGAGCTGCCTAGAGGGCCCTTGAACAACCCAATAACACAAGTCCTAGAGCTCCTAGGGCATCTGGATGACCACCTCCCCAGGCACAAGCTAGAGGGTTAGAGAGCACCCCAAAGGGGGAAAATGCTACTGGAGATCTTCAAAGGCCTAGGAAGGTTGCTGTCTGGTCTCAGGGTAACCTGCCCTAGACAGTCCCAGAGCTCAGAAGGAAACCATCTTTCAGGGCAGCACTTTAAACAAAAGACCCTCTGAGGACTGTGGCTTGGCACAGAGGCCCTATTGCCCAGGTCTCAGGACAATACTGGGTTCAGGCATCTAGCTCTTCTCTTGGCTCCAGTGTCTGGGGGTTTTGTTGGGGGAGAAACGGGAGACGTGGGCACAATCTGGCCACTGTGGTTGAGACATAGGGCTTTCCCATAGTGTTTCATGGCTGACACTTCTGGACTCTTTAGAGTGGCACTCTGTGTTTCTCATTCAAAGAGAGAAACCAGAGCAAAGGGCAGGAAAGATCCCAGAGACTCACAACGGCCTCTTTCTATGACTAAAGGGTCAGGCATTCATTCAGTCCTCCATTGGACAGGGATCCCCTTCATGATCCCCCTCACACCCTAAATATGCCCTGCCACCCTCCATGCTCAAACCTCACAACCAGCTGTGCTGTTACTTGGGTACATGACATATAGTCATAACTTCTCCTAAATCCAGTCACCAAGTTTTCGAGATGACCAGGAGTGGTGGCTCATGCCTGTCATCCCAGCACTATAGGATGCTGAGACAGGAGGATCACTTGAGGCCAAGAGTTGGAGATCCCTATTTCAAAACAAAACAAAATAAAGCAAAACAAAACAAAACAAACAGAAAACTGCTCCTGAGACTTCCTATCAGAAACAAAGAAGGCACATGTGGGTGATCAGTACAGGTCAATTTCCATTGCGTTAGAACTCTCAGAATTCTTTTGTTGAACCTAGAACTTTGTGTGTGTATCCAATACTCTATTAAAATAGGTGGGTCCTCCCTGATCCTTGAAGCTTGTTTTGTATTGACCTTGGTTGTACTCACATTCATTTGTACTAGTGGAGACATCTCCATTTCTGCTTATCGTTAGTGACCAGAGAAAAAGTCTTAAAGACAAAGTGAGTTCTCTTTGAGACCTGCAGGTTTCAGTGTGATGTCTGTGTGGAGGCATTTGGCAAATCAGGGCACTCTCTAGGACTGGTTGGTTGAAGATCAATCCAAACTCTAGATCATCCCTTTGAAGTTGAAAGCACCCCTCTTCTTTCTCCCAGCCTTCTATGGTTCTTTTACTAATGGCTCAATAGGGCTGTGCTTAGTATACCTCAGTGACCTAGGCTGGCAGAATACAGATGAGCTGGACAGGGCACCCAGGAAGGAGTTTACAGACTCCCAACCTGTTTTCTGGGAAGGTACCAGGCTGTTCACCAGCACTTTTTTAAAAAATCCCACCCTGAGGAGCAGAGCTCTTTGGGAAATCTTGTTATATGGCATCAACGATGCTGATTAACTGTAGCAAATTTCTGGGTGTGGGTAGCTGCAGGAGGTGAATTTCTGTTAGAAATGAGGTCTCTGGCTCCAGGTGGGAGCTGCTTAGGTGAGACTTCCCTGGGGCATAGAATCCCAGAAGCAATGCTTCTGATGATCAAAGTACACAGCCATGCTACAGAGAAGAGTTTTATAGGTAGCTTCAGCTCCCAGGTTTGGGCATGTACACATGTAGTATGGATTTTGGAGCATGGCCAAGGCTCCTTGCTCTGGCCTGATCCCTGATGCCCGAATTCCACTGTCATAGCGTCCTAATTTTGGCTTAAGACTAACCCTGTATAAATGCAAGTATCTCATGGCATTGGTCTCATTGGTTGCAGCTGCCTTCAGTGGATGAGTTTATTAGGTGCTTTCCCATGAATAGGTGAAGACTGGAAGGAGGAACAGAGGGAGCATGAGAAACCTGGTCTTTCAGGAAGAGATACCAGTAAGACTGCTACAAGTCAGAGGGAACCTAAGCAACCACCTAGTTTAGAAGTTCCAATTTACAGCCCACAGGCCAACTCTAGCCTGTTTTGTTGGTCTAAAGCAGTATCTAATAAAAAACAAAAATCTGAATTTGATTTCCTTAATAAGGCTATGATCCCTCCAGTTCATCGCAGACCCCACAGTCCACAGTCTCACAACAGTCTGCTGCATTTGTTCAGGGCACCCAGCCTGCAGGTATGTGAGTTGTTGACCTCTGCATTCTAGTCCAGTTTTCCATTAAATGCAAAAGCCCTTTCAACAACATTATGTATTCTTTATTTATTCATACATTCATTCAAAAAATATGTGCTGGGCATGTACCACAAGAAGGCTCATAAATGCATAGAATTTTAGAGCAGGAAGAGAACTTGGAGATGTTCTAGTCTGACCGCTTCATTTCCCAGGTGATGTCACTGAGGTCCAGAGAGCTGCCTGACTTGCTCACCACAAAGCTGCTCCAAGGCAGAACTACATTTTGTGAGGAACCAGGTGGCCAGACTTGGCTGTCTCACTTGAGGCTGCCCTGCATCCCATGGAAATCCAATTACTGAAGTCTGACCACAGCACTCCCCTAATGAAACAGTTTAATGATTCTCAAAGTACAGTCCAGGGGTCCTGAGGTCCCCAAGATCCTTTCAGGGGACATGTAAAGTCAGAACTGTTTCATGACCCAATGCAGAGGCTCACACCTATAATCTCAACACTTTGCAAGGCTGAGACAAGAGGATCTCTGGAGCTCAGGAGCTCAAAACCAGCCTGGGACACAGCGAGACACCGTCTCCACAAAAAATACACACACAAAAAACAAAAAACAAACAAACAAAAACACTAGCTGAGCATGGTGGCCTGTAGTCCCAGCGACTCTGTAGGCTGAGATGTGAGGATTGCTTCAGCCCAGGAGGTTGAGGCTGCAGTGAGTCGAAGTCACACTACATTCCAGCCTGGCCAAAAAAGCAAGACCCTGTCCCCCATAGAAAAAGTTTCATAATGATACAGAGCTATGATTTGCTTCTTTTGTTACTCTCATTCTCTCACAAATGTACATTGAAGTTTTCCAGAGGCACATGACATGTGACATCACAAGAAGCTGAAGACAGAGGTAAACCTTTGGACAGGTTTGCACCATTGTTTAACTGTGCCACTCTTCTCACTAAATGTTTTTTGGAAAATTTTAATTTAAAAAATGTTAGTTGGAGATTGCTGGCAAGATGGCCGAATAGGAATAGCTCCAGTCTGCAGCTCCCAGAAAGATCGATGCAGAAGGCAGGTGATTTCTGCATTTCCAACTTACGTACCTGGTTCATCTCACTGGGACTGGTTGGACAGTGGGTGCAGCCCATGGAGAGCGAGCCTAAGCAGGGTGGGGTGTCACCTCACCTGGGAAGCACAGGGGGTTGGGGAATTTTCTCCCCTACCCAAGGGAATCCATGAGGGACTGAGCCTGAGGAACTCCAGCACAAATACTGCACTTGTCCCACGGTCTTTGCAACCCACAAACCAGGAGATTCCCTATGGTGCCTGCTCCACCAGGGCCCTGTGTTTCAAGCACAAAACTGGGCAGCCATTTGGGCAGACACTGAGCTAGCTGTAGGAGTTCTTTTTTTCCATACCCCAGTGGTGCCTGGAACGCCGGAGAGAGAACCATTCACTGCCCTGGAAAGGGGTGCTGAAGCCAGGGAGCCAAGTGGTCTGGCTTGGTGGGTCCCACCCCCACAGAGGCCAGCAAACTAAGATCCACTAGCTTGAAATTCTCACTGCCAGCACAGTAGCAGTCTGAGATCCACCAGGGACGCTTGAGCTTGGTGAGGGGAGGGGTGTCCGCCATTGCTGAGGCTTGAGTAGAAGGTTTTACCCTCACAATGTAAACAAAGTCACTGGGAAGTTTGACCTGGGCGGAGGCCACTGCAGCTCAGCAAGGCTCCTGTGGCCAGACTGCCAGATTTCTCTTCTCTGGGCAGAGCATCTCTGAAAAAAAGGTGGCAGCCCTGTCAGGGACTTATAAATAAAACCCCCATCTCCCTGGGACAGAGCACCTGGTGAAAGGGGTGGTTGTGGCTATGCAACTTCAGCAGAATTAAATGTCCCTGTCTGACGGCTCTGAAGAAAACAGCACACCTCTCAGCACAGCGTTTGAACTCTGTTAAGGGTCAGATTGCCTCCTCAAGTGGGACCCTGAACCCCATGTATCCTGACTGGGAGACACCTCCCAGTAGGGGCAGACAGACACCTCATACAGAAGAGCTCTGGCTGGCATCTGACGGGTGCCTCTCTGGGACGAAGCTTCCAGAAGAAGGAACAGGCAGTAATCTTTGCTGTTCTGCAGCCCAGGCAAACAGGGTCAGGAGTGGACCTCCAACAAACTCCAGCAGACCAGCAGCAGAGGGGCCTGACTTTCAGAAGGAAAACTAACAAACAGAAAGGAATAGCATGTCCACTCAAAGACCCCATCCAAAGGTCACCAACATCAAAGACCAAAGGTAGATAAATCCACAAAGTTGGGGAGAAACCAACACAAAAAAAAGCTGAAAATTCCAAATACCAGAACACCTCTTCTCTTCCAAAGGATCACAATTCCTCACCATCAATGGAACAAAACTGGGTGCAGAATGAGTTTGATGAATTGACAGAAGTAGGCTTCAACAGGTGGGTAATGACAAACTCCTCCGAGCTAAAGGAGCATGTTCTAACCCAATGCAAGGAGGCTAAGAACCTTGAAAAAAGGTTAGATGAATTGCTAACTAGAATAAGCAGTATAGAGAAGAACATAAATGACTTGATGGAGCTGAAAAATACAGCATGAGAACTTCAGGAAGCATACACAAGTATCAATAGCCAAATTGATCAAGCAGAAGAAGGATATCAGTGATTGAAGATCAACTTAATGAAATAAAGCGAGAAGACAAGATTAGAGAAAAAAGAATAAAAAGGAACAAACAAAGCCTCCAAGAAAGATGGGACTATGTGAAAACACCAAACCTACATTTGATTGGTGTACCTGAAAGTGATGAGGAGAATGGAACCAAGCTGGAAAACACTATTCAGGATATTATTCAGGAGAATTTCCCCAACCTAGCAAGACAAGTCAACATTCAAATTCAGGAAACACAAAACACCACAAAGATACTCCTCGAGAAGAGCAATCCCAAGACACATAATTGTCAGATTCACCAAGGTTGAAATGAAGGAAAATTGTTAAGGGCAGCCAGAGAGAAAGGTCGTGTTACCCACAAAAGGAAGCCCATCAGACTAACAGCAGATCTCTCTGCAGAAACCCTACAGGCCAGAAGAGAGTGGGGGCCAATATCCAACATTCTTAAAGAATTTTCAACTCAGAATTTCATATCCAGCCAACTAAGCTTCATAAACAAAGGAGAAATAAAATCCTTTACAGACAAGCAAATGCTGAGAGCTTTTGTCGCCACCAGGCCTGCCTTACAAGAGCTCCTGGAGGAAGCACTAAACATGGAAAGGAACAACTGGTACCATCCATTGCAAAAACATATCAAATTGTAAAGAACATCAACACTATGAAGAAACTGCATTAACTAACAGGCAAAACAACCAGCTAGCATCATAATGACAGGATCAAATTCACACACACATAATAATATTAACCTTAAATGCAAACGGGCTAAATGCCCAATTAAAAGACATAGACTGACAAATTGGATAAAGAGTCAAGACCCATCAGTGTGCTATATTCAGGAGACACATCTCACATGCAAAGACACACCTAGGTTCAAAATAAAGGGATGGAGGAAGATCTACCAAGCAAATGGAAAGCAAAAAAAAAGCAGGAGTTGCAATTGTAATCTCTGATAAAACAGACTTTAAACCAACAAAGATCAAAAGAGACAAAGAAGGCCATTACATAATGGTAAAGGGATCAAGGCAGCAGGAAGAGCTAACTATCCTAAATATATGCACCCAATACAAGAGCACCTAGATTCATAAAGCAAGTTCTTAGAGACCTACAAAGAGACTTAGACTCCCACACAATGATAGAGGGAGACTTTAACACCCCACTGTCAATATTAGACAGGTCAACAAGACAGAAAATTAACAAGGATATTCAGGACTTGAATTCAGCTCTGGACCAAGCTGACCTAAAAGACATCTACAGAACTCACCACTCCAAATCAACAGAATATACATTCTTCTCAGCACCTCATTGCACTTATTCTAAAATTGCCCACATAATTGGAAGTAAAACACTCCTCAGTAAATGCAAAAGAACGGAAATCATAACAAACAGTCTCTCAGACCACAATGCAATCAAATTAGAACTCAGGATTAAGAAACTCACTCAAAACCGTACAACTACATGGAAACTGAGCAACCTGCTCCTGAATGACTACTGGTTAAATAACAAAATGAAGGCAGAAATAAAGATGTTCTTTGAAACCAATGAGAAGGAAGACACAACATACTAGAATCTCTGGGACACATTTAAAGCAGTGTGTAGAGGGAAATTTATAGCACTAAATGCCCACAAGAGCAAGAAGGAAAGATCTAAAATTGGCACCCTAACGTTAAAAGAACTAGAGAAGGAACAGCAAACAAATTCAAAATCTAGTAGAAGACAAGAAATTACTAAGATCAGAGAGGAACGGAAGGAGATAGAGACACAAGAAGCCCTTCAAAAACTAAATGAATCCAGGAGCTGGTTTTTTGAAAAGATCAACAAAATAGATAGACTGCTAGCCAGACTACTAAAGAAGAAAAGAAAGAAGAATCAAATAGACATAATAAAAAATCATAAAGGGGATATCACCACTGATCCCTCAGAAATACAAACTACCATCAGAGAATACAATAAACACCTCTACACAAATAAACTAGAAAATCTGGAAGAAATGGATAAATTCCTGGACACATACATCCTCCCAAGTTTAAATCAGGAAGGAGTTGAATCCCTGAATAAACAAATAAAAAGTTCTGAAATTGAGGCAGTAATTAACAGCCTACCAACCAAAAAAGTCCAGGACCAGACGGATTCACAGCCAAATTCTACTAGTAGTCCAAAGAGGAGCTGGTACCATTCCTTCTGAAACTATTCCAAACAATAGAAAAAGAGGGATTCCTCCCTAACTCATTTATGAGGCCAGCATCATCCTGATACCAAAGCCTGTCAGAGACACAACAAAAAAAGAAAATTTCAGACCAATATCCCTGATGAACATTGATGTGAAAATCCTCAATAAAATATTGGCAAACCATATCCAGCAGCACATCAAAAAGCTTATCCACCACGATCAAGTCAGCTTTATACCTGAGATGCAAGGCTGGTTCAACATATGCAAATCAATAAACATAATCCATCACATAAACAGAACCAACAAAAACCACATGATTATCTCAACAGATGCAGAAAAGGCCTTTGACAAAATTCAACACCCCTTCATGCCAAAAACTCTCAATAAACTAGGTATCGATGGAATGTATCTCAAAATAATAAGAGCTATTTATGACAAACCCATAGCCAATATCATACTGAATGGGCAAAAGCTGGAAGCATTCCCTTTGAAAACCACCACAAGACAAGGATGACCTCTCTCACCACTCCTATTCAACATAGTATTCGAAGTTCTGGCCAGGGCAATCAAGCAAGAGAAAGAAATAAAGAGTATTCAAATAGGAAGAGAGGAAGTCAAATTGTCTCTGTTTGAAGAAGACAAGATTTTATATTCAGAAAATCCCAATCATCTCAGCCAAAATCTCCTTAAGCTGATAAGCAACTCCAGCAAAATCTCAGAATACAAAATCAATGTGCAAAAATCACAAGCATACCTATATACCAGTAACAGACAAACAGAGAGCCAAATCATGAGTGAACTCCCATTCACAATTGCTACTAAGAGAATAAAATACCTAGGAATACAGCTTATAAGGGATGTGAAGGACCTATTCAAGGAGAACTACAAACCACTGCTCAAGGAAATAAGAGAGGACACAAACAAATGGAAGAACATTCCATGCTCATGGATAGGAAGAATCAATATCGTGAAAATGGCCATACTGCCCAAAGTAATTTATAGAC
>NW_012120709.1:116646-133910 GCF_000951035.1 Colobus angolensis palliatus | reverse complement strand
TACCATCAGAGTGAACAGGCAACCTACAGAATGGGAGAAAATTTTTGCAATCTATCCATCTGACAAAGGGCTAATATCCAGAATCTACAAAGAACTTAAACAAATTTACAAGGATATGAACTGACACTTCGCAAAAGAAGACATTTATGTGGCCAACAAACACACGGGAAAAGCTCATCATCCCTGGTCATTAGAGAAATTCAAATCAAAACTACAATGAGATACCATCTCACACCAGTTAGAATGGCGATCATTAAAAAGTCAGGAAAGAGATGCTGGAGAGGATGTGGAGAAATAGGAATGCTTTTACACTGTTGGTGGGAGTGTAAATTAGTTCAACCATTGTGGAATATAGTGTGGTGATTTCTCAAGGATCTAGAACCAGAAATACCATTTGATCTAGCAATCTCATTACTGGGTATATACCCAAAGGATTATAAGTCATTCTACTGTAAAGACACATGCACACATATGTTTATTGCAGCACTGTTCAGAATAGCAAAGACTTGGAACCAACCCAAATGCCCATCAATGACAGACTGGATAAAGAAAATGCGGCACATATACACCATGGAATACTATGCAGCCAAAAAAAGGATGAGTTCATGTCCTTTGCAGGAACATGGATGAAGTTGGAAACCATCATTCTCAGCAAACTATCACAGGAACAGAAAACCCAACACCGTATGTTCTCACTCACAAGTGAGAGCTGAACAATGAGAACACATGGACATAGGGAGGGAAACATCACACACTGGGGCCTGTCAGGAGGTGGGGGACCAGGGGAGGGATAACATTAGGAGAAATACCTAATGTAGGTGATCAGTTGATGGGTGCAGCAAACCACCATGGCACATGTATACCTACGTAACACAACTGCACGTTCTGCACATGTACCCCAGAACTTAAAGTGTAATAAAAAAAAAAAGAAAGGAAAAAATAAAAATAAAATAAAAATGTTATGCTAACATTTAATGGGTTTTATGTTAACATTATTCTTCTTTTAAAATGAATTAATAAGTATTTTTTAAACTTGTCAATTTTAACTTCTAAAGTGATAAATATCAAAAGCTGTATATAAACTGAAGTTATTTGGGGTCTCCAGTAATTTTTAAGAGTATAATGAGGTCCTGAGTTCAAAAGTTTGAGAATTGCTAATTTAATAAACCAAGCAAGGGTAAATTATATTACTTGAATTTTTCCAACAAGCATATAGTCATGTATAAGTTGTGTAATTAAAAAAGAAAAAAGTGAATGGGCACCATTTTTACTTGTTAGAAAAAATTGGAAAGTGGGGCCTTGAGATGTGACTCCTTCATATTGCATCAAGGATTGGTCTGACTTGAGTTGTTCCACCACCAAAGACTGGCATAAGTAACACTAGCACTGGGGTTATCAAAGAGTGACATTGGGGTTCATGTTACCTAAATTAGTATCTCAGTTCCCAAACCTGCTCCTCCTGTGTCCATCTTAGTAATGGGTACCACCACCAGGAGCCTAGGCTGGAAACCTGGCTTCCTCTTACATGCCCTCCCCTTAATTTCTGCCACATTCATCATTGCTAGCTCCTTTGACAGCTCTGGCTCCATTCCTCTTCACTGCAACAGCTGCTGATCAAGACAGCCATTATCTCATGTGTGGAGATGGCCCCCATGTCTTCACTGGTCTCATGGTACCTCCAGTCCCCTCCATCATGGCTCCATGCTGCTCCTGAGTAATCTTTCTCTTACACAAATCTTTTGATGATCCACCTCCTGCAGCCTTCTTTGTGCCATAAATGACCCTTCCTAATCCAGCCCCTGAGGACCTAACCAGCCTCACACCTCTTCAACTTTATCCTCCACCACAAAGTGTTCTTTGTATGTTTCCAAATCCACCATGTACAGTGGGGCTTAGGAGCTTTTCAACGTGGGGGTTGAAGATCCCCTAGCCTGGAATGCATTTCCTTCCACTTGTCTATCTGATAAACTCCATACTTTGTCTCAAAACAACGATTTTCTTCTTCTGAAGGAAACCTCATCTCCTAGAAAGGAAGGCAAGAAATCTTGACTTGTCTATCATCACATATTGGTATTTATAGATGAGAATCATTTTATAATTTTTAGAAACATATTTCCTTATAACATAATTTTTAACTGGAAATGACCCAGACATTTAATGAGTATCTTATTTAATTTAACATAACTCTAAGATTTAAAATTACATTAAAAGTTTATAAACATTTGCTCCATTTATATTTATCTAATTTAACAGTTTAACTAGATTACTTATAAGAACTGAGATATTAGACAAAGTTAGTCATTATTTTATTTTTCTGATAGCCAATTTTATAGCCTGTAAATATCAGGTGTTTACTTAAGTAAGAACTTTAAATATGCAGGCATGTTGTCAATGACTTAGAAAATACAGCTGTTTTTATTAAACCAACAATTCTAAATAAGTCATACCTACCAAAAAATTACACAAAGATTATTTTGGTTTTTTTTTTTTTCTGGGCTTATGGTTTTGTAACTTTTATGTCAAACCCTGATACCTTAAAATACCTAGTAGAGACAAATATTAAACTATCTGACTAATAAATCCAGGCCAAAATATAGGTTAACAATTTTAAAGACGTTTTTATTTTACCAAAAGTTTTAGAATTAGTTTAGTAAAGGTTTAAGTCATGTGAACCTGGAAAATATTTGGGCTTACTAGTTTATGAGCATTTATTTATTTATTTATTGATTCATTTAATTAGTATTATTGTTTTTAGAGGCAGGGTCACCCAGGCTGGAATGTAATGGTGTGATCATAGCTCAATGCAGCCTTGAACTCCTGGGTTCAAGAGATCTAACTACCTTAGCCTCCTAAGTAGCTGGGACTACAGTTGCACACTACCACCCCCAGCTAATTTTTAAATATTTTGTAGAGACAGGGTCTCACCATCTTGCCTAGGCTAGGGTCAAACTCTTGGGCTCCAGTGATTCTCCCATCTTGGCCTCCCAAAGTGCTGGGATTATAGCATGAACCTAGTCAACTTGGCACCATATAGACATGACATATAACATAATGCATGTTGTGTTAGTCCATTCTTGCATTGCTATAAAGAACTACTTGAGATTGGGTAATTTATAAAGAAAAGAGGTGTAATTGACTCATAGTTTCACAAGCTTTACAGAAAGATTGGCTGGGAAGGTCTCAGGAAACTTACAATCATGGCGAACAGGGAAAAGGAAGGAGGCACGTCTTACACAGCGGGAGCAAGAGGAAGAAAAAGAAGGAAGAGGTACTACACACTTTTAAACAACCAGATATTGTGAGAACTCTCTCACTATCATGACAACAGCAAGGAGAAAGTCCACACCCACAATCCAATCATCTCCCACCAGGCCATTTTTCCAACACTGGCAGTTACAATTTAACAAGAGATTTTTGTTCTCTTTGTTCATTTTGTTTTAAATTTAAATGTGCTTTGCGATTTTCAGAGAAGAAAATGTGTGCATTGTGAAATTTCAAAGTTTCTGCCTAAGAGATGTATAGTAGCCAAGGGAATAAACTGAAAGGAATGAGTTTAGATAATACATAGAAGGAGGGGGAACAGTTGGAAGTTTAGAGGCTTTTAGGTGCTATTGGAAATAAGTCTCACATATAATTTGTGTTGTTCTAAAACCACGTTTTTTCTTTTTAATTTTGTATGTAAAGAAGTTGTTTTAGGCATATCTAAAAGATCCCTACTCTGGCTATTATTGCTTATAAACATCCCGGGTTAGGTTAATCCACTTATTTAAGTAGAAGGACTGTATATATTTTATGTAAACCCAGCTGGTGCATCCTCAGTCTTATGACCCATTTTCCATTTTGGTTGTTTTGAGTGAGACAAGCTATGTAGTGGAGCAAAAGTGTCCTCATGTGACCATTAAGGAAAAGGTATCTTGCCCCAAGCCTCCTGGAAAACAATTTACAGACTATTTTAGCCTGTCTTAGAATTCAACAAAAACCCTTAGGTTGAATTTGCAGCAGTAACTCTCATTCCGGGAGAGTCATTGTACTTCCTAGCCAAACAGGAAACTAGCTTCAATAAACCAGAGCTTTGGCTAAGACAGGACGTTCATTAATTTTGGGAAGAACTCATCTGTAGCATCCAGCAAGGGAATCCAAGTTTGGAAATGCAATGAGTTCATTTCTGTTACCTGCACAAAGATTGGAAATTGGCTGGGTGGTCCAGGGAGGTCATTCCAAAATCCTTCCCATGATACCATTTTGTTGACCAAAATTAAGGCTATTAGGGTAGAAATAACTTGGTTGAGGTTTATTGGAAGTCAAATGTGAAGATCAACCCAGGAAGACACACCAAAAAAGTTAGGCACACTCTGAAGTCTGTTACAACTTCTTCTTTTTTTTTTTTTTTTGAAATAGGGTCTTGCTCTGTTACCCAGGCTGGAGTACAGTGGTGTGATCTTGGCTCACTGCAACCTCAACCTCCCAGGTTCAAGCAAGTCTCGTGCCTCAGCCTCCTGAACAGCTGGGATTACAGGTGCACACCACCACACCTCGCTAATGCCCAGCTAACTTCTGTATTTAGTAGCAACAGGGTTTCACCATGTTGGTCAGGTTTGTCTTGAACTCCTGATCTCAAGCTATCTGCTGGCCTCAGCCTTCCAAAATGCTGGGATTACAGGCATGAGCCACAGCACCCAGACCACCAACTTGAAATGTTTTAATAAGAAAATTTAGAAGAAGGGGGCTCCTCATATCAGTTGTCCTTTTTCATTGGAAGGTATAATTCAGAGGTTATGTTCATTGGTTACAGATGACAACATACAGGCCAAAATGTTCTACGTGCAATGGAGGACATTCACATAGAATCATGAAGTTTACACTCAGTAAAACTAAATGATTTAGAAACAAATAAGTGTCCTTTTCCATGTCAGTAGGTTATGTATTAATCAGTACATCAACAGTTTGAGAAAATTATAAGATTTTTTTTACCTGGGAACAGGATGTAAGCCATGAATCATAAGACCTTCCCCAGCAGTAAATTTGGAAGTGTTTTAAGTGTGACCTGTATGTTATCACTATAATGAATATTTCAGAGATTTGAAGCATGTTTGTGTCATTAATGAAATGGGAAAAAGCAGAATACAAAGCCTAAAATGAGAGTTCAAGTTCAATTTGAAAACATCTAGAGTCCCATTGATATCACCAGTAAAATATCAAACATTCTAGTTCTGTGTCTATCTGCTTAGTAAAGCTTTTGTTGCACCTCCTAAGAAGTTTATTTGTTTTGTATTTTAGAAATGTCCATTGCTGCATTCCCGAACTCTTTACTTGCACCACGAGTCTAATCACCTATCATTTCCTTTGGGCGGATTGTCATTTAACTTGTGAATGGAAAAAAATCTCTTAAACTACACTACTATTGAATGAAAAGATTAAAGTTGTATCTGTAAGACGCATTTAAGGAGAAGATATATTAGTTTTTAATGGTATCATACATATACACACACACACACATATATTCAGGAAAGAACAGAAGTGATTAAATATTGTTAATTATACCACTATGTGTTTAGAAAAGTAAGAAGCAGTTAAGTGTTCACATCAATGACAGCATCTAACAGGTTTTGTTTTGTGGAGTAAACGTACATCCTGGAATTATTTTGGTAGTGTTTCAGTAGTGTCAACTGTATTTTCCTAGCTGTTCAGATTATTACTGTGAACCTTTTCCAGCAGTTCATTTTGTTTATTTATTTTTCTGAAAGTTGCCTATAAAATATAATAAAACTTATTCTGACTTTCCTGGCAGTTCTTTTTAAACACAAATTAATAAATTCCAAAACAATTACCACCTAAAAAAAAGAAAGAAAATATACACAACATGAGAGACACAGTTACTTTCTACAAAAACAAGTATTGCTGCCATTACCTTAACAAAGACTAACTGCAGTTTTAAACCCTAAGAGAAAAGACAGAAGGGCAGACAATGGCAAGGCTCCATTTCTTGTAACAGGAAAGCAGTCAGGATCTACCTATGTTCTCCAAAAGTCATATGTAAGAATGTTCATGGCAGTACCAGAAACAACCCAAATGCTCTTTATACAATGGGTAAAAACATGGAGGTAGAGTCATACAATGAAATGTGACACAGCAATAGAACATACACAACAACAAGCATATTGCTGAGCACAAAAAAGCCAGAAAGAAAACAATGTTCAGTTTCCATTACACACGAATTTAAAAGGCAGTCTAAACAAATATATAGTGTTAGAAGTCAGAGTGGTGCTTATCCTGGTGGAAGTGGGTGAGAGGTGACCTGAGAAGTGACCAGTAGTGAACATAAGGGACCCTTCTGGACTGTGGATAATTTTCTTTTTCTTCATCTTAGAGCTGATTACACAGGTGTGTTTGTAAAAATTCTAGTTGCACACTCATGGTTTGTGCTCTTCTCGGCATGCATGTTATACATCAATAAAAAGTTTATTAAAACAAACCGATAGAATCACTAGGAAATGTTTGAGGTCTGAGCTCTAACTTCTTAGAATCCTGCTCATTGCTTCTGTGTGGAATCTAGAGAAGGCAGGATCTAGAGCTTCTCTGTCCAGTATGGTAGCCACTGGCCACATGTGGCTTTAGAGCACTGGAAATGTGGCTAGTCTGAACTGAGATGTGCCGTAAGTATAAAATATAAAGGCTCAGTATGAAAAAAGAATATAAAATATCTACTTGGCAACCCCGGTGTGCTGAAAATTTTTTAAAATAATAAGAATGATTTTTTAAAAATCTTAATAATTTTACATTGGTTACATATTGAAATGGTAATATTTTCGCTATATTATGTTAAAGAGCACATACCAGTAAAATTAACTTTGTTTGTTTTTACTTTTTTAATGTGACTACTAAACTTTTACATATGTGGCTGACATTTGTGGTTCTAGAGCCTCCATTCCTTCTGAGACTTGAAATTGTGACTTTATCATATGCTTACAGACAGGAATGAGGTTAACCCACAAAATAACCCTAAACCTATGGTTACAACTTTTGTCACACTCTAATATGGTTCACGAGATATTCCTGGCCCCATTTTAAGCTTGAAAGCTAAGGATAAATTATTTGCCTTGGAATGTGTAGTCCTTAAAACTTAAGAGTTAGACTCCTAGAAGCTGAGGCTGTTATTGTCTGCTAGCCCACACCGAATTCATTCTCTACTCTTCATACTCAGTCCCAGCTCTTCCTGGGCTCCGGTAATTATTTTTTTCTACCATCTCTTTGGCTCTGACAGAGGTAATTGCTTCTCACATTGCTAGTCTCTGGTGCCTCAGCTTCTCTAGTTTGTTCCTTATCTTGCCATGCTGCTGTAAGCAGTCCTTTCATTAAAGTCTGTGCATGCAAACCCTCTGCCAGGATCCATCCAGGCTGATAGGATCTTTTCATCATTTCACCCTGTGCAGTAAACCTACTCCAGTATCTCTGATAGATGACCGTTTGGCCTCTGCTTAAAAATTTGACCAACCCAGCACAACAGGAGTCCCTTTTCCTTATTCTCCTATCCACAGTATGGGGAGGGAGTGATGGGAGGAGCTCTCTTTTGTCTTTTTTCCCACTCTATACAACTTTTGTGTTACTGTCTACAGTTCTACCTACATGCCTCTCATCTAGCCATAGTCTACTTAGAGGAGGAATATATTCTTTTTAAAATCCTCTTGGTCGTTTTTTAAAATTGTGATAATAACACAACGTGAGATCTACCCTCTTAAGTTTGTAAGCACAAAATGCACTACTATTAACCATAGGAACAATGCTGTAGAGCAGATCTCCAGAACTTATTCAATAATCTTGTCTGTTTGAAACCTTATGCCTGCTGAACAGCAACTTCCCATTTTCCCTTGCCCCCAGCCCCTGGCAACCACCATTCTGCTCTGTGTCATGAGTCTGACTATTTTGATACCTCATATAAGTGGACTTATGTAGTATTTGTCCTTCTGTGGATGGCTTATTTTATTTCATATAATGTCATTTTACATATAAATCATTTTACAGTTTTCTTATAATGCCCATGCATAGATTTTGATATTCCCAGGCCAATATTCTTATATAATAAAAGTTATTTCCTGTGATGAAAGTTATTTGCTAGCAAATTTCTATAATTTGGTGTTTGTGAAAATAAAATCCATGGAAAATAATATTAAAATAGTATTAAAGTTCCCTTGAGAAGAGATTTCTTTTTTGCCAAATTAAGTGACATCAAAGATTCCTATTAAGAATACCTTATTGGTGGCCGGGCGCGGTGGCTCACGCCTGTAATCCCAGCACTTTGGGAGGCCGAGGCGGGCGGATCACAAGGTCAGGAGATCGAGACCACGGTGAAACCCCGTCTCTACTAAAAATACAAAAAAAAAAAAATTAGCCGGGCGCGGTGGCGGGCACCTGTAGTCCCAGCTACTCAGGAGGCTGAGGCAGGAGAATGGCGTGAACCTGGGAGGCGGAGCTTGCAGTGAGTCGAGATCGCGCCACTGCACTCCAGCCTGGGCGACAGCGAGACTCCATCACAAAAAAAAAAAAAAAAGAATACCTTATTGGTATCAGAATAGACATATACATAGAGACAGAAAATGTAACAGCTGTTACTAGAAGACGCAGATAGGGGAGAGCGAGGAATTATTTTTAACGAGCACAGGGTTTCTATTTGGGATGATAAAAAAAGTTCTGGAAATGGATAGTGGTGATTGTTGTACAACATTGTGAATATATTTAATGCCACTGAATTCTGAATTGTGCAATTAAAGATGGTTAAAATGGTCAATTTTTATTTTATGAATATGTTATCACAATAAAAAAATTTAATACAAAAATTTAATACATTTGAAATTCAAATAAGCAACAAATAATTTTTAGCATAAGAATGTCCCATACAATATTTGGGACATATACTAAAAAATTATTCGTTTTTCTGAAATTAACATGTAACTCGGCATCTTGTATTTTATTTGACAACCCTGACAAGAGATGCCCAAGTCTCAAAATAGGAAGGGACAAAAAAAAAAATGAGGATTCCACACACATTTTAGGATTAGAATAGATAGGACTTGGTGACTAGAATGAGCACATGCAGAAGAGCGAAGAAGTAAGAACAGCACTGAGACTTCTGTTTCACAAGTGATGCCATTGAGGGAGATAAAGAGCAACCACAACCATTCAGTCCATTCATTCATTCGACTAACCTGTGTACTTTGCCTGGTCTTGTTGTAGGGACTGACAAGAACTCAGTGACTAAGTAAGGAACTTACAGTGCAGTAGGGATGATGAACAAGTGAGGAGACGATTGCAATCAGTACAACAAGCTCCATGATGGGGGGAGTACCTACTGCCAGGGGCATGTAGGGGAGGCACGGAGAAGGGATCAGATGGTGGCTCACTGGCATCTGGAATGGGGGCGGAACATCATCAGAGGAGCTCTTGGATGAGAACCAAGGACAGTCTTGGCTTCCTAGACAGTCACCAGGGGTGGCCCTGCAGACCATGGGGAATCTTGCTTTATCATTTTCTTCCAAAGACCAATGCCCTTCTGCAGAAGGGCTTCTCCACTCCTAACCTCAGAAGTACCTGTTGTCAGCAAATTCAGATACAATTTTGCAAGCTGGAATGATTACTATGACCTTCCTGGAACAATGATTTTAAAGATTTTTTAAAAAGGAAATAAAATGTATCATTAGGGCTCTTCCCAACCAAACACAGGTTTCCCAGTGCCCAGCGTGCAGCAGTTAGCTGAGCCAGGCCTGGGAAATGTGCAGCTTCAAAATCAGGTTAATGTCTGGCTTGGCTTCGGTGCTTGCCAAACTGGCCCCTGCTGTTGCCTCATATACCTTGTACATCCACAAATTACCACTTCATTAGACACATTGTAGCACCACTAAAATTATGTACACAAAACGCTCCATTAAAGAACTTAGGTTTGTTCAGGAGGAATGAGTCATGAAGATTAAAGAAAGGCCATTTCTAAAATCCTGAATTCCCTGGGGCAGCTCTGCAGGAAATTAAATTGCCCTGTTAGTGAATTGAATTCTTTGTAACTTTCTGAACCTAGAGACACAGCTTCTCATCTCCTTCTGGGTCTTTCTACTGGAGAGGCAGGGTAGAGTTCCTCTCAAGTTCGGTGAAGATTTAGTGATGTCTGGGTGATAAGTCAGCCTAGATCCTGGGGTGGGGCAAGGTAACCTAAATATATGCTAGACTTTGATTTCAATCCAAGTGAGTGTAACCTTCCTTTATTATTGCGTGGGCAGGGGAGGCATGGAGACAGAGCAAGACAGCAAAGGGGCTGCAGACCGATTTTTAGGGCAGCGAGAAGTTCTATATGCTATTATAATGGTGGATACATTATGTATTTGTCAAAATCCTCAGAATGTACAAGACAAAGCATGCAAATGTAAACTATGGACTTTAGATAATAATAATGCATCAATATGGACTCATCACTTGCAACAAATGTACCACACTCATGCAAGATGTTAATAATAGGAGAAGCTGAGTAGAGAATGAAGGAGAATATGAGAACCTTCTATTCTTTCTGCTCAATTTTTCTGTGAACCTAAAACTTCTCCAAAAAATAAAAAATAAAGTCTATTAATTTAAGGGAAAAAGGGGGCTTCAGAGTCCTCACAGGGTAGGAGTGGCATGCAGGCAGGACAGGCAAAATTGGACAAATTCATAAATGAGTAAGGCTGAAGCAAGCAGGACTGTGAGGTCTATAAGCAGGATAGGAACTGTTTTATTAATCTCTATGTGTGCAGGACATAATACATTTGCTGTGTAAATGAATGTTTTAATTAATGAATGAAAGAAACTGGTTTTACTATATTTTAAGGCAGTTATCAGCAGGCAAATGAATTAGAAACACAAAGGAATCTTTCTTGAAATATGTAAGCCCATTAGACCTCCTGCTCTAGCCCATAAGATTTGGAATGCGCTTGTGGGTGCGTGCGCATGTGTGTGCACGCGCGTATACACACACACACACACACACACACAGCTGCCTTACCCCCAACCCCATCCCCTGAATTGACAGCTACAATTTTTAGAGCTCTTCCTTATCTTTCATGTACACAGCCATAGGATAAATGTATTATTGCCCCAAGCCACCTGCGGAAGACACAGGCTAGGAAAGAATCCTGTCTTTGCCAAATTAATCTTGCATGTAACAAAGTACTGCACACAGGCAGAGAATGTGGTTGCCTAGCAGCACAAGAATGGAATTATTTGCTTCATTGCCCACTGCTTCTCTCTACTTGTACAGAAGCCTTCCTTGAAGTACTTACTGAACTTCATTAAGGGTTCCAAAAAGCCTCTAATAAAGCACCTGTGTTCTTCTTCAGACCCTCTTTTATGCTGTCTACACAGCACCTAAGAGCGATGCATTCATCTGGTGAATTCTGGTTGGCACCTTTCTCTCTGCAAAGAGGGGAAAGAATGAGTGGCCAGCCTGGATTATAAAAAGGAGCAGAGGGGCCGGGCGCGGTGGCTCAAGCCTGTAATCCCAGCACTTTGGGAGGCCGAGATGGGTGGATCACGAGGTCAGGAGATCGAGACCATCCTGGCTAACGCCATGAAACCCCGTCTCTACTAAAAAATACAAAAAACTAGCCGGGTGAGGTGGCGGGCGTCTGTGGTCCCAGCTACTCGGGAGGCTGAGGCAGGAGAATGGCATAAACCCGGGAGGCGGAGCTTGCAGTGAGCTGAGATCTGGCCACCGCACTCCAGTCTGGGTGACAGAGCGAGACTCCGTCTCAAAAAAAAAAAAAAAGAAGAAGAAGAAGGAGCAGAGGAGACAAGCAGTGGAAGACTGATCAGAGGTTCATGCCCTGCCAAGTCAACTTAGAAGGGTACTGAAGGCCTGGGGTAAGCTTTAGATTCAGAGAATCACAAGAGAATCGGCTTTTAGGTTAAGTTAAAAGATAAGTAGGACTTTGCATGCAGGCAGAGAAGGCAGGAAGAAATTAAAATCAGAATTTTTGACAGTTTCAGAGATGGGCAAGAATTGGCCCATGGCCCACAGCCCAAATCTGGCAGCAAGAGATAGGCAGTTTGAAGTTACTTAAGCATAGAGCCCAGAGCTGCACTAGCTTTGTGCAAAGGGTTGGCCTCAGAGGAGGGAAGTTGCCCAGTGAGTTCTATCTCTGGACAGTTTGGGAATTTCTGGCCCAGGTCCCACTCTGGCTAGATGAACTTGGCCAGCCTGCCTGCCTCCTTCTCTTCTTTCTTTCTTTCTTTTTCTTTTGTCTCTCTGTCCTTTTCTTTTTCTTTCTTGCATCTTTCTGTTATTACAAATACTAAAAGCATGTCCCAGTTGTCCAATTTCTTAGCTTGTTAAAGAGATAAAGCAGGCAGGCACGGTGGTTCATGCCTGTAATCCCAGCCCTCTGGAGAGGCTGAGGTGTGAAAATCGCTTGAGCCCAGGAGTTTGAGAACCACCTGAGAAAATGGTGAGACTATTCTCTACAAAAGAATTAAAAATTAATCATCCCAGCTGCTACTTGGGAGGCTGAGGTGGGAGGATCACTTGAGCCTGGGAGGTCAAAGCTGCAGTGAGTCATGATTGTGCCACTGTACTCCAGCCTGAGTGACAGAGCAAGGTCCTGTCTGAGAGAGAGAGAGAGAGAGAGAGAGAGAGAGAGAGAGAGAGAGAGCAGGATGAGCTTATACTGTGAGAACTCAGACAAAATTTCCTTAAACCAGGAAATAGCACAGTGTGTCTCATATAAAGCTTGTGACACTAGCTGAGCAAAGCCTTAACTTTATGAATTGCACTAATGCTTTTCAAACTTTAATATGCATGCAAATCACATTGGGGTCTTGTTAAACTGTAGGTTCTGATTCAGGGAAGCTGGACTGGAGCCTGAAATTCTGCCTTTCTAGCAAGCTCCCAGATGTTGCTGATTGAAGGAATTCACTCTGAGTAGCAAAGCATACACCACACCAATGCATGGAGGAGTATTTCTTACACTAGTTGGTGGAGTATATGAAAGGATATTCTAGATATTATTAATCAAGTATCAATTTCTTAGACCTTGAGAGGCATGTTTTGGTCTGACTTATTGGTTCAGGACATACCCATATACACTTATCCCCACCCCCAGAGAGTAGGCATCACTCTGTACTAGATTTCAATAAGTGTATTTCAATTGTGCTATGTATGAACAAAGCAAGATGAGAAAGGCAAACAGGGCAGATAAGGAGTAGAGAGCAATCTACACATCCACAGGCCAATTCGACCAGATACTCAGACAGTCTTCTCAGCATCCCAATGCAGTAAATACAAACTCACTGTCCCTGACACCTAACCTGTCTCCTTCTCCTCCTGGACCCACAGCAAGATTACATGTATCAGCCTCCCTCAAAGTTCTGGCCAACAGAATCTGAACAGAAGCATTATCACCACTTCCAGAATTGGCCTATAAAACCCTCCTTAGTGAGATTGTTACACTCTCCCCTCTGTTATCAGAGCAAAAGAGAGAGTTCTAAGGCCCTAAAGAAAGGTAGAGTCACGATGACAAGGATCATGGGCCCTGAAGCATGTCCAATTTCTTAGCTTGTTAAAGAGATAAAGCAGGCAGGCACAGTGGTTCATGCCTGTAATCCCAGCCTTCTGGGGAGGCTGAGGCGTGAAAATCGCTTGAGCCCAGGAGTTTGAGAACCACCTGAGAAAATGGTGAGACTATTCTCTACAAAAAAATTTACAAGAAGGCTGCCCAATGAACACAAAAAACAAACTTGTATTGTACTAAGCCCTTGAAACTCGGGTGCTTAATTTATATTAGTCAGGTCAATCTAACCAGGGAAGAGAAGCAACTCTAAGCTAAGTCTTTCAACACAGGGATTTAATACAAGGAATTGGTTATACAAAAGATGAAGGGGCTTGGAAACCAACCATGAAATGGCTCAGGCAGACCTGCGATTAGCAACAGAATACTGTTCCCTCTCTACGCCCTGATAGACAACAGGAGAGGTGGTGGTGTCAGAATTCAAACACTGGCATGGTCTGGCTGGAGCTATAACCACAGTGGGAGCTGCCAGTCAGAGTTGGGATCACAAAGTGAGAGGCAATCTTGCAGAAGTTGGGGCCCAGAGGAGGCATCCACTGCCAGAAGTGCCACCTAAAGCTAATCAGGAGAGGCAGAAATATCTTGGTCAATGCATCCTACTGGGCTCGCCACCCAGAAGCCAGTGGACAAAATACTTAGGGAAATGTAGTTCTCTACGATACATAAAAGGGCAAGGGTAAGGTAAAGTACGGTAAAGTGAACAAAGACTTCGTCTCCATAGTCTGTTACCACAGCAGTGTTACTATACTTATTATAATAACATATGTGGCATGCTTACAATTGGCCCCCTGGATTGACCCCCGGCTCAATAGTGCCACAAAGATTGTTCAACTTTTGCTTGACTATTTCCTCAGTGAACCTTTATCTGTGCTTGTCCAGTTACCCTCCTGTCCCAGTGGAAGCAAACCTGTGGAATGCCCACACACCCTAAAATCTCCAGCATACAGGCAAGAATAACAACTGGCCACGAAAAGGTGCAAAGAATGCTTTAGCCTAAGCTTTAATACTTGACAAATCTGTTAGCCTCGACAAATTATTTAAATAGCAGTCAACCTACCAGTAGAATGGGAATTAACAAGTACTTTCTATTACTGTGAGAAGAAAATGAGATAAATTATGTAAAGAACCTAATGCACACTCTATGCACAATATATGATTATTATTATTCACTCGTTCACACACATGCATGTACTTCATTATTTATTAATAGAAATAATAAATTACTATGTCTGCCTCTCTGCTGATTAGAAGTGCCTAGATTTCTTTTTAAAAGCCTTCAACCAGGTGCAATAGCTCACACCTGTAATCCCAGGATTTTGGGAGGCTGGGGTGGGAGGATTTCTTTAGCTCAGCAGTTAGAGGCAGCCTAGGAAACACAGTGAGACCCTGTCTCTACAAAAAAAGAAAGCTTCCTATGTTCATTTCAGAGACTAATCCTAATATATGTGCCTAATTCTAGTCTAGTGTAGATATTGTGAGTAAAGTCATGAACAAAAGACAAAATCTCATCCTCCTGAAGCTTATGTTTTAGTGAATGTCAATGCATCTTTTGGTCACATGAAAAAAAAAAATGAGTTGAAGTTTTCTAGCAGGCACTTTTCAGCCCTGAAATACATAATCTTTACTTCAGTTTCACTCAAAACAAAGCAGAATAACCAACATTTACAAATGTTCGACATTAGATATAAATTAATCCATGAGTTTCATATCACTGGTGATAGACCACATTAATGTAAATGGCACTTGCCAAGGGAATTGTAGCAAGAATTTTTTCATCAGATAAGGAAATTATATCAGACAGCCTCAAAAATTCCTCCTAAATAATTTATGAGAAATATAAGCTAGGATTGAAAGCTCTTTAAGATCTGTCTTGCCCCGCCATCATATTCCCAACACCCAGCATAGTGCCTGGCATTCAATAGGTACCTACTAAATATTAATATTTGTTAAATAAATGACTGGTGGCTCTATGATTTTGGACTTATGATTCCATTACCTGGTGCATGAGCCTTATTACAGCACCTACCACATTGTGTTATAGCTGTTATTTATTCTGTTATCCATACTCATTTCTGACCTCCCTAAAGACTAGGGCTGCTTTTTGCCTCTCTGTTACCCAGCTCTGCACACAGCAAAAAGCCAATACCAAAAAACTCTCAGAGGGAGGGAGGGACAATATATGAACAAATGAATGAATTCTTTGATCCACAATATTATGATTTATGAATATATAAACTACACACCTCTTGTTAAAGACTCATTTTAAAAAATCAAGACATAAGTGATAAAGACACATCGGCAAAGTGGTAGAAGAGATTCTAGGACCCCAGGAGAAAATTGGTTATGGAAATAATTGCTAACATTTCCAAGGGGACAATGTATCTTAAATCAATCAGAATAGAGTAGAAACCTACTATGTTCAAATCCCCTTGGTAAGTGCTGAGAGATGACAACTAGAACTTTCCAGAACTTACGGTCTAGATCAGGGGTCAATAAATTTTCTCTGTAAAGGGCTAGATAGTAGGTATTTTCAGCTTTTCAGGCTAGATGGTCTCTGGTGCAACTACTTAATTGTGTTGTAGAGTGAAAGCAGCCATACACAATGTGTAAACAAATGGGTGTGACTGCATCCCAATATACTTTATTTATAGACATTGTAATTTGAATTTCACGTACTTTTCACATGTCATGAAATATTAGTGTCCTTTTGGCTTTTTGAATAAGTGAGGCACTGGTGATTTCAATGAGGTGGAGTTCTTCTGTATGAGACTGTAATGATGAATATATGTTACTATACATTTGTCAAAATCCATAGAACCATAAAACACAAAGAGTGAACCCTAAGGTAAACTATGGACTTTAGCTGATAATTACTAACTTATTAATATTGATTAGTTTTAACAAACGTATCACAATACTACAAGATGTGGATAGGGGAAACTGTGTGCTGGAGGTAAGGGAAAGAGGGAGGTTGGTTTATGAAACTCTGTGTGCTGCTTATTCAATTTTTCTATAAATTCAAACCTATGTTTAAAAAAAACCTTGAAAAAAGAGTACAAAAATATATATCTGGCCGGGCGCGGTGGCTCAAGCCTGTAATCCCAGCACTTTGGGAGGCCGAGACGGGCGGATCACAAGGTCAGGAGATCGAGACCATCCTGGCTAATACGGTGAAACCCCGTCTCTACTAAAGAATACAAAAAACTAGCCGGGCGACGAGGCGGGAGCCTGTAGTCCCAGCTACTTGGGAGGCGGAGGCAGGAGAATGGCGTAAACCTGGGAGGCGGAGCTTGCAGTGAGCTGAGATCTGGCCACCGCACTCCAGCCTGGGCAACAGAGCCAGACTCCGTCTCAAAAAAAAAAAACAAAAAAACAAAAAATATATATATATCACCCATGAGGCTTGCCTTGGAAACCGGTTAGTGAATGCCAATAGCAGGCCCCAGGTAGTAGTTATTTAATTGGGCCCAACAGTGGATGTAATGGCTTGGCAGGAGTGTCAGGGCCACCCATCCACTCTTTTTAGTCACTGAGTGTGATGGTTAATCTTGAGTGTCAACTTGATTGGATTGAAGGATACAAAGTATTGATCCTGGGCATATCTGTGAGGGTGTTGACAAAGGAGATTAACATTTGAGTCAGTGGGCTGGATGCTTCCTGCCCTTGAAGATCAGACTTCAAGTTCTT
>NW_012120709.1:110345-116566 GCF_000951035.1 Colobus angolensis palliatus | reverse complement strand
ACACACACACACACACACACCATATATATACATGTACATATATACTGTATATATGCGTGTATATATACAGTATATATGTGTGTATATATACCATATATATACATATACATATATACACCATTAGCCACCATATATACACCATATATACATATACATGCCCCCCCCCACACACACACACCATTAGCTCTGTCCCTCAAGAGAACCCTGACAAATACACTGAGAAAGGAGTTAGAGGGACCTTCTGCAGGGTCAGGATCTTACTGTTGTCCTCTCACAGAGCAGTGGTCAAGGCTCTCTGCAGAAATAATAGGATAAGATCAGAAGTTCTTAGACTTCTATAAAGCTGTGAGACGATGTTATGCATTTATTGCAGAAATTAATCATAACACAAAGGAGGAAGAAACAGGGTAGGAATGGAAGAAGGACTAGAAGAGGCAAAAAGGAAAAAACACACAACTCAAGCTCCGTTTGGCCTGCTTTTCTGAAACTCTGCTCAACGTTCTCTAATTTAGGGCCCTTCAGAGTCAGGCAGAAACTGTGAAATCAAATATACTTTCATACCTTCTCTGCAATCAGATGCTGACAATGACTAGAAGATAAACATGGATTTATAAATTCAGACACATATGAACAAACTACTGTGTTCTGAGAAGGCTGAAAAGAATTCAAGAGTTACATTGAAATGGTTTCCTTAGGTTAGTTAGTAGCTTACAAGCATTTCAAGTGCTGTGCTGGGTAAAGATTAAAACACTGTGAACAGAACTCTGTGTCTGTGTCTTCAGGAAACTTATGATATAACCTTTTAAGACACAAATAGACTGTCCTTATTCTCTGTCTGACTGAATTTACTCCCTCTGCTCTTGAGTGCATCAAGATAGGCACAATCTGATTGGAAACTTCCTCCACTTAAGCACTTATTCCTGGCTAACACCCCAAGACAAGCTTCTAAATCTGAGTGTTCAGTATGGTGACCACTGGCCACTTGGGGCTAGATGAGCTCTTAAAATATGGCTAGTATAATGGAGAAACTGAATTTTTGTCTCTAATTAATTTAAATTTAATAACTGATATCCAATTCAGTTGTTGGGAAATGTTTCAGTATGTTTGATACAACCTAAGTATGTGAATCTGCTTTTTCAACTGTAAATTTTATAAATTTTATCTAAACACAGATCAAGTATTTCCACCAAAAATTTAAAATCCAAGTTGAGATGTGTTGTAAGTATAAGTACACACTGGAATTCAAAGACTTCATATGAAATCATGTTAAATGTTGTATTAATAATTTGTATATTGATTACATGTTTACCTTTTATTTTTAAACACTGGGATAAAACTGGGATATGATAATAAATATGTTATTTAAATTAATTTCATGTTTTCTCTTTGACTATTTCAACTTTTCTATAAGAAAATCTACAATTATACATGTGGCCTGCATTATATTTCTATTGGACAGCTCTGCTCTAAAACAATCACAACTTCCAAATTGGTCTCCAAACTCCAGTATTCCCAAGCTTTGCTCTTTTTTTTTTTTTTTTTCTGTGCCAGGAAGATCCTTCTTAACCTCTGTTTTTCACATGGCAGTGTTCCACTTAGTGCCTCCCAGTTACCTGTTGTAGCCAATCTAAGCTTCTCGGTTTGTAGTCAAGACTCTCCAACTACGCAGGCCACACCTCTGCACAGCCCACATCTCTGTAATATCATATTTATTTCCTACCATGCTGCCTATGTTCTAGCCAAACAGATGTTTTGTCAATTCCACATTAGTGTTCTATACTCCTGTTCCTTTCTGCAACAGAGTTTTTTCAAATTCCATCATTTTTCTTCCTTCTGCAGCTTCCACTTTTTCAAGGAATGTATCTAAATCCAGCTCTTCTACAAATATTTCCCATAATAATATCAGTTCTGCCTCCCTTTTTCCAGATCCCAAATTACTTGGCCCTCAGTTTTTCCCATGGAATGTTACTCTTGTCAATGGGTCCAACTCCCATGCAATCGTTTGTGTGAGCTGCCCTGTGCCCAGGACTTGTGCCCCCAACTCTCCAGCAAGCTCCTGTAGAACAGGTGTCATGCCTGCTCAATGTTTTATATCCCCCAACAACACCTCTGCAGTGCTTAATAAATGCCTGTGAATAAACTGTCAATACCACAATAAACCCTAATGAAAGAGGCATATAGACAGAGAACAGAGTTTTCACATGTGGATACTTCTTCCTACACATGTTTTTCATGTGGTCTGAGATCTCATCTGGCATGTCATCTTTCACACCATTTGTGGAAGGGACACACCTTCATCAAAGTGTTCATTTGCCCAAAGCATTTTACAATAAAGTCCTCTTGGTTTTTAAAGAAGCCATTTGTACAGGCAGAGCTGTTAGCATTCTGTCTGAAAGACTACTTAGCATTTCTCCATGTCAAAAGCAACCCCTTACTACATAGCATTAGCAATTTCTCAAAATTATTAGTTTTTACTATTGGAATTATTCCTTGTAATTTGCTTTTTAATGCAAGTACTGAGTTAATATGGTGTTAGAACAAAAAATCCTTATAAATTGCAGTTCAAAGGCATTCTTCCTTATTCATTTATTCAAGGAAGAGGTATTGAGTCTCATCAATGTGTCAGGTTCTGTTCTAGGGACAGAGGCTACAGAAAGGAGGAAAACTGATGTGACCTCTATTCCCACAGAGCTCCTAGTCTAGGGAGAATAAAGAAATTGAGCAGGAACCAGCTCTTATCACAATTCAGCTTGATAAGAACAATGTTAATGGAAATAAGGGATACTAAATGGTAAGGAGGCCTCATGAACAAAGACACAGGACCTCAAGCATGGTTTTACTCGATTATTTCCTGGTATCAGGTAGCTTAGTGCAAGAAAATTTTCCTCACAACCCAGGACACCTCCTGGTACTCATCCTGAAGACCCACTACAAAACAAACCCTAGGATCCAGAAGTTGGATGAAGATAGAACCCCTCTGAGTTCTATTCAAAGAGTTTTTATCCCTTGAAGGACAAAAACTTTGTTTTACAAACTGCCCCATCCTGGGCATAAGAAGAACAAGACTACACCAGGCTTAGCAGAGATAAGTTTTACCAGTCTAAGGATGGAATAGACAGAGGGAAAGGCAAGCAGCTGGAGTATATAGAATGCTCAGTGTTCTGGTGATACCAGTGAAGACCTTGATAATCTCTTGTCAACACCAAGGGCATCCATCAGAAAAACCCCTACATGCAAGAACCATCCAAGAAAGCAAAAGTCCTTCAACATTTTGGTCTCGGGATCCCTTTACACTCAAAAAGTATTGATGACCCCAAAGGGCTCTTCTTTATGTGATTTTAATCTATTTAATAATTTTTAATATTGACCTATTAAAAATTAAAACTGATACTTTAAAAAATATTATTAATTCATTTAAAAATAAGTAAATCCATACATCCCAACATAGATAGCATATGTTTAAGAAAATAACCATGATTTCCAAACAAAACAATTAGTGAAAAGGTTAGCATTTTGTATTTTATAAATCTCTTTAATGTCTGGCTTAAATATATGATATGTGGATTCTCATATCTACTTCTACATTCGATTTGTTGTGTGTGGAGCAATAGTAAATAAATATTTGGCTAGGCATGGTGGCTCACGCCTGTAATCTCAGCACTTTGGAGACTGAGGTGGGCAGATCACTTGTAGTCAGGAGTTCGAGACCAGGCTGGCCAACATGGTGAAACCCCAATTCTACTAAAAATACAAAAATCATCCAGGTATGGTGGCACACACCTGTAATCTCAGCTACTCAGGAGGCTGAGGCAGGAGAATCACTTGAACCTGGGAGGAAAAGGTTGCAATGAGCCAAGATTGTGCCGCTGCATTGCAGCCTGGGCAACAGAACAAGATTCAATCTCAATTAAAAAAAATAGTAAATAAATATTTAGTCTATGTCCCCCCAGTTCCTAGCACACAGCTCCTAAAACTCTTGGAATCTCTGAAGTGATAAGTGCCTTTTATATGCTAATGACATGACTGGTAGCTGGGGGACACTGGAGAGTTTTAGGATGGGGGCTCATCACCAGAAAGTTCAAGGATAATTAGAGGGTTGGAACTTTCAGTACCACACTTCAACCGCTGGAAAGGGGACAGGGGCTGGAGATTGAATTAATCACCAATGGCCAGTGATTTATTGAATCATATCTATGTGAGGAAACCTTCATAAAAATCCCTAAATGAAGGGGTTTGGAGAGCTTCTGGGTTGGTGAACACATCCAAGTGCTAGGACGGTGGTGTGCCTGGAGAGGGCATAGATGCTCTATGTGCCCTTTCCTCCACCATGTCCCATGTATCTCTTCCATTTGGCTATTCCTAAATTGTGTATCTTTACAATAAACTGGTAACAATATGTAGTTCTTTCTTGGGTTTTATGAGCTATTGTAGCAAATTATAAAACCCGAGGTGGGGGTTGTGGGAAGCCAAATCTCTAGACAAGTCAGACAAAAGTGTAAGTAACCTGGGCACCAATCCTTATGACTAGCATCTGAAGTGAGGGCAGCCTTGTGGGACTGAGCCCTCAAACCTATGTAGTCTGACACTCACCACCCAAGTCTGACACGAATGCTGGGTAGTTAGTGCCACAATTGAATTGAATGCAGGACACTCAGTTGGTGTCTGGAGAGTTGGAGAACTGGCGACATAAATGTCTTCTTTTAAGAAGTGTCTGTTCATATCCTTTGCCTACTTTCTGATGGGGTTTTTTTTTCTTGTGAATTTAAGTTCTATGTAGATTCAGGATATTAGCCCTTTGACAGATGGATAGATTGCAAAAATTTTCTCCCATTCTGTAGGTTGCCTGTTCACTCTAATGATAGTTTCTTTTGCTGTGCAGAAGCTCTTTAGTTTAATTAGATTCTATATGTCCATTTTGGCTTTTGTTGCCACTGCTTTTGGTGTTTTAATCACAAAGTCTTTGCCCATGCCTATATCTTGAATGGTATTGCCTAGGTTTTCTTCTAGGGTTTTTATGGTTTTAGGTCTTTTGTTTAAGTCTTTAATCCATCTTGAGTTAATTTATATATAAGTTGTAAGGGGGGATCCAGTTTCTGTTTTCTGTATACGGCTAGCCAGTTATCCTAGCACCATTTATTGAATAGAGAGTCCTTTCCCCATTGCTTTTGTCAATTTTGTCAAAGATCAGGTGGTTGCAGGTATCAGGCATATTTATGAGCTCTCTATTCTGTTCCACTGGGCTACATATCTGTTTTGGTACCAGTACCATGCTGTTTTGGTTTCTGTAGCCTCGCAGTATAGTTTGAAGTCAGGTAATGGGATGCCTCCAGCTTTGCTCTTTTTGATTGCCTTGGCTATTCAGGTTCTTTTTGGTCCCATATGAATTGTAAAATAGTTTCTTAAAGGTTAATTTCAACATGGAATCTGAAACCACATTAGTGAACTTTTCATACTCTGTTATATTAAAATTCATGAATCTACCTTCTACTTTAGATGGAACTTTTGCCTATGCATGATTTTCTAATGTAACATTAATCATTTGGAAAATACTAGTTCACTCAGTTGTGAAGATATTCCAAATATTCACATATTTCATAATACAATATCAAAAATACATTTGCTAATATCATGACTCATCTCATCAGAAAAGCCTTTAATTATTGAAAAGCTGTCAAGAAGGGCAGAGCAAAATGGCCGAATAGGAACAGCTCCAGTCTCCAACTCCCAGCGTGAGCGACACAGAAGACCGGTGATTTCTGCATTTTCAACGGAGGTACTGGGGTCATCTCACTGGGGAGTGCCAGACAATTGGTGCTGGTCAGCTGCTGCAGCCCGACCAGCGAGAGCTGAAGCAGGGCGAGGCATTGCCTCACCTGGGAAGTGCAAGGGGGAAGGGAATCCCTTTTCCTAGCCAGGGGAACTGAGACACACAACACCTGGAAAATCAGGTAATTCCCACCCCAATACCGCGCTTTAAGGAAACGGGCACACCAGGAGACTATACCCACACCTGGCCGGGAGGGTCCCACGGCCATGGAGCCTCCCTCATTGCTAGCAGAGCAGTCTGCGATCTAACCACAAGGCAGCAGCGAGGCGGGGGGAGGGGCGCCCGCCATTGCTGAGGCTTAAGTAGGTAAACAAAGCCGCTGGGAAGCTCGAACTGGGTGGAGCTCACAGCAGCTCAAGGAAACCTGCCTGTCTCTGTAAACTCCGCCTCTGGG
>NW_012120709.1:95594-105128 GCF_000951035.1 Colobus angolensis palliatus | reverse complement strand
TTGATGGGTGCAGCACACCAACATGGCACAAGTATACATATGTAACAAACCTGCACGTTATGCACATGTACCCTAGAACTTAAAGTATAATAATAAAAAAATATAAAAAATAAAAAATAAAAAAACAAGAAAAGCTGTCAAGTTTATGATGGTGAATACCAATTTTCCAAAATTCTAATTTTCACTTGACAGCTTAATTTTATCATTGGCAAAAATAATAATGTTATTTTCCTTGAAGTGCTCACTTCATTCATTTTTAAGAAAAATACCTAAGTCTCCAAGTCAGCATGATTATACTTTGACAATAATTCTTTAAATAAAAAGTATTTCATAAACCAAAGTAACTCATTCAACTTGAAGCTTAAATAATCACACAAGTTTTTTCTTTGAGTCAACCAAGTGCTTTTCTTTGTGTCCATGTGTGTGTGCCCCTGGTTGTGTGTGTGTGTGTGTTCCTGGTCGTGCATGTGTGTGTGTGCCCCTGGTGTCTCTCTTTGTGTGTCCAAATTTCCTCTTATAAAGATACCAATCAAATTGGAGTAGGTCTCACCCTAATGGCCTCATTTTAACTTAATCACCTCTTTTAAGACTCTGTCTCCAAATACAGTCACATACTGAGGTTAGGGCTTCAACAAATGAATTTGGGGTTGTGGAGAGGACACAATCATCCCATGATAACCAGTAAGATTTAAAAGGTTAGCTCAGAAAAACAAACAGAAGAAAATAATCAAAGAAGCAATACGAAAGTATTCACTGGGGACAAAAGATACACATTTCCAAATTTAAAGGTCCCACCAAGTCTGTAGCACAACAAAATAGAACCTCATTTGGACATGCCATTATGAAGTTTCAAAATAATAGGAAAAATAAGAAAACCCTGAATGATTTAAAGTGGAAAAAACCATATTACCCACAAGAAATAATAATCAGACTGACACCAGACTTCTCACCAGCAACACTGGAAGCTAGAAGACAGTGGAATAATGCCTTCAAAGTTCTAGAAAAAGAAAAAAACATATTTTGAACCATAAATTCTCTACTTAGACAAATTACCACTTAAATTGAGGATGGTTTAAAAATATTTCTAGACATTCAAAACACAGAATTTATTTATTTATTTATTTATTTTTGAGACAAGGTCTCATTCTGTTGCCCAGGCAAGAGTGCACTGGTGTGATCACAACTCACTGCAGCCTTGACCTCCCCAGGCTCAAGTGATCCTCCCACCTCAGCCTCCTGAGTAGCTGGGACCAAAGGCATGTGCCACCATGCCCAGCTAATCTTTGTATTTTTTCTAGAAACAGGGTTTCTCCATGTTTCCCAGGCCGGTCTTAAACTCCTCAGCTCAAGCAATCTGCCTTCCTTGGCCCCCAAAAGTACTAGGATCACATGCATGAGCCACCACATCTGGCCCAGAATTTATTTTTAATAAACATTTTTGGTGAGAAAGCAATTGAAGATGTGTCCAGAAAATCAAAGGAGTAAAACAAGAACAAGGAAGATGCAGCTCCCAAAAATCGAAAGCAGTGAGGAAGGCCCAGATTATTACTGTGCAGCCTGTGGACAGCAGTTGTTCAGAGGATGCACAGCTCCAGGAGAGAGGGATCTGAGGGAAAAGGAGGGAGGGTATTTAATAGAAAGCCTGTTTGAACCAAATATTTGATAAAAAGTTAAGGATGCAATGAAAGCAAACACCACCAGAATAAAAAAGGAATTTGAGACCAAAAGAAAAACTTAAAGTTTTACAAGAGAGAAAATATAATCATAGTATAAAATCAGGCTCTGCACAAAACAGTTAATGGCGGGTCTGACCCACAGATGAAACAGGAATTAAAAGAAATTAAAGAATGTGTAAGCAAAAACTCAGTTGTACGTAAGAAAACCCAATTCCCCCTGAGTAGGAGAAAGAGGTGGAGTCCTTTAAAAATTAACTGCCTGTTTTTCTGTCTGTGGCTAGTGAGCCTTATCTCTCCCTTTCCCAGGCATTGTGAAGATGCTGTTTCTCTAACTGTGCAGCTGCAAGGTCACTAGACAGATAAACTCAAGTCATAAAACATGTTTTTCCTTGAAAAGTAAGAAATGATGTAATGCATGTCTCAGTTGAATAACTGTCTTTGTTTCTTGTTTCTGTAATATGCTTCCCCTGCACAGATCTCCCCCTACCCCACAAAATGCTTAAATGGTAACCTGACTCTTTGTTCGGGGCTCAGTCTTTTTGGATGTTAATCTGACTGGGCTGGGGCACCTAAACAATAATAATAATAAATCCTCCTCAACCCCTTGGTCTCTCTGATTCCTAAATTATCCCACTGCACAGACCCTGGCCAAACAATGGATGAAAAAATGTACGCTGGCACAAGTGTTTTGCCTGACAGCATGACTAGGGGACTTCACTGCTCAGCACCGCTGATGAGAGTCCAGCAGCCGAGAGTGAAGCCCCGATAAGCTGGTGACATCTGTATTTATTTAGTATAGATTTAATGACAAAGGCTTTGAGTCAACACTACTTATGGGTAATTAACATGGTGGCCCCCACCGCCCCCACCTCCCCAAGAGAGCAGTCCTGCATGTGGATGATTAAAGGCTAGGTTCTGAGGCCTAAGCAAACTACTTATCTAGATCAATTCCTTTACACTTCCTTGTTATCTACCTTTTGCACTCAGGCTTCAGGTAAGAGAATTTGGCTGCCTTCAGCCAAATTATCTTTCAAAGCTTTTGCAAAATCTCCCGGCCTTCCAAGAAGGTTTGCTTCTTTCTATAATTTCTATAATTTTTCCCACCACCCTGACTGAACTCTTACAAGTTAAAATATTTTTCAGCTCTTAGACTAACCCCATAGAACAGCGGTTCCCAAACTTTTTGGCACCAGGGACCAGTTTCATGAAAGACAATTTTTCCATAACCGGGGTGGGAAGGTGAGGGCAGCATTAGTTTAAGTCTCATAAGGAGGATGCAACCTAGATCTCTCACATGAGCAGTTAACAATAGGGTTTGTGCTCCTATGAGAATCTAATGCTGCCACTGATCTGACAGGAGGTGGAGCTCAGGTGGTAATGCTCACAGTCACTCACTTCCTGCTGTGCAGCTGGATTCCTAACAAGCCATGGACTCGTACTGGTCTGCAGTCCGGGGACTGGGGACCCCTGCCATAGACAAAGCACAGAAGAGAGTTATGGTTTCAGAACAGAATGTAAATATTATCAATCTTAACAACATAAAAGTTCAAATGATAGAAATTGGGAAGTGGAAGGCAGGAAGGAGAGTTAAAAGGAATGATAGAAGTGTAAATGTTCCCATCCTGCAAGGGGAAGAGTCAAAAAATACTATTATTGAACAAGAAATAAAGTAGTAAGTTTATGACTTAGAGTTTTAAATGATACTGATTTTTAAAATGAAAGTATGATATAACTACATGAAAAGGTTGAAGGAAAAGGGATGTAGGGTGGTAAAATCTTACATCAATGGCAGAAATTTAATAACTAATATCTAAAATTGATCAATAAAAAAACAGAAATGGAACCATCTTATTTAGAGATATGGAAATTAACACCAAAATAAATACTAAAAAGATTAAAAGTGGCTACCCTAGGGAAAAGAACAGGAGTTAGGAAAGAGTGAGGCAAGAAACTGTGGCTTTGTATCACAACAGTTCTACAGTATTTTGACTTGTTAACCAATGTAAGTTATTTTATAAATTTATTTCTTTTTTAATTTTAGTGGATTTTTAAGTTGTCTCTTGGATCACTGACACATTTCCTTTGGCCCTTGCTTCACGTACAGATCCCAGTTCTCATGGGCAACTCCCAGATCCCAACACCAAGAAGTCCTTGGGTACAACCCCCACCTTTTTATCCGTCTTGTTGTGAACCCCATAAGCACTGATGTTTCCATGATCTTCCATGGGTCAAGGGCCTTAACATGTGATATTTATATGGTGCCTTTCATCTGAAGACTACAGTGCAGGGCATGACATTCTCTCACCATGCTCCTATGGGGAAGGTAGAAGATAGGTGTGATTAACCCTACGATACATACGGGAAAACTGAGACAAAGAGCTCTTATAACCAATCTAGTAGGTTGGTTCTGTTACTCAGAATTAAGAGGATAACTGCTGAGCCTTAGGAATTCTGAAAGACTTAACCTGGTTTTTTAAACCCTGCAAATGATTCTTTCTGAAGACATGTGTGAGTTGGCTTAATTATGGGCTTCATCTTCTCCCTCTTTTAGTTGAATGATCCAGGGGCCAGGGTGGAGCCATGGGAAAAGGGAAGTAAGTCCCAGAAAGTGAGTGACAATGGGGAGAAGTGAGAAAGAAAGGCCTAGTTAATTGTGGGCTGTGTCTTACTCACTAAATTGATCAGAAAGTATTTACGAAGCCCTCTCTTAGGCTTTCAGTTCCATGCCTGGTGCCAGGGAGAATACAAGGAAGGAGGGTAGAATTAGTGTCCATTTGTCAGTAGCTTACAATTTCCTTGGATCCATAAGAAATACATACATTAAACAAGATGAAAACTAATGCTGGGAGGTAGGAACAGAACAGTCAGTATAATAAGATCCTAGGGGAAAGTAAGGTGAGCAAGGGCTTCAACGGACACTTTTTCTACCTGTGTTTCTTCACTGAGCAGCCACAATCACTGGGTGTGGTGTTAGAGGCTACAGATTTGACACTCAGTACCTGTTCCCATGGGCTTATAGGCCAACCTAGCTGAGAGAAATAGTGCAGCGGGAAGGGGTGGTCTGGAAAACCTCCCAGAGCAAGTAAATTGAGCCTAACTAGAGAATGGACATTGTGCCCGTGAAGTGAAAGGAGAGCTCTGAGCAGAGGGAGGGGGCTGCAGATAGAGAGGAGGGCAGCAGAGAAAAGAACTCCAAGAAGGAAGGAGGGCTTGGGCTCAATTTAAAAATACTTTTCTGAGGTCACCCAGATGCTTCTCCGAGGCCAGGACTCTTCCCTTCACTAATATTGTTTTTGCTTAATTGAAGTTAAGGAAAGCACTCCTCCTCCATTTCCTCCATATTTTCTTTCCACTTTCCTTTTCTGTCTTTCTCTTGTCTTCCTAACTTTCGACAGTAGCATCAAGAGAATGTCTATGACCTAAAAAATCTGCCAGTCTTTCCATTTTTTTGGTCATTGGTTTGAAAACAGTATTCCTTATTAAGAATATTTTCATTTGTGTGTGACTTCATTGCCTACAAACTACTTCTATCACCACAAAGTTACATCTTAGATATGACAAGGGACATGATGTCAGGTCAAGGGCTTACTTGCAAATCAACAGAGGGACATCAGGTGAAACTCCAGTTAAATTAGGCAGTGGAGCTATCCAACTACCCAGATGACCCAGGGGAGCAAAAGTCCATGTGGCCTTGGGTTTCCCCAAGGAAGGAGTGTGCAGCATTCCCAGACCTCTTGGTGCCCGTGACGGAGGCCAGGAGTCAGAGGATCAGGAAAGCAACTCAGCTTGATTGCTAAGCAGGAATACTCCTCACCTGCCTATGACCAGGACTCCAGGCCAGAGGAAAGGAAATCACACAGATGAATGCCTGTCATCAGCTGCAACCACATTCTCCACATGGCAAAAGAAATGGGCCCCCAGTCTCTCTTTTTCCAGAACAAGAACAGGTGGCACCTGGCAGCATAACTCGGTGGTTTCTACATGCTGGCCTGGTCCTAAAAGCCTTTGACATCCCCAGCTTCTCAATGCCCTCCCTCTACTCCCTAATCCTGCCCGTTCCTTGCCCATTCATTCATGCTAAAGATCCCAACTCAGGTATGCTCTCCTCGTCACTCAAGACAGGGCTGACTATGTAAACAGAAGCAGATCCCCAGTCTGTGCAGAGCTAGTGCCGAGTGCTGGAGCCCAGCCATACACCACTGCAGACCTGACGCCAGACCCCAGCGGGCCAGCTGTGCTGAGGTTGGCTCCTCAGGGCCACCTCTTGTCTTTACTGCAAGGTATATCCTGATTCTTCTGGTGTCCCCGGAGGTAGCTTGTTACACACGACTCTCTGCTCTCCTAGAAATAGATGATTGATGCTACTACTCATAGTAAATAAGTTATTATCAATAAATATTTTCTTAGTTGTAACTGATATTATTAAAATCATCATAAATACTTAGACTGTAGTCATTACTAATGGTAGTAAATTTAATTGTTTCATAACAATCCTTGTAGAGTTAATGCATGTATCCCTGAGCCCTCAGGAAATAAAAATGTTGTTTCTCAGGCATAATATTGTCTAAAGTAATAAAATTAGAAACCGTAAATCTATGTCTTGCTGCTCTTTTCATCCAGTTCTCCTTACGTCTCCAAGGTTTTAAGTTCTCGCAAGGTCTAGGCTCCCTCTAATGGTCATATCTGGTTACAAAGAAGTTCTTCAAGTTCATCCAGAAATCGGATCTGATCTGCCCCTTGTGGGGCATTTAGTAGCCATGAACAGGGTGTGGTCTACCAGAGGCGGTGCCTCCTCTTTTTAGAGGAAACTAGAACCTGAAAAGGCAAAACTCAACCCAAATTCCTCTCGAATCTTTGGAAAAGGAGTGAACATTTAAAAAATTTTTAAACGTGAAAGTTGAAAAGCTCAAGAAACATGGAATGAAAAGGACGAAAATAAAAAAGAATAGAAGAATTTTTTTAAAAAAGTGAAAGTTGTTTCAGTAACTTATTAGAGAGGTTGAGGTGATGAGATTTTCATGCTTGATCCAGAAGAGCAATGAAGTCGTAATTTAACGTGAGACAAATCACTAGCGCCTTGGGACAGCAGGGGTGGGAGAGGATCCACGGTCCATCTAATTCATCCGCCCACTTCATCTTCTATTCCGTCCACCACATCCACCAGGGTAGCACACCACCTCCCCAGTCGAAGAAGACAGCAAACAAGCCAACTGTGCTTGGGGCGAAACTGGAGAGGAAGGTCCTATCTATTCTTTCTGTTTTTAAAGAATTATATATATTCTTAATTTTCTATTTAATTATCTAATTTATTAAAGGCAAGCGAATTACACATATGCAGCAAACCTGTAACTAATAAAAGCAAAATCACTATTTCTGAAGTTATTTTCCAGACTACATCTTCAGTGTCAATCCTGAAAATGACCCAACAGGATGGCCGTTTAAAACATAAGAGACTGTCCACATGTTTGTCTCTGCTTGTTCCTGGAAGTTTCCTCCAAAAACAAAGTAAGTTAATTTAAAAAGGCAAAAGGAGAGAAAATGAGATCACAGAGTAGGAAGATGTCAATGTATTTGGGGAGGATGAAAAGTAAATCAGAGTGTGGTACCTAACTTAGAAGGGGAAAGGTGAGCTCTGAACACCTGCAGAGGACACCAGTATGACTCCATGGAGTCCCAGACACACAGTCTGGAAAGGCCTAGGAACTAGAACTAATTTGTAAGGTGGGAGTGAAGGACAGAACTGAAAACATCTTGTGACTCCAGCATCGACTAGGACATCTGCATCCAGCCAACAGACAAAAAAAAAAGAGGGTGTAGAATCGCACATGAGAAATTGCTATGGGCCAAGAAGTAGCACACATCATATCAGCCTATATTCTACTGGCCAGAATTTAATCACATGGCCACACTTACCTCCAAGGGAAGCTGGGAAAGGTAGTCTAGCTCTGTGTCCAGAACGAAAAGGAAATAGGTTTTGGTAATTGTGTACCAGTTTCTGCCACAGGCTAATTCTGATGGCTAGAGCAAATGATAAAGTTCAAACGAGGCACATACCACTTTCATATCACTTATATCTTCTCAGTGCTCCATTACAGGGTGCTCACTGAATACTGAGTCATAAACCATAATACCTCTGAGAGGTTGCTTTGTGTGCTTAACAATAACATTGTATAGTGTTTAATCTGTGTCAGGCATTGTTGTAAGTGCGCTACATACACAAACTCATTTAATCCTCCCAACAACCCTGTGAAGGAGATATTATCATCGTCATCCCCATTTTACAGATGAGAAAACTGAGGCCCATCGAGGCTGCATAACTGACCCTGATCACTTAGCAACTCAGCAGCAGAGCTGAGATGAGAAATCAGCCAATCCAGTTCAAGTCCACACTTTTAACCTAAATTCTTCTATTCCAAACTGACTCTATACAAGATCAATAGGACTTTCCCAAGTTGTCTCAAACAACAAGAAAGTAGGCGTTTAACATGCTTCTCAGGATCAGGAGTTGTCCTGGTATTCATGCCTCCTTACAGTATGGGACCATTTTCAGCTTGGGCCTTAGCCAGAAGGTTCTTCTCCCACCATAGAGCAGCAGTGAATGTGACCATGATGCCAATCACTCAGACTAAAGGCTCCGTTTGTGGGGCCATATTTCAGCTCTGGCACGGCCCAGGGCACACTGAAGGAAAGCCGGCCAGGTGGCAATACCCTGAGCAGAGACAATTGTAACCATTTGCTCCAAGAGCAACATTAAGAGCTCAGGAGTCAACTCTTCTTAGTTTGATATGAGCGGGTAGCATTTATGGAGCATTGAGCCCACCTGAGGCCCTGTCACACTAGTTTGTGACTAGTCCCTTTCTGTTGATAAATATGACTTGCATATACCAGGAACCTTTAATCCTCACCACGATCCTATGGGTTATGAAATAATCCTGCTATTTTGATGATCCCTACTTTAGAGAAGTAACACAGGGGACCGAGAAATAACTCACCTAAATACATACAGCTAGTAAGTGGCAGAGCAAGGCCCCTCATGTCCAAAGACTTCCTTTTTTTTTTTTTTTTTTTTTGAGACAGAGTTTCACTCTTGTTGCCCAGGCTGGAGTGCAAATGGTGCAATCATGGTGCAATCTCAGCTCACTGCAACCTCCACCTCCTGGGTTCAAGCAATTCTCCTGCCTCAGCCTCCCAAGTAGCTGGGATTACAGGCGCCTGCCACCATGCCCAGCTAAAATTTGTGTTTTTAAGTAGAGACAAGGCTTCATCATGTTGGCCAGGCTGGTCTCCAATTCCTGACCTCAGGTGATCCACCCACTTCGGCCTCACAAGTGCTGGGATTACAGACACGAGCCACTGTGCCAGTCCTGTCCAAAGACTTCTTGCTGTTCGGCAGCAAAAAACATGAGCTGTGTGGAAGTGTAGAAAAAGATCAAGGGGGCCTGGGAGAAGGGGAACTCAGACTGGACCCCAGGGAAATGTCCCTAGCTATGAATTTGATTTTTGTTGTTGTTTTGTTTTGTTTTGTTTTGAGACAGGGTCTGGCTCTGTCATCCAGGCTGGAATGCAGTGGCATAATGTCAGCTCTCTGCAACCTCTGCCTCCCCGGCTCAAGTGATCCTTCCATCTCAGCCTCCTGAGTTGCTGGGACTACAGGCACGCACCACCATGCCAGGTTAATTTTTGTATTTTTTGAAGAGATAGGGTTTCACCATGTTGCCCAGGCTGGTCTCGAACTCCTGGCCTCAAGTGATCTGCCTCCCTTGGCCTCCCAAAGTGCTGGAATTATAAGTGTGAACCACCACACCTGGCTAAAATGCCTACTTTAACGGCCTGCTTGAAATTTTATCTTGTTACTTCT
>NW_012120709.1:60051-95429 GCF_000951035.1 Colobus angolensis palliatus | reverse complement strand
CCTTCCATCTCAGCCTCCTGAGTTGCTGGGACTACAGGCACGCACCACCATGCCAGGTTAATTTTTGTATTTTTTGAAGAGATAGGGTTTCACCACGTTGCCCCCAGGCTCAGGCAATTCACCTGCCTTGGGTTCCTAAAGTGCTGGGATTACAGGTGTGAGCCACCACACCTGGCCTGTGCTACTTCCTGAGTGAGATGGAACTGGAAATGTAGAACTCTACATGGAACTCAGTTCTAGATATGCACGTATTTTGTGTTTATGCTAATAATTATACCAGTTAAACCTTTCTGTTATGTCTATTATAAGATCCCTCCTGGTATTGGGATCAATGTCTGGAGAGGGAGGACCTGGATCATTGAAGTAGGGGAGAAACAGACCTGATAAGCCCATCACCCCCAGTGATGTTTTAACAAGTCAGATGTTTATGGGTGCTCTTTGTGTTTCCTATGGCAACGTGTATAATCATGAGTACACATGAACGTGTAATTATGTGTACAACACTCGTATGTGAGTGAAACAAACATATCCACAACTGGGTTAAAGTTCCACATCTTTCATCTATTAATTATAAGATCTAGTGCAAATTATTTATTCTATCTGAAGCTCAGGTTTCCCATCTATAAAAGAATAACTTACTCACCAGATTGCTGTATTAAATGTAACTAAAATCTCTATAAATAAAAAAAGATTCAAGTATGTAAGTTATTATATGTATATGGATCTGTGTATAAATTCATACGTTTTTTTTGAGACAGGGTCTTTCTCTGTCACCACGCTGGAGTGCAGTGGTGCAATCACTGCAACCTCAGCCTCCTGGGCTCAAGCAATCCTCCGCCTCAGCCTCCCAAAGTGCTGGAATTATAAGTGTGAACCACCACACCTGGCTAAAATGCCTACTTTAACGGCCTGCTTGAAATTTTATCTTGTTACTTCTGTCCATGGTTTTACAAACGCCAGCGAGACTTCTCTGTCTCTCCTTGTGATATGGTTTGGATGTTTGTCCCTTTCAAATCTCACGTTGAAATGTAATCCCCCATTATCCTTAGCAAACTAATGCAGGAAAAGAAAACGAAATGCCACATGTTCTCACTTATAAGTGGGAACTAGACGACGAGAAAACATGGACACAAAGAGGGGAACAACAGACACTGGGGCCTACTTGAGGGTGGAGGATGAGAGCGGAAGAGGAAGAGAAAAAAATAACCATTGGGTAGGAGGCTTAGTATCTGGTGATGAAATAATCTGTACAACAAACCCACATGACACAAGTTTACCTGTATAACAAATCTGCATGCATATATCTTTGAATCTAAAATAAAAGTTTTTAAAAAAAATAAAAGAAATCCTCAGTGTTGGAGGTGGGGCCTGGTGGGAGGTGATTTGAACAAGTAAGTTCAACTCTTTGGGGCTCTGTTTCCTAGAAAATGAAGGAATTAGATTTCCCAGATTCCTTCACAGCTCTTAACGTTCTTGGCCATTACCCATGACAGTGATTGCCTTCCCATAGTTTTATTAAGTGCCAACCGTGAGGGCTGCTTGGTCCCCCTTTCCAAATGTGGCCCCAGTCTCTACCCATCCCCTCTTTCCTCTTGAAAAGATCTACAGTTTTCCTGTAATGAAGTGAGTACAGCTGTATTCATAGCAGCAGTAGTCAGAACATCTAGGAAGCAACAGAAGGCTCCTGACTTTGCAAGTACCCTCCAGGCACAACCCTGAGAATGGGAGAAAAAGCCCCTTTCACAGGCTGGAAGGTTCCACAGCCTGGATCCTCAGTTCTTCCAGTTTCTAATCACAAGTCGTAACTGGGCATAATTCGAGGTGGAAATGAGCAGACCTACATTTGAGTGTCAGTTCTGTCATTAATCAGCTGGGAGACCCTGGGATCTTATTTAATTTCTATAAACTTGTTTGCTCATAAATCTATGGAGCTATCACCTTATTGGGTTGCTCTGAGGATTGAATGAAATAATGTCTATAATGTGGCTGGAGCAAGTAGAAATAATTTTATGTGTTTTTGCACATCATAAAGTGTTATATCCCATTAAGTGTTGTTATTTTGTTTTGTTTTTGTTTTGTTTTGTTTGTTTTGTTTTGTTTTGTTTGAGAAGGAGTCACACTCTGTCCCCCAGGCTAGAGTGCAGTGGTATAATCTCGTCTCACTGCAACCTCTGCCTCCCAGATTCAAGTGATTCTCCTGCCTCAGCCTCCCGAGTAGCTGGAATTACAGGTGCACACTGCCACGCCCAGCTTATTTTTTGTATTTTTAATAGAGATAGGGTTTCACCATGTTGGCCAGATTGGTCTCAAACTCCTGACCTCAAGTGATCCACCTGCCTCAGCCTCCCAAAGTGCTGGGATTACAGGCGTGAGTCACTGCGCCTGGCCCCCATTAAGTGTTAAATTTTCATTATCACTACTGTTAGTGATCATAATGGGGAATTATGTCACTAGTTTCAACCTCCTTCATCCAAAGAAGCCAGAGGCAGGCAGCACCCCATTCAGGCATCAGCTTTCTGCAGCCCTGAATTTGGATGTTAGATAGAAATAAGACCTTAGGCATTATCATCCTGCTTAAGCCATTGTTCATGAATAACTTTAAATCTTCTGTGAGCATTAAAAAACTGATGCTGGACATTTTTCCATTTTATTCCCCAAAAGAGAGAGGTTCCTGGCTCTTCAAATGATTTTAGGTTACCCCTGTGGGAAGGGCCATTCATTGCACCAGGCCTCCATGTCTAGAGACCTGAGTTGTGAATGGGCAGCTATTCATGAGCCAGTTAGCAATCCAGCATGAAGCTGAATCGAGAACAGGCACAAAGGGGTGTTAGCACGAACACCACCTAATCTGAAACAGGAACTCCTACTGGGTCTCAGAGGCACGTTCTGGGACCCCTGAGCCTTGCAGGGAGCACCAGCACCTCATGCTCCCGTGGCAGCCTCCACTCAGTGATGCAATACTGAGTTTACTCCAATCTGACTTAAGTTCAGAAAGAGCAAGCACAGAGAAGAAAGCAAGATATGAAATCTTCCCTTCTCTCCAAGTGCGTCTGTTCTGGTTTCTCTGAAATCTCCAGGCTCAGTACACTCAATCGATGAAGAGAGTGAGAAGGGAAATTTTCCACATGAATAAAATGAGGGGACAAGATGATTCAGATTCCCTTGGTTCTCTATTTCTCCAGCTACCAAGCATTGCGAGGCTTTTTAATACATTCTCTTATTTTCCCCCCTTCTAAACAATCCCACAGGTGGGTGCCCATTTTGCAGATGAGGACATTAAAGTGAAAGAAGTTAAATAACTTGCCCAAGCTCACATGTGGAGGCAGGGTTTGGACCCAGGTTTGGGTCATCCAGGGCCAAGTTCATAATCACTATGGGAATTGCTCTGGGAAAAAAACAGAATAGGCCAGGCTCAGTGGCTCACGCTTGTAATCCCAGCGCTTTTGGAAGCCAAGGCCAGCGGATCATTTGAGGTCAGGAGTTTGAAACCAGCCTGGCCAACATGATGAAACCCCATCTCTACTAAAAATACAAAAATTAGCGGGCGTGATGGCGGGCGCCTGTAATCCCAGCTACTTGGGAGGCTGAGGCATGAGAATCACTTGAACCTGGGAGGCGGAGGTTGCAGTGAGCCAGGATCATGCCACTGCACTTCACAGAGCAAATTCCAGCTCAGACAAAAAGAAAAAGAAAAGAACCAGAATAACAGTGATTTCCTAAACATTACCTCAGTTCCCCCTGTAGTAGATGTTCAGTAGACTCTCTTTAAAAGATTCCCCATAATCTTTTAAACAGATAGCTACTATAAGGCAGGTACTTCCATATTTATTAGACTTCTTTAGTCTATACATCACTATCTATGAGGTCAATATTTTCTCTGCATGACAGAAGAAACTGAGGCTCAGAGAAGAAAGTGGCTTCCCAGGTCATCCTGCCTACCAGTGGCACAGCCGGGCTTGATGCATTGCTCTTGCAGGTGTAAGGTTGGAGCACTCTCCTGATTCTGCAATGGCTGGAGTGGGACAGCTTCCTGGTATCAGCTGTTTCCTCTTTCTCTTCCAGGGAGGATTCATATGTGCTCTGACAATGGCTCCAGTTGCGTGGGCACACTGAGCTTGGCGTTGGCTACCGCAGCCATCATTGCCAACCTCCTGCTATACTTTCCCAGTGGGCAGGTGCTGCAGCCTGCCAAGATCACAGACTTCGTCTGGGTTTTCCAAGGCTTTATTGGAGCTGGACTCTTGGTATGAATGAGATTTATCTATTTCTCCTCCCTCAGGTGAAGTGTGTCCCTAAGCACTTGTCTAGTCACAAAGTAATCATCTCATCTGGGGGCCACCTTACCTGTGCCCCCAGAGCATGGCCGGCTGCTCTTCCTCTGTACCCCACACATGCTAAATAAACACACTCCACATTGGCACCTGGCACACTGTATTGCAAGCATCTGTTTATTTGTGTGCTCCCCCATTAGGCTGTGCGCTCCATAAGAACAGAGCCCAGGTATCACTCACCTTTGCCCTCTAAGCACCTGCCTAGCAAAGTGGCTGGTTTAGATTAGTGCTCAATACATAAATTGTTGTTAGCTGCATGAAAAATGCACTTTAATCAAAAGCACGATAATAGGATATTTGTCAGGTTCATCAAAGATGACCATCTTTAAAAAATTACGTAGCTATCATCAAGGCTTTCCTAGGTATAATTAAGGGGTTAGCAAATCTCTATAAAACATAAGACAGTAAATATATCCATCTTGGCCGGGCGCGGTGGCTCAAGCCTGTAATCCCAGCACTTTGGGAGGCCGAGACGGGTGGATCACAAGGTCAGGAGATTGAGACCATGTTGTATGAATTATATCTCAATAAAAAAATATATCCATCTTGGCAGGCGAGGTGGCGGGCGCCTGTAGTCCCAGCTACTCGGGAGGCTGAGGCAGGAGAATGGCGTAAACCCAGGAGGCGGAGCTTGCAGTGAGCTGAGATCTGACCACTGCACTCCAGTCTGGGCGACAGAGTGAGACTCTGTCAAAAAAAAAAAAAAAAAACTCCATCTTGGTGGACTATTTGGTCTTTTTTTTTTTAACTACTCAACTTTGCCATAGCAGGGCAAAAGCAGCCATAGAAAATATGTAAGCAGATGAGCATGACTATGTTCCAACAAAGCTTTAGTTATAAAAACAGGCACTCTGCCAAAGTTGGTCCACAGCCCATAGTTTGCTGCCCACTGAGATAGGCATGGGGTGTTTTCCTTCCTTTCTACCTTTGTTTTCATTTGGCTCCTCCTCTCCAAGGTATCCAGCCAGTGGTCACTTACAAAAAGACAATTTATTTGTGTGAAATCCCAGTGCCAAGCACTGAGTGCTCAGCAAATGGGTGAATAAATGAATGGGACATAAGGAATTCTCTCAAAAACAAGGTGACCACCGCCCTTCTAGGTTTTTCTTCACACTAGTAGGCACGGTGATGTTGCGAGTTGCATCCAGTGACCACCTGCCCCTCCCCTACATGGCAGAGGTTGGGGCTTCCTGTGCGAGAGAGTATCTAAATCAGCAAAACCTCGGCAAAAACTGTCTGTGTCTCAGTTCAGAACCCTTCCTCACAGGGAGCACAGACCATGGAGTCCAACAGACACTGCTCAAATCATGAGTCTGCATCTGGCCTGCTCTGCAACTTCCCTGTGCTTCAGTAAAAAGAATCAAACTATCTTACAACTAGGTGGAGGACACTGAATGAAATAACACACATAAAGTGCCTGGCACATACACAGCCGTCAGTAAACATGCATCAGTCCCCTTTCCTGGCCCATATGACCCGCTCTACCACCTCCTCTGGGGATCCAGCCAAGCACCTGTCTCCTGCTTCTTATCCACCCTATTTTTGAAGGACAGATTTGCATTTCTCAGCTCCACTGCCAAGCAAATTACACAAATCCTCCCAAGCCTCACTCTCATCATCTGGAGAATTTACAGGAACGTCACCGCCCATCTTCTTTTAATATGTAAATGAACAAATACAGTGCAAACAGCTTGAAGTCACATAGGTGTCCTAATAGCAGAATCTCAGAGTGTTTACTAAAAAAGAGTGACCCACAGAAAAATATTCTGTGGTCCAAAAGGATGCAGAGTACAGCCTGGCTCACTCATGGACCAGACACTCTGCCTCCACAGCATCCCTTAATACCAGCTGGCTTGTCCAGCTCTCACTCCAGCTTTCCAGCAAAACCTCCTCCAGCTCTCCCAGACAGTGACATGGGAACAATGCAAATAGGACCAAACCAGGCCATGAAGTTCAATAACATAAAATCCAACAAACCAAGCCAGCCTCTCTTTCTCTTTTCCTCCTTCACTTTTTTCTTCCTTCCTTTCTTTGTTCATTCAGTCATTAGTATACACTCTATACCTTGACAGGCGCCCAGCTAAAGCAAACTAAGGCAGTGGCCACGGAGGTGGAGATGGGAGGGCGTATTTGAGCAATGTTAAAAGACCAGATTGGCAGGACCTGAAGAAGGATGGGGTGTGGGGGAGGGGAGCCATCCAGTTTGGCTCTGGCATTCTGGCCTGGGTGCTAGGGGAAATGATGGTAGCTTTCTCTGAGGCAGGGACCTCAGGGGTGAGCTTGGAGGGAGGGCAGAGGACTCTGTTTTGCTCTAGTTTACATCTACACCAAGGGATCAGAGGATGGTTGGGCTGGGACTGAAGACCAAGAAACAGGCAAGATTAAGAGGCACTGCAGAGAGGTGATGTGGGAACCTCCATAGTAGTAGGTGTGTCTGGGGCTGGTTTACAGAATGAGAGGAGAAAAGAATTCAGGTTAAAACCTTAAGAAGTACCAGAAACTGAGGTATGCAGAGGAAGAGAAGCCTGTGAAGAAGACTGAAAAATAACTAGAAAGTCAAAGGCAAAGCAGAAAAGAGGAAAATTAGGAAAGCTGAGGAAGGAGAAAGTTTCAAGGAGTGAGAAACTGCAATGTCAATTGCAACAGGGGAAACATAAGCTGGGTCCTGAAAAGCATCCAGCGCACAGCAAGGTGTCCAGTGGATCTGGGCTGGAGCGGTCCTGGGGCAGTGGCTGGAAACTGAAGATCTCAGAGGACTGAGGAATGAGTGGAGGTGAGGCGCTAGGGGCCTGGTACAGCACTCACCTCCCCAGCGGCTTAACTCTGAATGGAGAAAGAAGAGGCAGGAGATTGAGCTGCCCTTTATAATATAAGGAAAGCTAGAACAAAATCTCAAAAGCCACAAAGGACACTCTGAAGACAGAAAGAGGCACAGCCATTTATTTAGCATCAGCTTAATGATTAACGTGGTTTAAGGATTGACAGGGGATAAAACCAGAATTCACAGTTACTGCCCTTTAATAATAATTGTATCAGGTATTTTCATAAAGGTTTAGACTGTATTAAATCTTGCACACAAATCATTTATTTCCTTCCCACAACAATTTTGTGAAGTAGGTATCATCATCTCCATCTTATGGGTGTGGAAATGAGGCCCAGGCAGATTAAGTCATTAGACAATGGCCACACAGCTGGTGCAGGACAGAGCTGAGACTCAGACACCCATCTGACTCTGAAGCCTGTGATCTCTCCATTTCTCCACTTTGATTCTCCACTCCATTTCTCCACCATGCATTCACATAAGATAAGACACAGGGAAAGATGGCATGCATGAAGTTCATGTGCTTGGGAGGGCTCTCCAGCCAGCTAAGAGTTGGTCCAAGTTTGTTTGGCACAATGTCTATCAGGTGGAAGAACACACCTGAGTAGGTAACGGCCATCTTTAGCACCAATCACACGTCAATCAGACATGCCCAAGGATATGTCTTCATCACCATCGTGAGCACTGGGAGTTTCCCAGATGTTCACATCTGCAAACACATTTACCAACCATCTCACAGGGGGAAGTGATTTTTTCATGAAGCCAAGTCATCCACTGTAGTTACTTCTTGTTCCTGGCCTGTGGCTCTATTGTCCTGCTCTTTCTCCTACCCCACTGCTAGAAGAAACTTGTGCAAATGTGAGCACAAATTTTATCACCTCATCATTGGCTTCTGATCCCGTGTCAGGCACTGTGGTAAAATCTGCTGGCCCACAGAGTTCAAAGCCCACCTGGGCAAAGGAGACTGTCATGTGCTTAGTACAATAGTTGAGGTTAACCTGAAGGAAGGAACTAATTGTTTTGCCTGGCAGGGGTCACTGAAAGCTACAGAGAGGACTTGCATTTGTTTTCTATTGCTGCTCTAACCAATTATTGTAAAGTTGATGGCTTAAAACACCAGAAATTTATTCTCTCATGATTCTGGGGGCCAGCAGTCCAAACTCAAGGTGTCGGCAGGGCTACACTCCCTCTGGTGCTCTCGAGAAAATTCATTCCTCATCCTTTCCAGCTTCTCATGGCTGCCAGCATTCCTTGTCTTGTGGCCACATCACTCCAGTCTCTGCCTCCATCTTTCCATGACTTTCTCCATCTGCCCTCACAACTCCTTATGCCTCACTCTTACAAGGATACAGGTCATTGCATTTAGAACCCATCCAGACAAACCCAAGACAAGCAACTCCTCTCAAGATCTCTAACTTAATCCTGTTTTGTCCTATAAAGTAATATTCTCAAGTTCCAAGGAGGAAATGAATACATCTCTAGAGGAGAGTGCATTTCTTCAGACTATCACTGGAGATACTATCACCCTCAATGGGGCCCTTTTAAAGTGAATAGCAGTTTGCCTGATGGCAAAGGGTGAAGAGCATATTCAAAGGCACAGGGGCAGGAAAGTCCTGGGCCATCCTGGGAGCTCACAAGCTGATGTGTCAGGAGGTCTTGATGAAGGAGTAGTGAAACTCTGACAGCAGGGCAAGACCAGGGCATGAGGGCTCATGTACCATGTCCAGGGCCTGAGTTTATCCTATAAGCAGTGAAGAATCATTAGACATTTTTAAATAGGAAGAGAAACAATACAAACTGCTCAGAAAGCTCACATCCCCTTCATTACGAGAGCATTTTCATGACCACAGGTACCAGCGCCCTCCCTAATGTTGTTGAGAGGAGGTAGAGAGGGCTACTGTTTTCACAGATGTGCACTAAGTACTGTGGGGTCTACAGAATTGTTAACCACTCCCAAGATCTACCCCAAAAGGCTTTATTTCCTAGGTTGTGGGCTTTCCCTCTTTTGAAGGGTAGACTACTGACCATCTCCTAGTACTTGTAATTCCTTCCTTTTAAAGCACAGAGGTGTATGCAGGGCTCCAGCCAACAGAGATGGGCACTGCTCCACAAGGCACCAGGAAAAATGAGCCTGGTAGGAGGCTTCGAAGAGAACCACTGCAGTGGACCCAAACACCTGTCAGTGCTGGGAGGCCAGCCTGCTGAGGTGGTGTTGTTTGTTTGTGCTTCTATTGTCTGTGGAGAAGTCTAGAACCTTCTCCTCCCTTGGCTTTCTTATTTTCTCAGTAACCAGTGAGATCACACATCATAAAACTGATATTGCAGCAAGAAGGAACATTGGAGATTATACTGTCAAAAACTTTCACAGATAGTCTCTCTCAGTGGCCCATGAAAAACAAAAAGCTGACAGTCTACAGGTTCATCCATGATGTATTTATTTCTCATTTCCAGCCCATGGCCCTATCATGCTCCTGCTCTTTCTCCTACCTGGTAATCCACATCATCTGTGGAAATGTCACCACAAACTCTACAAACATATCCCACATTTGACAAACAAGAAAGGAAAAACCCTGAGAGACTGAGTGGCTGCCCAAATTCACATAGCTCTCATTTTAGAGCTAGAAGTCATGTTTAGGATGACAGTTTACCCTTGAACAACACAGGGATTGGGGAACCTACGCTCCCCACAGTCAGAAATTCGCCTATAACTTTTGATTCCCCCAAAACTTAACGACTAATAGCCTACTGTTGACCAGAAGCCTTACCAATTAAAAAAAAGTCAATTAACACATATTTTGCATGTTGTGTGTATCTTATCGTAAGAATACAGTATAAGTACAATTAGAATACAGTATGTAGTACACACATCATATAATAAACCAGTTTTCTCTAGTTTATTGTATGAATACAGTACATAATACACATAACATACAATATACTAGAGAAATAAAATGCTATTAAGAATCATGAGAAAGAGGAAATATGTTTACTCTTCGTTAAGTGGACGGGAATCATCATAAAGGTCTTCATCCTTGTTTTCACGTCAAGTAGACTGAGGAGGAGAAGGAAGAGGAGGGTTTGGTCTTGCTGTCTCAAGGATGATAGAGAGAGAAGAAAATTCACATATAAGTGGACCCATGCATTCAAATCCTTGTTAGTCAACTGCATTTAGTCATCCCAGGTAGATTACAAAGCTCCTTGCTTGGGGACAATCTTATCATCTCTGGACCCCTCAGACCCTCCACAGATCCTGACAAACAGTGGAGAGCCTGGGGAGTCCAGAGATGATAAGGACACCCTGAATGTGGGTGTGGCTGGTAGGGCTGGGACTCAGTCTAGTTCTCCTGACTCCCAGCATCATGCTCTTTCCCGCACATAAAACTGCCCATGTCTCTGATCACAGTTCTGAGTTTTTGTTCATACACTTTTTTCCTCCCTTAAAGAACAGAAAAAAATTCAGATAGCCAGAGATCATCCTGATCCAAAGATTATGTGCCCCAACCCTTGCTTCCCCCAGTCGGAGCCTCCCCAGAGACCTTAGACTGCACATCATCTAAGGGCCATCTCTAAGGAGCTGCCTGAGTCATTCCATTCAGCTACCCCATCCCTCCCTGTGGTAAGAAAGACACAGCATGGATGTATCAGGAATCAAAGCTCATGCTTTGAAGCAAACGCGTCCTTCAGCTTTGCCCCACTTCAGCAATGCACTAATATGCAGAAAAGGTCACTGGTCTTCCCGTGGCCTCACCGTCACACTCACCTATCCAGTCAACAAGTATTTATGGAGTTTGTACACTATACAGGCCCTGTTTTGGTCACTGACTCAGGCATTAGGTAAGTACGGTAAGTAATTATTCATTTACTCACCCAATCATACAACATTTACTGAACACCCACCACCAGAATGGCAAATAGGCTTCATTTACAGCTCCAGTACCAACCGACTGGCCACTGTTTTGAGAACTGTGAGGTCTTGTCCAGGCTTGATGGGGATGAGTGCAGGAATACATTACTGAAGTCTGTCATGAGTGCGGATCAAGGGACTGGCAGCACACTTACTGCTATGTGCCAGGCGGCTGACAGGCCCCAGAGTCAACCATGGATAAGTCTCACTTCCTGCTCACAATTTTGTAGTAGATGATTTCATTCTTTCAAATTGCAACTGGGACAGAAGGTTTCTCAGCTCTAGAGCCCCATTTTTATCTACTTGGGAAACAAAACAAGGACACCTACCTAGTCCAGCATCTAGAAGAGAAGATTTGGGCCCTCTTCAATTTACCATAAAACTCAGTGGATGGATATTTAAAAAGATAAGTTCCCATCACCTCCCTCACGATTGTTGCACTGAATTTCTGGCTCTATTCCATGTCTGATGCTGTTCCATGTGCTTTAGGACACACAGGGCACTATGGGGGCATGTACTGTGTGGCCATTTCTTCACTGGGTTTGCTCAGTGGCCCCTTCTGTGACACAGACAGTGGAAACTATAGCCTTTCAGGAAGGACACTGTGGAGTGAGTAGCATTCACAGTCTTGGAGCAGTGTCTCACATCTAAAGAGGATACAGCTGATGACCACAAAGAGCATATTCTCTTGGTATTGACTGTCCAGCTGTGGGGCCACGTACTTCCATTCATATCTCCTATCTTGTTCCTCTCTCCCTACTTTCTCCCAAATCAACAATGTCTGAGAGATGATTGGCCTAGGAAGCAGCCCTTTGTGGGCCCATGAATTAAGAAGTCCGCCCAAGGTATTCAACCCCATACCTTGACTTCATTAACTCCAATTAATGAACTCTACCAAGTAGGTGCTGAGGGCATGGCTAGGTGCTGTGGGAAGAGAAGGGGTACAAAAGAAGGATAAGAAAATTTTACCTGTTTGCAAGAAGCACACAATCTAACTGGGGAGATTTATCTATGAAATTTGGGGTTGCACAAATATTCTGAAGTGGCTAGACCCTGTGATGCACGTTTGTTTTCCTAAAGGAGTGCAGAAGGAAACCCAGCAGCAGTTGATTTAAAAAGACCCTGCTTCTCTTGTCATTTCATGTTCTCTCCCTTGCAGATCTTATCATCCCCATGGCTTTCAGAGCCATCCATCCATTTATGTGTAATGATGACTATTTATGAATATTCCTCAAGTATCTCTCTCCAGCCCAGATATTTATTCTACATTTCTGAGCCAAATAACCAATTGCCTCTCTGAAGTTTCCTCTTGAATGTCTCACAGCATTTCAATATGAATATGCCCCAAACCCTTGATGTTCACCCCAAATCCCCTTTCAGTCCATACTCTAGATGGCATCTAAAACCTGTGAGTCATCTTTGGTTCTTCTCTCTTCTCACTTCCCCCATTCAATCCCCTGTGGATTCTACCTCCACAATACATCTTGAATCTGACCACTGCTCCCACCCAGTCTGTTGTCACTTTCTTCTTAATGTCCATCACCCTTCACCTCTACCTCTACAACAGTCCTCCAAGTATCCCAGTCTCATTTTGCTCCTCAATCCTTTGGCCATAGATCAGCCAAAGGGATTTTTGTAAAATGTAAAGGTGCTGGTGAGCCCCAGAAGTCTTTAATTTAAGGAACTTACAATCTCACTTGGAATTCAGTAGGTACAAATGTGGACAGCAGTGAAGGTGGAGATAGAGATAGAGATATCAGAAGATATAGAAGCCTATGAAATATGGCCTGAAAACCTATTTTATATTCTCTTTGTCCAGCTAGTATACTCTGCCTCTGAATCCCTGAGGGTTTGTACTTCCATGCCGTTTCTCTGCTGCCAGCCTCTTTCAAGGCCAGGGAACCCCACTTTTCCCCGTGAAGCTTTCTCTAGCTACTCTAGGTCTCTCAGACCTTTCCTTATTCTATGTTAATAATTATGACATAGCTGAAACAGATGCCTGCTCCATGACAGGCTCTGTGCTAATTATTATCTTACCTAATCCTCACAACCATTCTACGCGGTTGATGCTGTTTTAACCCCCATTTTAGGCATAAAGAATCTGAGGTGCAGAAACATTTAGGAAACTTATCTATTTAATAGAACTTCTTAGCGAGAAAGCTGAAATCAAGACCTGGGTCTGTGAGACTTCAGAGTCATTGCTCTTTATCACACCCCACTGCCTCTGAGATCCTTATAGCAGTTAAAATCTCGTATCACATGCCTTTCTATCTCCTTCTATGCCCTGTTGAGTGGCTATGTCTGTATTCGCAATGCCTTGCTGAAGACCCATAGATCTCTAATCCCCTGTACTAGACTAGTGCTTTTCAGATACTTGTAAGTGGCAGCTCCCTCCCTTTACTGTCTTTGTTACAGTAACAAATAATAATAGAGCCCTGTGAAATATGGCCTGAAATCATATTTGAATTTTCAAATAACTATTTGGAAGTTCTCTAATATAAAGCCCTATGAAATGTGGCCTGAAAACCTATTCCATAGTCTGAATTTTCTCCCTTGTACTAGCAGGGACAACCACTTATTCAACCAACCCACCCGGGCAATCACCAAGAGTCTGTGCATATTGTTCTCTGGAACGCGGTCTTACTTTCCATCCTCCTGAGGACTGGTGCTGTGGAAGCTGTGCTTTGCCTTAGCCAAGCTGTCAGTGGACTCTGCAGCCACTGCAGACTCTTCTGTGGTACATGCATCCAAAAAGGAGACATCAGTGCTTCTCGGGAATTTCCCATCATTTCCCCTTGACCTACCCCTTGCTGTCTCTCTGCTGCCCTAACTCCACACTCCCAGAGGTAAGCCAGTAACTGTGACATGTCTTTTGAAATGGAGAATTTCATTTGGCCACTTTTGGCTTAATTAAGTAAACATAATAGCTTATGGCCAGCCTGAAGAAATCACAACTTATCGACAGATGCAAAACAGTTTCCCATGGTTCAGAATAACTGGATTTAGTAAATGTCAATTCCCAGAGTTCTTAGAAGCTGAGAAAAAAATCAACTTTCCTACCAGGGCTGATTTTTATAAAGGTCAACAGCTTTGAAAACTTCATCTTCTTTGTTAGACTCAAGATCATCATTCCCCCCAAATGCTCTCTAAAAATGATATAAGAAGTCATTGGGCTTTATGATAATTAAAATAATAATTATGATGATGATAATGATAGACACTCACATTTATTGAGTTGTTACTATATCCCAGGCCCTGTGCTAAACACTTTATCTATAGTATTTCAGTTAATCCTCTGAAGCAAGTAGCATTGTATTACTGTCTCACAGATGAGGAAATTCAGGCTCAGCGAGGCTTAGTTACTTATCCAAAGTCAACAAATCTAAGTCTTGAGCCTGATTCTGGCATTTATATTCTTGACCACTCTCCAGTGGTTCTCAAAGTTTATTGCTTAGACACTAGCTCTATGGATTGTATTTCAGTTCATCCTATGAAGCAAGGATGAACTGAAATACAACTGAGACAGAGGGTTTCTCAGCTCTAGTGCCCCATTTTTTGTCTACTTGGGAAACAAAACAGGGACACCTACCTTGTCCGGCAGCCCATCGTGCTACTGGGCCTATTATGCTACTGCTCTTTCTTCCACATGGTACTACTAGAGGAAACCTGTGGAAATGTCACCACAGACTTTACAAATGTATCTCCCATTTGACAAACAAGAAAGGAAAAACCCAGAGAGACTGAGTGACTGCCCAGATTCATGTAGCTCTCACTTTAGAGCTGGAAGGCATGCGTAGGATGGCAGCTGATCTTTGAGCAACACAGGGATTGGGCGCAAACCTAATAATAGATGTTATTCATTTATCAAAGAAAAAAGGAGGGGAGGCTTTAGCCAAATAAATTTGGGATCACTGGATTAAAACAAAGTTTATAGGTTTCTCTACTGCAAGACTTGGGAACTTTTACAAAGCGGGTACATTACTAATCTCCAGGAAAAGAAAAGCAAATGCACAATGCCCCAGTCTTGTTTAACCACAAAAACCATTTTCTCTTGGGACAATTTTTATGGGGCTAACACCCCATGGGCACACTTTGAGAAATATTGTATGACTCACAGTAATGGGGTAGAACCTACCACATTTAACCCTTAAGAATCCAACAGGATTTTTAAACCACCAAAGAAGCAAAGAATCATGAGAGAAAACAGATTAAAAGCTACTCACCCATGTTTCCTAAAAAATTAAAAAGCTTTGCTGTAATAGCTGGAATCAGAAGGGCCTTTCCAGATTTTTGGCATAATTATTTGCCATGATTGCAACAAACATTTTTGAGAACTTAATGAATGGATAGAAGCTATGGCAGTTCTTAAAGAGTTACCAGACAATGTCCCTGCTTCAAGAAGCTTGTAAACTAACATATCTTGCAGTGCTGACTGTTTCCATAGCAAAACCTAGAGTTTCTGCTAGCCCAAATAGCACATTTGCTCAAACTGGAGGAGAAAAAAAAAAAAAAAAATGTGGAGAACACAGCTTGGCAAGCAGACGGAACCACTGGCAATTTTTTAAAGGTGCCCTTTCCTTCAGGCTGATGCAGCCCATACTGAGTTGAAGAGTGTCCCCTAAAAATTCTGTTCAAACAGAACCTCGGAATGTGACCTTGTTTGGAAATCGGGTCTTTGTGGAGGTAATTAGTTAAAATGAGATCATACTGGATTAGGGACGGCCCCAAATCTAATATAACTAGCATCATTATAAGAAGAGGAAAAGAAATACACACAGGCACAAAAAAAGGTCCTGTGACAACAAAGGCAGAGATTAAAGGATGCTGCCACAACCAAGGAATGCTAAAGATTTCTGGTAGCTGCCAGAAGCTAAGAACAGATTCTCCCTCTGAGCCTCCAGAATCCAGATGACACCTTGATTTCAGACTTCTGGCCTCCAAACCTGTGAGCGAATAAACGTGTTGTTTTGAGGCACCCATTTGGTGACAGTTCGTGACAGTAGCCACAGGAAACTAATACCCAGCCCCATGGCAGGCATAGGTCAGCCTGGCACAGGCTGGATCTCAGTCCCTGACTCAGGCCCCGGATGCTCTCTGTGCCTTGCACAGAAACAACCTGCTCAACAAAACAGGGTGGCCCTGCTGAAGACGCAAATGCCCAGCAGTCCTGCCAACTCTGGATGCTTCTATAGCTTCCCTTTAGCTCTCCCTCTGACACGAAACCAGACACAGACTACCCAGAAGATGAACTGAGCACTCTGCAATGGGCCCAGCACACTACTGCACCTGAGATCATCCTCTTGGCCCTAACAACCCTGGGGGGCTGTTCTCTCTCGTGGGGAAATTGGGCTTAGGGAAAGGACATCTTTAGAACAGTCAGCCCACCAAGCAGAATGACTCTATACAGCCCAAATACTGTTTCCCCAGGAGGAAAAAAATCCAAAGCATAAACTTTTATAAACTTTTTAAAATTAAAACCCTCTTTGTAAAGTGATGGATTTGAAGCAAGGGAGGAGAAAGGTTTTCTGGCAAAAGTGGTGCTCCTTTGGTGAGCAAAAGGAGCTCAACTGATGAGAACACCAAAGCACAAACATTCTGTGGCCAGCAAAGTGGGTGGAGGGGGCAATGGAGACAACCTCAGGCGGGGCCCAGCTTGTAACGCTGGCAGGGCTCTGTTAATGTGCTCCATAAAGGGCTTTGGAGGGCAGGAGGAGCACCACCAACATTTTAAATGTCAGGCCAACCATAAAACAATTCATGATTAGTCCACTAACATGTGTTTATTAGCAAATAGAAAAGAGATCCCTGAAAATAAGCAGGAGCAGCTGATTTTCAAGGCTGACTTAGGTCTACTATTCAGCTACTCAACAATTATATCCTAGCCAGGTGCAGTGGCTCACGTCTATAATCCCAGCACTTTGGAGGCTGAGGCAAGAGGCGAAAAGTTCGAGACCAGCCTAGGCAACCTAGCAAGACCCCATCTCTATGAAAAATTTAAAAATTAGCCTGGCATGTGGCTAGTGCCTGTGGTCCCAGCTACTCAGGTGGCTGAGGTGAGAGGATCACTTGAGCCCTTGAGGTTGAGGCTACATTGAGCTGTGATCGCACCACTGTACTCCAGCCTGGGTGACAGAGTGAAACCCTGTCTCAAGAAAAAACTAAAAGTAAAACAAACAACAAAAACACAATTGTTTCCTGAGTTCCTAATATTTGCAAAGCAAAAGTGCCTGGAGACAGGAGGGATCAAGGGGCTCTCAGTTATAAAAGAAAGGGTTTAAGTGGAGTGAAAAATCTCAGAGCACAACTCCCAGACATAAGGCAGAAATGGAGGAGGTAGAATTTCCATTTCAATCTCTGTGTCTTTAAGCATATCTCGTCTTTTAAAATTCCTTACTCTCATTAAAAAGACAAAATTTAAAGATCTTAATTCATCTTTCTAGAATCGGGCAGCTCTCAGAACCAGAACAAGTTCAAAGGACTCCAATCTGCCACGTAGTCAGGCAGCGCTGATGAACAGAAAATGCAAATGAGGTACAGAAATGGAAGTGAGGTATAGAGACAGCCTGATTGGTTACTGCTTGGGGTTTGCCTTATTTGAACTTGGTCTGAACAGTTGGCTGCCTGTGATTGAATGAAGCTCAGCTGCTATGATTGGCTGAGACTCCGCTATCTGTTTCCAGTTAGTTTATGTATTAAGTTAGGCTGCAGTTTGTTATGTGAGGTCTCCTGTATGGAGACATCCTCAGGTCAAATTTAGTTTAATTTAACACTCAAAAGAAACCACATGTTTTCCAGGCCAGAGTTGACTGATACTGTTTTCCAACTCTCATTCTGTACGTTTATAACCATTGTTACATCAAGATACAACAGTGTGCATACACATGCTATTGGAAGTGTTAAGAATATATCTTTCGTTAGTGAATTTGAAAAGTCTTTCCATTTTACCCTATACACTATATGCATAGCATAAAAATTCCCATGTTGTCTAGAATAAGCAAAAATGACTTTTATAAACATATGTGGGAAAAAAATCATTTTTCTAATTAAGGAAATTTATCTAAAAGATTCATCTGTTTGCGAAGCCTGGTGAAATGCTTTTACAATCCTGACACTGACTTGAGGGAAATATCATGGTTCAAAGGCTCATTGACAAACCAACATCCAGTATTTCTTTCAAACCAAATGGGTAGAAAATAATTTTAAAAGAAGCAGATGCATGGTAGGGAGTGGGGGAAAAAAATAAAGCTAATATAAGTAGCTTTAGAAAATTTGGAAAATTATGTTTTGGCTTTGAAAATTTGGAAAATGTTGGAAACTGTAAGGCTAGAGACAAAGGAAATTGTGCATAAACACTGTACTTTAAAGTTGCTTCTCACAGGGGTATAAGTTAAGAATCATGAAACTGCTATGCATGTATACTAGGGTTGAATGATGGATGGTGAGAGCCAGTGTTCTCACTGTTAGAGGAAGAAGTTACAGATAAGCAGAGAGAAGGCTAGAAGGAGTCCATGTGGTGATAGATCAGAGTCAGAGACATCAATCTAAACTCACATTTAGCTTAACATAGATACAGATGGATAGATATAGAAATATATATATGTGTGTATACATGGATTGTGTGTATACATGGATTATTATACATACATACGTGTATTTCCTAGCTCTGTCTGCTGCAAAAACTAGAAACAATTATACCTCAGTAGCAATGAGCATACCCAGAGCCAAAATCTTGAACTCCACTGCCATTCTCAAAAAAATAAATAAATAAATAAAACAAACAGAACTCCGTGAAGAATACAATCTTGATTCTAGGGATGGTGTAATATTGTGACATAATAAGAAATATATATTTGGCCTTCATCCCAGGTTCCTAGCACAGAGCTCCTAAACTCTTAAAGTTTCCTGAGTGATGGGGTGAGAGGAGTGCCTTTTGTTATAATATTTGGTATTTGTTCCTGGCTCCTGACACAAGAGAATCTAAAACCCTTGGAATTTCCTGAGGGACAGGAGTGAGAGGAGCATCATTGAGTTACTTTTCCTCAGAAGCCCCTTTTAACCATACTTGAGTTCATGCTGATGAGGTGTCTCTTGGTGGGCCCATGCATAGCTTCAGGATGGGAACTGGTTACCAGAAGATCAGCCAGTGATTAGATGGTTGAAATTTTCAGCCCCCCTGTGACCTCCAGGATGGGAAGAAGGGCTGGAGATTGATTAATCACCAGTGACCAATGATGTAATAAATCATGCCTACAAAATGGAGACTGCAGAAAAACCCTCAACAACTGGGTTCAGAGAGCTCCTGGGCTGGTGAACACATCAAGGTGCAGCTTGGGGAGTGCATGGAAGCCTCGCACCCCCACCTTCATGCCTTGCCCTCTGCATCTATGCTGCTGTTCCTAAGTTGTAGCCTTTATAATAAACTAACAATAGTGAGTAAACTGTTTTCCCTGAGGTCTGTCCAGGGATAAGTTCCATTTGGTGATAGTATATAATCCTTTTTATATAGTTCTAGACTTGGCCAGTGCTTTTTCACCAGTCACAGCTACATCTCATAGACTGTCTCCCAAAGCAAATCTCCTGCGGTGGTACTAGATCATGTCTCTGATCTTAAAAACAGCTAAGTGGCAGATAATAACCAAAAAGCTGAACACGACTCAGTTGGATTCCTCAGGAGGCCAGAAGCTTGATGAGACCAGCTACAAAGGTGGCTCAGAGGAGAGAGCGGTGGGAACCCCCAATTTATAGCAAGTTAGTCAGAAGTACAGGAGGCCTAGACTTGCAATTGGTGTTTGAAGTGGAGGAAGGCTTGTGGGACTGAGACTTTAACCTTCAGAATCTGACTCTAACTCCAAGTAGATAGTGTCAGAACTGAACTGAATTGCAGGGCACCTTTGCTAACGTTGGAGAACTGGTTAGAGTAGGGAAGAAAAAAACACACAGTTGGTGTCAGAAGTGTCATGGAAGTGAAAAACAGATCTTTGTAGATGGAGATGAAAAATACAAGATGAGCCTGAAGTACCTTGTGCCTGAAAGTAAAGAAGTACTCAAAAACCAAAAGGGTGGGGGCATGCCAAAAGGACACAGAAACAGAGGTCAACCTAAAATAGCTCCCCATGGTCAAAGAAGAAACCATTTGAGCAGCAAAACAAATAAAGCAATGTCATGTGTAAATAAATATAAAATATTTATAACTGCATACTGATGTAAGTACATAATTACATAAATAAATGGGGAAGGCTAATCTTCCTCACAGAAGAATTTCAAATAATTTATGTAGATGCTCCCTTCCTAGGAAATAGAATTTTATCCCCCCATCCCTTTGAGTATGGACTGCGCCTAATGACTTACTTCTAAAGAATAAGAGTATAGAAAGTGGGAGGAAAGTCATCTTACAGTGACAAAAACTAGAAAGGACCACCTAGGCCGGGTGATAAAGATTAACATCGGTAGCGATGTCATGTTGATAGCATGTACCAGTTAAATGATGTGAATGAAATACAGCTATGTTAGCTTTACCTCTGTGGTCTTCCTCCCAAAACCCATAACCCCAGTCTAGCTATGAGAAAAACATCAGACAAACCCAATGGAGGGACATTCTACAAAATATCTGAACAGCACTCCTCAAAACTGTCAATGTCATCAAAAACAAGGACAATCTAGGAAACTGTCATAGCCTAAAGGAATCTAAGGAGCCATGACAATTAGATGTAATGCGTTATTCTGGATGGGATCCTGGAACAGGAAAGAACATTAGTGGGAAAACTGGTGAAATGTGAATAAAATGTGGAGTTCAGGTAACAGAAATATCCCAACACTGATTTCTTAGTTGTGACAAGTGGTAATGTCCAATGCTCACAGTAGGGGAAAACTGGGTGGGGGGGTATATGGAAACTCCCTGTGCTATCTTTGCAACATTTTTGTCATTCTAAAATAAAAAGATAATTTAAAAAGAAAAAGAAAAAAAATGGGTTTCCTTGACTAAGCTTTTGAGTTTCCCAGTCTACTCAAGCAGAAGTCTAGGGAACCTGAAATCATTCAAAAATAGAGAGACTCAACCAAGTCTTCCTGTGTCTGAGTATCACTGTCTAAACAGTGGCCCTACTCACAGATGGCTAGAGTGAGCAAAACACAGTGGAGACACACAGGGCCCTTTATGTGAGGGACACTGATTTGGCCCCTTCCTCCAAGACAGTATGCTGAGAGTGGGTCTAAAGAAATTACATCATGGAAACGCACCACGCCATCGGACCCCTGACAGGCTAACATTTGGTTGTGGAATGACTGAGAACATGAGTTCAGGAATACAACCATGTTGTCTAATGGATTCCTTTGTATTAGATGTTTTCTTGCCCTATCACATGCAGTCACATGCCCAGTGTATGCCATCTTACCTTCCATGCAGACAATGCCCTGAGAATAATTGCTGGTCCCTGGTTTGAGATAGGTGCCCCTTCTGTTCCCTAGACGTATCTTAATCACTGCATCCATCTTGTTGGTCACATGCCAGCTCCCTCAACCTGGCTGTGTTGCAGGCGTGTGCCTTATTCATCTCTGTATCCACAGTGCCCAGGGCATACTAAGCTCTCAATAAATGTTCAGTGGATGACTAAACATAAGAACAAGTGACTGAATGTTCCAGACCCACAAAGGCAATCAGGAAATGTGATTATCCAAAGTAGCTTACACAAACTGAATGCACAGCTCTGTAAAAAGTCAGCTTCCTTCTTTTCTCTTCCTCTCTTTGATCACCCTTTCCCAAATGTGGAAATCCCAAAAAGGAACAAATCCAGTTCTGAGCAGGATTTCATTTTGCAACTGCAGTTAAAATGTACTCTGTCACTTGTCACCAGCATCACTGGGATTCATATGTTCTTAGTAAGAACCACGCTGTTCTAGATGAAGCGTAAAAAATCCTGTAATGATTATGTCTGGGATCTTTGCATATGCTGAATCATCTCCAAAGCTTATTTCCTACATGATCATACCTGACCCTGAAACAGCCTTGTCATGTCTTCCAAGTACAAATAGTTATCAGAATTTACCGAGGAGGAAATTGAGGCTCAGAGATGGCTGTCTGATACGAGGCAGATACAAGGCTCAAATCTGAACTTTTGACTCCAAGTCAAAGGTTTCTTCTATGGAATTTCACTGCTTCTCATCTAGAAGAAGAGAGAAAGACCAGTACAGAGAAAGGAACTCCAGGGCACCGTGATGTGATTGGAGCAGTAAGGGGAGGGCCTTGGACAACAGGGACTTGAGCTGGGTAAGTGGGAAAGAGAGGTTGTCCAAGCAGAAGGAACAGCAGGGGCAAAGGGAGGAATCAGGAGCTGGCAGGGCCTCTGAGAGGCACCCTCAGGGGGCCAGTGGCTGGGACAGTGGGGTAACACAGGCATACCTGGGAGTAGAAAAGCCCTTCTACCTGTGAATTTCAATGGATGGACACTCACACAAAGCTAAGCTGAACCCTGGTGACAAAGTGCCTTTGACCCAAACATGGTGTGAGCATCCTTTTGCCTTCTGCCATATTGTAAGGGCACATACCTTATGCTAGGATGGTTGTAAGGATTTACCATAACTAATTTTTTTCCTTGAGACATGGTCTTGCTCTGTCACCCAGGTTGGAGTGCAGTGGCACAACCATAGCTCACTGTAGCCTTGACCTTCCAGACTCAAGCGCTCCTCCTGCCTCAGCCACCTAGTAATTGGGACTACAGAAATGCACCACCATGACCAGCTAATTTTTTTAATTTTTAGCAGAGATGAGGTCTCACTATGTTGCCCAGACTGGTCTCGAACTCCTGGGCTTAAGTGATCCTCTGCCTCGGCCTCCCAAAATGCTACTATAACAGTTAAGAAGAAGAGCATCCTTACAATGGAAACAAAAGTAGCCATTAAAAAGGAGGCTGAAAGTGATAAGGAAAGAAAAAATACTATACATCCTAATGTCTGAGGCATTTGACAATATGAATGATTCTCAAAATCAAAGAAAATTCTGCCACATGTGAGGAATGCTATAACTTTGCGACGTATAGCAGTCAGCTAGATATGAAAAAGAGGTGAGTAAAATGCAAAGATTTTGAGTATGCAATTTACAGATCAGCATGAACTCTAATTACACATGAGACTATTGTTAGAAATAGGCTAGGAGGGCCGGGCGCGGTGGCTCAAGCCTGTAATCCCAGCACTTTGGGAGGCCGAGACGGGCGGATCACGAGGTCAGGAGATCGAGACCATCCTGGCTAACATGGTGAAACCCCGTCTCTACTAAAAAATACAAAAAACTAGCCGGGCGAGGTAGCGGCGCCTGTAGTCCCAGCTACCCGGGAGGCTGAGGCAGGAAAATGGCGTGAACCCGGGAGGTGGAGCTTGCAGTGAGCTGAGATCGGGCCACAGCACTCCAGCCCGGGTGACAGAGCGAGACTCCGTCTCAAAAAAAAAAAAAATAGGCTAGGAGTTTACTTATTCAATCATTCCATTAATATTTGTTGAGACTCTACTATGTGCCAAGAACCATTCTAGATACTGAGTACAGAGCAGTGAACAAATCAAGGCCCTGCCCCCATGGAGTTTTTATTTTATAAGGAGAAATGGATGACAAACAACATATTTATCAGGTGCTGATATGTGTCCTGAAGAAAAATCAATCAGGACAACTGAGTTAAAGAGTACTGGTGTGGGAAGGCCCAAGGAATATTGATGCTTGTGTTCAGTGGTCAGCTAGACCTCTCAAATAAGGTGGCTTTGATCAGACACCTAAGTTCTTTGAGATCCAGAAGTTTAAACATGATGAAAATGCCATCAATGAAACTTTTTGTAAGTTTTAACTTTTTTAATTTTAATTTTAATTTTTTATTCTTTTGTTTTTTGAGACAGGATCTCACTCTGTCACCCAGGCTGGAGTGCAGTGGCACGATATTGGCTTGCTGTGACCTCCACTTCTCAATCTCAAGCGACTCTCCCACCTCAGCTTCCCAAGTAGCTGGGACCACAGGTGCACACCACCATGCCCAGCTAATTTTTTTTCTTTTTACTTTTTGTAGAGATGGAGTCTCTCTGTGTTGCCCAGACTGGTCTCAAACTCCTGAGCTCAAGCAATCCTCCTGCCTCAGCCTCCCAAAGTGCTGGGATTACAGACATGAGCCACTGTACCCTGTCAAGTTTTAAATTTTAACTATTTATTTAATTTCTATTTATTTAGTTTGAGAGGCAGTGAATTTATGCTGCAAGACACAGCAAGTCCAGTACGTTCTAGAAAGTAGGTCCCAAGAAATGTCATCACGCTCAAGAGACCTTCATGTCAGTCGTGTGGACACCAGAACAGCCAAAGCTTTCTCAGACAGTTGCAAGAATCCTCAAAGAGCAAGGTTACCTGCTTACCTTGCTCCTGCCTCCTTCGACTGCAAAAGGAATAGAAACGTGTCTCTTTTGACAATGTGTAATAAAATAGTCACCCCTAATAGGCAATGAGTGTGTCTGAGTTTAAAGCTTACAATTAACTCACATTTCTATTAGGTAGAAATGATCTGTGAGATACAGACTTGAACTCTTTTTGTTCCTTTGGCTTTCAAAACCTACGTTGGTGAGCAGGTAAGGCATGAGAACTTATTTTCCTCTCATTTAGCCCTTCTCAGGACAGACACAGAGACATCTGCTTTGCTTTACAGAGAATGCTGGTAAATCTCTGAATGCCGGGATTTTCAGGATCTGCCATGTGCTCTCAGCTTAGCCCAGAAGGAACATTCTTTCCAATTTGGAGAGTGTTTTTCACGCATCATGTTGGCATCAGCCTGCCAGTCACTCTCATAATTCAAATCCAGCCACATTATGTGACAAGGCAGAGCAAAGCAAGCAAAGCTCAGAGGAAACTCAAACCAGCCCAGCCACAGCCCTGATGGCCTGACTCAAGTCCTCTATCCCCAGGGAAGGTGGGTTGGCCCCTAATGAATCTCCCACAAGCCAAACAAAGGACTCTGAGCCGGACTGTTCTGGGAGGGAAATGAGATCTTATCCCTTAATTACTTAATGTCCCTAAACACTCTAAAATCCCTCCTCTATGCTGTTTGGACCACAAGCTCTGGGGTCATTACCTGAATTTCTGTCTCAGCTTCACCACTCGCTGTGTGACTGTGGACAAACTGCTTGGTTTCTCCACCTCATAGGAATGTTAGGATAAAATGAAATTAAACAAAATGAGAACCTACTATGTGCCTAGCACACAGCTCAAAATCACTGCTAGCTAGTGGTATTATTTCTGCCCTTTGTCTCTTGCCTGGACTATTGCAGTGGTATCCTAATGGTTTTCTACCTCCAGTCCCCCGCTAAAGCCATCCAAAATATTGTTGCCAAAGTATTCTTTATGCACATAAATCTGATTCTAAAACCCTCAGTGATTCCTCAGTGCCCTTAGAATATATCTGGATTCACCTGCAGGGCATATAAAACTCTTTGACATCTGACACCTCTGTATACCTGCACTATGCTGTTTGTTCAGCCCAGAATGCTGGTTTCTCACCTTGACCACCTGCTAAGCTCCTGCTCATCCCTTAAGATTTGCCTTGAGCATCATTTCCTCCAACCTCTCTCTCTGTCAATCATAGTCAAGCATCTTTTTCTTTGCTTCCTGTGGAACATTCAGTGTTGACTTTCTGATGGCACTTAGTATATTGTGCTGTCATTGTTAGCCTGGCTTTCTTCCTTTATAGCATGTTCAGTTTAGCCATAAGAGTGAGGCCAAAGGACAAGAGAAAATGACAACCCACAGTCAATGGGATGCCTTTACTCTATTTTTCCATCACCTCAGCCAGCTAGCAATACACAGAATACATGCAAAGCCATGGCATCCTATGCTTGTGATGCTAAGGATGTCAGATTTTATTGTGAAGAGGCAATAGTTGTAAGTAGGGAAGTAAAGTGGTTGGTTTTGGAGAGATTGAGAGATCTTACAGAAGCAGAACTGACAAGGGTGATGACTGACTGGAAAGCAAGATAAAGAAGGAGTTGGCTGGAGATGTTACTAATACAGGTAACCCAGAAAGAGTAGAAGTGTAGGAGAAGCAAATAAATTCAGTTTTAAAACACACACACACACACACACACACAATCAAGGGTACATAATAATGCAGTTGGACAGCGCCCTCCCTGGTTCCCACAGAGAATGTCCAAAGTTCCAAAGTTCAGGGGTCTCAGCAGACTGCAGGGAGGAAGGAACTTGCCAGGTCTAGAAAGCCCAGAAGTGAGGGCTTTCTGCCTTTCATACAATTTTAGGACCAGGCTAAGAGTCATATAAGATCCCATCACTGGTTCTAATGTCTAGATGTTGGGTTCATAATATCTTGCAACACCACAGTTAAACAAGCCATTTACTCACACAAATGCAAGGCTGGCTTGCCACACTGTGCATATTTTGCTGACAGAGACTATTTATATCTACCTTTATATGTATCATATAGTAAGTGTTCAATAAATGTCTCCTGAATAAATAAATGAAATCTATAAGTGAAGATAATAATACCTACTTCATAAGGCTGTATAAGTTGAATGTGATAACTAGGTAAAGCCAGACCACTACACACACACACACATACACACACACATACATACACACACAATTCTAGTGGTATTTACTAGACATTTAGGTAACCTAAATGTTTAGCCTTACCCAAAGAAAATTAACTATTGTTTCATATTCGTTCAATCATGCAATAAGTGTTTCTGAGTGCACATTACATACAGTACATGTCAAACAGAAACATATCAAAGAGATTTACAATCTAATGACTAAATGCTATGAATAAGAAAAAATAGCAGGAGGGAATTAAGATTGACAGATGGTGATAACTTTATATATCAGAAAAGGCTTCTCTAAGGAAAATACTTGAAGAGATACTTAAATGAGTTGAGGTATTGTACAGACAGACCTCTGAGGGAAGAGAGTTCTCAGCTGAGAGAAGAGCAAATACAAAGGCACTAAAAGAGCTCTGGTTCATGTTTTCCTATTTTTGGCACGTCTAGTAGTTTTCATCTGGAAACTGGATTGTTGAGTGTTGAATTTTGCTCTATAAAATGAGTTTCATTATTTTCCTAGCAGGTAGGCAAGTCACTTGAAGTTCAGCCTTATCCTTTTGAGTCCTGTTGTTAAGTTTTGTTAGGGGGGTCGAAAGGAACCTATGCTCTACGGCTGGGATAAGCCCACAACTAAGGCATTGTCCTTTTGAAGTCTTCACTGAATGCACCAGGAATTCAATAGTACTTGTCCCTTGCTGATTAGAACACAAACGTCTTCTAGCCCTGTGTAAGCTTGGAAATTATTCAAATTCTGGGACTCCAGTCATTCTTTGCCTAGCCTCTTGGAATTATACTCTGTGAGGGCATAGTTTGGTATTCAGCAAGAGACTCGAGGAGACCACTACGCAATTTCTTGCTCTGTGTGGCTTAATTCTCCTCCTCATTAGTCTGCCTTGCAGATTGTAGTTGCTTCAGCCTCTTCAAACTTCAGTCTCTCCTCAGCTCAGCAAGACTGCTTGAATTCTCCCTTCTCACACTATAGTTCAGAAAGTGCTCCCAGTCAGCAATCTGGGGTAACCATAGGGTTCACCATGTTTGTTTCTACTTCTCTGATTTACAGTTTTAAAAGTCCATTCTGACTGTTCTGTGGAGAATAGAATGAAGGATGCCAAGAGTGGAAACACAAGACCAGTTAGGACACTACTAAAGTAATCCAAGTAAGGTAGGGTGGAGCAGTGGAGGAGGTGAGAAGACGTTAGGTTCTGGATATACTCTGAAGGTAGAACCCATAGGGTTTACAGGTGATTTAGATGTGAGAGGTGAAGGTCAAGGATGATTCCAAGGCTTTTTGACATGAGCATCTAGATGAATTGTGGCACCATTTACAGAGATGGAGGATTGTGGAGGAGAAGCAGGCTTAAGGATTGGGAGAGTGATGAAAAGTTGGGTTTCAGGAATATCAAGTCTGAGATCCTATTGCATCGCGGAGAAATGATACATAGGCAGTTGATAATGTGTGTCTGGAAAGCATGGGAAAGGTTGGGATTAGAAATGTAAATCTGGATTATAGAATAAATTTAAAGTCAGAACTAGATGAGGTCACCTGGTGAGTGACTGTAAATAGACAGAAAATGTTCAAGGCCTAAGGCTTGGATGACTTCAACATTTAGAAGGTGTATTAGTCCGTTTTCACACTGTTGATAAAGACATACCTGAGACTGGGCAATTTACGAAAGAAAGAGGTTTAATGAACTCACAGTTCCACATGGCTGGGGAGGCCTCACAATTATGGTGGAAGATGAAAGGCATATCTGACATGGCAGCAGAGAAAAGAAAAGAACTTGTACAGGGAAACTCCTGTTTATAAAACCATCTTTATAGACTTATTCACTACCATGAGAATAGCATGAGAAAGACCCACCCCCATGATTCAGTTACCTCCCACTGGGTCCCTTCCACAACATGTGGGAATTGTGGGAGCTACAATTCAAGATGAGATTTGGGTGAGGATACAGCCAAACCATATCAGAAGGCAAGAAACCAAGCAAAGCAAATTTATATCTTCTCCACAGAGTCATAACATCATTTCTCAGCAGCATCTAAGACGTGAGGTTTCTGGGGAAAAATACAAGATACATGTCACAATCCAGCCCTGAAGAGCCATATCCTATGCTTAGTAAACCCAGAAAGTACAATCACCCCCTCATGGCCAGTGTCGCCTGAAGATAAGATTGTGTCTGAGATCTGATTTGAAAACAACCCACGCAGAGCCAAAGTGAATTTATAACTAAAGTACAGTGTGTGGTGGTGACAAATGCACAGAAACAAGCATCAAGGGACATGAGTATCTAGTCCAGATAATGACTTTAACTAACTGTATGAACTCAAGCAAACACTGACCTCCCTGAACTTTGGTTTCTTCCCTTGCAAAATGAAGAGATTGAATGAAGTGGTCTTTGAAGTTTCTTCCAGTTTTTTTATCCTAAAAACTGTGGAGAAACCACTGGAAACATTAGAAAAGAGATATTTTCTAATTCCAGCCTCCACTGAAAGATCTTCCCCCTAATTTACCTATGAGATCTCTCCAAATATTCTGGAACAAGCAGTGCCTCTTCAAATATCTATCTACTCTGTGCAACCTGTGCCTTCCTTCCAGAAATGTGGATACCTAGAGAGGAGCCAGCAACTCCTAAAAAGGGAGCAACTTATTATTAGAGCTCTCAGGATTTTCTAAGACTCAGGGTATCAGTCAGAGTGCAATCACCTATGCCACACCAACTACCACATCAGGGTTTTTTAAATAGACGTTATCTTTAATACATATTTACATTCACAGCAAAATTAAGCTATATGCCCCCGTCCCTATACATACACAGCCTCACCCATTATTAACTTCCCCTGCCAGAGTACCACATTTGTTACAATTAATGACAAATCATTATCACCCAAAGCCCATAGTTTACATTAGGGTTCACTCTTGGTGGTGTACATTCTATGAATTCAAACAAATGCATTAGGACATGTATTCATTATAGTACCATATAGAATAGCTTCATTGCCCTAAAAGTCCCCTCTGCTCCACCTATTAAACACCTTGCAACCACTGATTATTTTGCTGTTTCCATAGTTTTGCCTTTTCTAGAATGCTATACAATTAGAATCATACAGTATGTACGTAGACTTTTCAAATTGGCTTCTTTCATTTATTAATGTGCCTTTACATTTCGTGCATGTCTTTTCGTGGTTTGATAGCTCATTCCTTTTTAGCAATGAATAATATTCCACCATCAGGATATATCACAGTTTATCCATTAACACTGAAAAACATCTTGGTTTCTTCCAAGGTTGGACAATTATGAACAGAGCTATGATAAACATCCATGTGCAGGTTTTTATTTGGACATAAGTTTTTAACTCTTTGTGTAAATCCCAAGGAGTATAATTGCTGGATTCTTTGGCAGGAATATGTTTAGTTTTGTTAGAAACTGCCAAACTGTCTTCCAAATTGACTGTAGCATTTTGCATTCCCATCAGCAATGAATGAGAATTCCTATTTCTCCACGTACTTGCCTGCATCTGGTGTTGTAAGTATTCTGGATTTTAGACACCCAAATAGGTGTAATGGTGGTATCTCATTGTTTTTAAATTTGTATTTCTCTGATGACATGATGTGGAGCATCTTTTCATATGCTATTGCTATCTATACATCTTCTTTGATGAGGTATATGTTACAATCTTTGGCCCATTTTTTAATTGGTTGTTTGTTTTCTTATTATTGAGCTGTAAGAATTCCTTGTATATTTTAAATAACAGTACTTTATCAGATATATCTTTTGTAAATATTTTTCCTACCCTGTAGCTTGTCTTCTCATCCTTCTGTCATTGTCTTTGACAGAGCAGAAGTTTCTTAACTTTAATGAAGTCTAGCTGATCAATTCTTTCTTTCAAGGATCATGCCTTTGGTGTTTTATCTAATAGTCGTTGCTATAACCAATATCATCTATATTTTCTCCTATGCCATTTTCTGTGCATTTTATAGTTTCGTACTTTATATCTAGGTCTGTGATCCATTTTTAGTTAATTTCCATAAAGGGTATAAAATCTGTGTCTAGATTTAGTTTTTTGCATGTGGATGTTGTTTCAGTCCCATTTGTTGAATGGGCTATCTTTGCTCCATTTTATTGCCTTTGATCCTTTGTCAGAGAGTTATAGTTTACTGTATTTATGTGGATCTATTTCTGGGCTCTCTATTTTGTTCCACTGATCTATTTGTCTATTCTTTTGACAGTTTCACACTGTCTTGATCACTATAGCTTTATAGTAAGTCTTAAAGCCAGGTATTGTCAATCTTCCAACTTTGTTTTTCTCCTTCAGTATTGAGTTGGCTATTCTGGGTTTTTTGCATCTACATATAAACTTTAGATCGGTTTGTCAATATCCACAAAATCTGGTATTTTCATTAGGATTTCATCAATAGATGCAATAGAATTGCATCATGATTGAACCTATAATAGCTAAAGTTGGTGCTGAAAGAAATCAGAGATGACACAAACAAATGGAAACACACTCCAGCCTCACGGATTGGCAGAATAAATATTGTAAAAATGACCTAATTGCCCAAAGCAATCTACAGATTCAATGCAATTCACATCAAAATACCAACATCATTTTTCACAGAAATGGAAAAAATCCTAAAATTAATACAAAACAAAAAAGAACCTGAATAGACAAAGCAGTCCTAAGCAAAAAGAACAAATCTGGAGACATCACATTACTGGACCTCAAGTTATGCCACAAGGCTATAGTTACCAAAACAACATGGTACTGGTATAAAAGTAGGCACATAGACCAATGGAACAGAATAGAAAACACAGAAATAAAGCTAGATACTTACAACCAACTGATCTTTAACAAAGCATACAAAAACTTAAATTGGGGAAAGGATATTCTACTTAACAAATAGTGCTGGGAAAACTAGCTAGCCACATGCAGAAGAATGAAACTGGATCCCTATCTCTCACCTTATACAAAAATCAAACCAAGGTGGATCAAAGACTTAAATCTGAGGCTTGAACCCATAAAAAATTCTAGGATAATACCTTGGGAAAACATTTATGGATATTGGCCTAGGCAAATAATTCATGACTAGGACCCCAAAAGCAAACGCAACTAAAACAAAAATAAATAAATGGGACCTAATAAAACTAAAAAGCTTCTGCACAGCAAAAGAAATAATCATCAGAGTAAACAAACAACCCACAGAATAGGAGAAAACATTTGCAAACTATGCATGTGACAAAAGACTATTATCCAGAATCTACAAGGAACTCAAACAAATCAGCAAGAAAGAAATAATAATAATCCCATCAAAAAGTAAGCAAGTGACATGAATACACATTTCTCAAAAGAATATGTACAAATGGCCCACAAACATATGAAAAAATGCTCAACATCACTAATCATCAGGAAAATGCAAACTAAAATCATAATGAGATACCACCTTACTTCTGCAAGAATGGCCATTATTAAAAACTCAAAGAACAATAGATGTTGAAATGAATGTGGTAAGAGAGGAATGTTTATACACTGCTGGTGGGAATGTAAATTAGTACAACCTCTATTTTAAAAAAAAAAAAAAACAGTATGGAGATTGGAGATTCCTTAAAGAACTAAAAGTAGACCTACCATTTGATCTAGCAATCTTACTACTGGGTATCTACCCAAAGGAAAAGAAGTCACTATATGAAAAAGACACATGCACATGTACATTTATTGCAGCCCAAGTCACAATTACAAATATATGAAACCATCCTAAGTACCCATCGACCACTGAGTGGATAAAGAAAATGTGGTATATATACAACATGGAATACTACTCAGCCATAAAAAGCAATAAAATAATGTCTTTTGCAGCAACTTGGATAGAGCTGGGGGCCATTATTCTAAGCAAAGTAATTCAGGAATGAAAAACCAAATACCATATGTTCTCACTTGTAAGTGGGAGCTAAGCTATGAGTATGCAGAGGCATACAGAGTGATATAATAAACTTTGGAGACTCAGAAGGGGGAGAGCAGAAGGGGGATATAAAATAAAAAACTACATATTGGGTACAACATACACTTTGCTGACAGCGGTACTAAAGTCTCAGAATTCACTGCTATATAATTCATCCATGTAAAAAAAAAAACCACTTACATCCCAAAAGCTGTTTTTAAAAAATTTAAAGAAGAAAATGAAAAAATAATCATAATAGATCAAGTTGGAAAGAACTGACATCTTGTCAAAATTGGGTCTTCCTATTCATGGACATGGAATATCTCTCCATTTATTTAGTTCTTCTTTGATATCTTTCATCATAATTTTGTGGTTGTCCTCATATAGATCTTATTCATAATTTGTTAGATTTATGCCTAAGTATTTCATTTGTGTGTGTGCTAATTTAAAGGCATTGTGTTTTTAATTTCAAATTTTGCTTTTTCATTGCCAGTATATATGAAAGCAATTGACTTTGCATATTAATCATGTATCCTGCAGCCTTGCTATATGTAGGAAACCAATTGACTCTTATATGTCAACCTTGTATTCTGCAGCCATGCTATAATAATTTACTAGTTTCAGAAGTTATTTTTTGTTTTTGGTTTTTTTGTCAGTTCTTTATGATTACTTACACAAAGGATTATATCATTTGCACACAAAGTTAGTTTTATTTCTTCCATCTTAATCAGTGTAACTTTTATTTTCTTTTCTTGTCTTACTGCATTAGCTAGGACTTCCAGTATGATGTTGAAAAGTAGTAGTGAGAGGGGATATCCTTGCCTGCTCCTGAACTTAGTGGGAAAGTTTTTAGTAGGTTGTTACCATTAAGGATGATATTAGCTGTAGGGTTTTTCTTAGATATTATTTATCAAGTTGTGTAAGTTCCCCTTAATTGCTAGTTTACTGAGAATTTTTATTATAAATGAGTGTTGGATTTTGTCCAGTACTTCTTCTGCATCTATTGATATGATCATGCAATTCTTCTTTAGCCTGTTGATATGATAAATTATATCAATCAATTTTTATATTTTGAACCAGCCTTGCATAACTAGGATAAATCCCATTTGGTGGTGATATATAATTCTTTTTATATATTGATGAATTTGATTTGCTAATATTTTATTGAGGATTTTTGCATCCAGACTTATGAGAGATATTGGTCTGTAGTTTTCTTTTATTGTAATGTCCTTGACTGTTTTCATATTATAGAAATGCTAGCCTCATAGAATGAGTGAGGAAGTATTTTCTCTTTTTCTATCTTCTGAAAGAGGTGATAGACAATTGGCATAATTTCTTCCTTACATTTTTAGTAGAATTCACCAGTGAACCCATCTGGGCCTGGTGCTTTCTGTTTGAGAAGGTTATTAATTATTGATTCAATTTTTTAATAGATACAGACCAATTTGAATGTCTGTTTCTTCTTTTATGAGTTTTAGCAGATTGTGTCTTTCAAGGAATTGGTCCATTTCATCTAGGTTATCAAATTTGTGGCCATAGAGCTGTTGATAGGATTCACTAATTATTCTTTTTTTATATTTCTGAGACAGAGTCTCCCTCTATCACTCAGGGTGGAGTGCAATGGTGCAATATCGGCTCACTGCAACCTCCATCTCCTGAGTGCAAGTGATTCTCGTGCCTCAACCTCCCAAGTAGCTGGGATTACAGGTGTGTGCCACCATGCCCAGCTAATTTTGGTATTTTTGGCAGAGATGGAGTTTCACCTTGTCAGCCAGGCTGGTTTCAAACTCCTGGCTTCAAGTGATCTGCCTGTCTCAGCCTCCCAAAGTGCTAGGATTACAGGTGTGAGCCACAGTGCCCAGCCTGATTATTCTTTTAACTATCATGGGATCTGTACTAATTTTCTCTCTTTCTTTTCTATTATTAGTAATTAGTGTCTCTCTCTCTCTCTCTCACTCACCTCTCTCTTATTCATTCTAGCTAGAGGCTTATCAATTTTATTGATGTTTTCAAAGAACCAGCTTTTGGTTTCATTGATTTTGTTTATTGCTTTTCTGTTTTTAATTTTTGGATTTAATTTGCTCTTGTTTTTCTCTTTTCCTATGGTGGAAGCTTAAATGATTGATTTTAGATCTTTCTTATTTTCTAATATATATATTCAATGCTATAAATTTTCCTCTAAGAACTGCTTTCACTGCTTCTTACAAATTTTGATAAGTTGAATTTTCATTTTCATTTAGTTCAAAATGTTTTTAAATTTATCTTGAGATTTTTTTCCTCTGGCCCATGTGCTATTTTAAAAGTGTGTTGTTTAATCTCCAAGTATTTTGAGATTTTTCCAGCTATCTTCCTTTTATTGATTTCTGGTTTAATTCCATTGTGTTCTGAGACCAAATATTGTACAACTGCTATACTTTTACATTTGTTAAGGTGTGTTTTATGGCCCAGAGGTGGTCTATCTTGCTGAATATTACATGTGAACTTGAAAAGAATGTGTATTCTGCTGTTGTTGGATGAAGTACTCTGAAGATTGTATTTATATCCAGTTGCTTGATGATGTCGTTGAGGTCAGCTATGTATTTACTGATTTTCTTTTTTTTTTTTTTTTTTTTGAGACGGAGTCTCGCTCTGTTGCCCGGGCTGGAGTGCAGTGGCCGGATCTCAGCTCACTGCAAGTTCCGCCTCCCAGGTTCCCGCCATTCTCCTGCCTCAGCCTCCCGAGTAGCTGGGACTACAGACGCCCGCCACCTCGCCCGGCTAGTTTTCTGTATTTTTTTGACGGGGTTTCACCGTGTTAGCCAGGATGGTCTCGATCTCCTGACC
>NW_012120709.1:49214-59109 GCF_000951035.1 Colobus angolensis palliatus | reverse complement strand
TGCTGCACCCATCAACTCGTCAGCACCCATCAATTCGTCATTTATATCAGGTATAACTCCCAATGCAATCCCTCCCAAGTCTCACTTTCAAATAACACAATACTACTTCATGGGTAATGTGAATATCTTATAATAACAAAGTAATCCTAATTCCTTCCTCCCGTTCTTAGTATTATTGCTGTCATTCATTTCATTTATACATAAGCCTTCATAAGAACCTACTTTCTCTATAGATGAGAGATAGGGGCTGCGCGCTGTGGCTCACTCCTGTAATCCCAGCGCTTTGGGAGACCGAGGCAAGTAGATCACTTGAGGCCAGGAGTTCAAGACCAGCCTGGCCAACATGGTGAAACCACATCTTTACCAAAAAAATACAAAAATTAGCTGGGTGTGGTGGTGCATGCCTGTAATCTCAGCTACTCAGGAGGCTGAGGCACGAGAATCACTTGAGCCTGGAAGGCACAGGTTGCAGCAAGCCGAGATTGCACCACTGCACTCCAGCCTGGGAGACAGATGGAGACTCTGTCTCAAAAAGAGAAAGATAAGTAGGTATTTATAATTGAATATATTGTTGCTATTATTATTTTGAATGAACTATTATCTGTTAGAACAACTAAGAATAAGAAAAATAAAAGCTTTTACTTTAAATAGTTTTTTCTCTGATGTGACTCCTTTCTTTACATACATCTGAGTTTTTGACCCATATCGTTTTTCTTCCCTCTAATGAACTTCTTTAACATTTCTTATAAGGCAAATCTACTAGAAACAAATACCCTCAATTTTTTTTGTCTGAAAAATTGTTTATTCTTCTTCACCTTTGAAGTATAATTTTACAGAGTACAGAATTTTAGGTTGACCGGGAGTTCTCTCTCAAAATTTTAAATATTTCACTTTTACTCTCTTCTTGCTTGCATGGTTTCTGAGGAGAAGTTGTAAGTAATTCTTATCTTTGTTCCTTTATAGGTCAGTTTTGTTTTTGTTTTTGCCTCTGACTTCTTTCAGGATTCTTTCTTTATCTTTGATTTTTTGTAATTTGAATATGATATGCCTCGGCATCGACATACAACAACATCGTTGTTGTTGTTGTTTAATTGTTTCAGGTTTTTGTTTTCATTTTGTTTTGCACTTATTCTGCTCTGTGTTCTCTAGGCTTCCTAGATCTGTAGTTTGGTGTCTGGCATTAATTTTGGAAAAATTCTCAATCATCATCGTTCCAAATATTTCTTTCTATTCCTTTCTTTATTTTCCTTCTGGTATTTTTATTACATGTATGTCACACCTTTTGTAATTTTCCCACAGTTATTGGATATAGTGGGGATTTCTTTTGTCTTCTTTATCTTTGATTTTTAGTTTTAGTTTTAGTTTGATTTTAGTTTTAGATCTCTTTGATCTTCAAGTTCAGAGATTCTTTTCTTAGTTGTGTACAGTATACTAATAAGCCTATCAAAAACATTCTTCATTTCTGTTACAATGTTTTTCATCTCTAGCATTTCTCTTTAGTTCTGCCTTGAAATTTCCATCTCTCTGCTTACATTGCCCATCTGTTCTTGCATGGTATCTACTTTATCCATTAGAGCTTTCAACATATTCATCATAGTTTTTAAATTCTGGTCTGATAATTCCAACATCCCTGCCATATCCGAGTCTGGTTTTGATGTTTGCTCTGTCTCTTAAAACTGTGTTATTTGCCTTGTAATTTTTTCTTGGTAGGCAGACATGATGTTCTGAGTAAAAGGAACTGCTATAAATAGGCCTTTAGCAATGTAGTAGTATTATGTGGGGGAAAGGGAAGCATGCTATAGTCCTGTGACTTGATTCAGTCATTTAGTGAGCCTGTGCTTCTGGACTATGAACTTCACACATGCTTCTGAGTTCCTCTCTCCCCTTTATGTGGAACAGGATGGCTAGAGTGAACTGGAGTTGGATATTTCCCTTCTCCATGTGAAAGGCCAGGAGCAGGTAGAGTTGGATGTTTCCCTTCCCCCAGGTCAGTAAGGCTCTGGGGGGGGGGGGGGAAACAGCAGGTAAATACTTTACCTGATTAAAAAGTTTCTCCTGAAGGCAGACCTTGTTAAGAAGAACAGAATGCTCTGGTATATTTCAAACGATTCTTTTTTCCTATCCCTGCTGGAAGCCAAGGGGATTTTTCTCCCATATTCACTGAGAGAACCTGGTAGAGCTCCAAGAAGCAAAACTCAAAAAAGCATGGGGTACCCTGCTAACTTCGTCCCTGGAGCTTTGATCTATCAGGTTTGTACGCACTAAGCCTCCAGCAATTGGTCAATTATGATTCAAGTTTTCCTACATTGGCAGTGGTTCCACAGAGGTTTCTGCTAGTGGGTTTCTGCTCCTATAAGATGTGATTGTGTGTGTTTGCCTATCTGTCTCTCCAGTTTGGAAAGCACAATTTTCCCAGCGAGCTCACTTCTCTTGTGGATCTAAGAAGAGTTAATTTTTTTTAGTTTGCTCAGCTATTTACTTGTTAGGATGGAGAGTGACTTCTAGGATTCTAATATGCCAGACCGGAAATCGTAAGTCTCCGTGCCAGCTATTTTAACAGAGAGAATTTCATATAAAGAATGGTTAGTAGATTTGGAGGAACTGAAACAGCAAAAGAGAACACTGAGGTTTATCACAAAGGTAACAAGTGCAGGATGTAGTTCCCACCCCTAGGACTGGGGAAACAAAGAGGCTGCAATTATTGAAACCTAGAAGCTTAGAGGAGGGGTTTTGTGGGGCCTAGAACCCTTCTGAGGAAGGGCACCTGTGAAAAAGAGGCACTGGCCACTGGAGCTGGTGGCCCAGGTTAGGCAGAGAGCCACCTTGCTGTGAGGCTGATTCTGCAAATGTTGGGGAAACCACTAATTGGATTCAGCTGATGCCACTGAAACAAACTGGCCCTACCAAGGTAAAGAAGCATTGCTGGGGTATCTGAGAGGCACAAGAAGCCAATGAGAAGGGCCGTGTACCTTTCTCTTCCTCCAGCCTTCCTCTAGCACCCTCTACTGGCAGAGTCAACGAGTGAGCAGTTGGTAAAGGAGAAGTGATTTGCAGCGTCCCAGCCCCAAAGCCCATGTATAGAAAGCTGAGAACCCAGCACTTTGGGAGGCTGAGGTGGGCAGATCATGAGGTCAGGAGATCGAGACCATCCTGGCTAACACGGTGAAACCCCATCTCTACTAAAAATACAAAAAATTAGCCGGGAGTGGTGGCAGGCACCTGTAGTCCAGTCCTTGGCAGGCTGAGGCAGGAGAATCACTTGAACCCAGGAGGCAGAGGTTTCAGTGAGCCGAGATTGTGCTGCTGCACTCTAGCCTGGGCAACAGAGCGAGACTCTGTCTCAAAAAAAAAAAAAGAAAAGAAAAGAAAAAGAAGAGAAAGCAAGCTGAGAACCAAGAGTTTAATCATTGAAGCGGGGAACCAAGAGTTTAATAATTGACACACTCAATTATTTTGAAATTACTAGAGATAATACTGAGTTTATAATCTGTAATATAAAATGCAGCATTTAAAAAATTTCTCTGTTGAGCAACCTAGAGCTTCTTTTGTTTACTCTTCATGGCATCCAAATTCTGTATCTATAGGTATCCTTTTTATGCCCAGTAAATAAATCCTCCCCACAATACCCAGTAGGTATATACTTAGCACCTTCCATTACAGACCCAATCATTCTGTCATTCAGTCAACCAATGTTCGAGTGCTTATTCTATGTCACGTGCTATTTTAGGCCCTGAATTCTTAGCTATGTTATTTGACAGTGACCTGAAATGGAGTTTCATCTGAGCATGACAGTAAAGGAAAGAGTATGGTCTTCAAAAAGCTTAATTAAAATGCAGACATTACCTGGTGTGTTGGTTAGACCTCTAACTATCTCCCAGCACTTTTTACAAATCCCTTCCTCCATATGGCCCCCTACCATTCACATTCATTATCCAACTGATCCCCAAAACAACTCATGTAGAAATAGTGAGATATCAATGTACTCATGTCACTAAGCAAAAAACGCAAGACTCAGAGAGGTTGTCAGTCAATGCACAGTTTTGTGTGTAATTACACACAAGCAAGCACTCAAACCCAAATCTTCGGATTCAAAATCCAAAGCTCTACCCATCACACTGGGCTGACCTTTGTAAGAATTAGCTTGTCAGAATGGCTAGTGCTATAGACCTTCTGGGAAAATTTCAGAAACTATTTCATACTCTCCCCAAGCAGGCAGACAGATCACCTGTAGCCCCACATCATTACATCAAACCATCTTAGCCACCTCGCCTGAGGGAACACAGATAGCCCCTTTTCTGAAATGCTCCAAGGAGGAAATGCGGGTGCAGTCTGGCAACTCAGTGGGCAAACTAAGGACAATGGAGAGATTCACCACGTTCATGACTCTTTCACCAAGAAAACCTGAGAACTGCCAGAAATAATGGCCTGGAACACACAGGGGTTTTTCTATCAACAATGACATTTCTCGGCCAGTGGAAACAGAAAAACAAAAATTATAATTGGTCTAACCTGAGGCAAATCTTGGGTAAGTAAGCACCATGTCTTCTGAGAGATGCATACAAGCCTCTAGGCATTGCCTGAGAGGTGCAGTAACCATTCCAGGACCTGGTTTCTTGAGAATAAAACTCTGGCCCAAATGCCTAGCTAAAATTCACTGGCCCTCCCACTATAGCAATAAATTCTGATTTTCTTAGAGTTGGACATATTGTTGTTGCTCTACATTTGGTATTCATCACACTTTCACCAACATATACATATCCTTAAGGGTAGGAGCTCCTATGCATTGACCCTTATACACTCTGACTGACATGCAAAAGAAGTAAAAGAAGAGTGCTTCATTCCTCTCCATTTCACCACCTCCATCCCCCACCACTCCCCATGTAAACATCCACGGCACCTCATAATTACATATCCAGTAGTTAGGAGAAGGGATTGTCTGAATGAAGAACATCAGAGCCAATAAGGAAAACCAGATCAGAGCCCTCCTCACCTACATTAATGAAAACAGACATTTATAGAGCTCCATTATACAGAGGGAACACTGAATCAGGCAGTGAGGATACAAAGAGGTGTATTGCATGTCTAATGTGCACAAATTATTTAATTTCCCTCCATCTCCAATAGCAGACAAACAGATCAGTGAGAACTAGTAAAACTCCTTAAGAAATAGAGCATAGCCTTTTATCTCAGGAATTTCAAAGAACCTATGCAAACACTCATTAGGCCCAACCCATTCCATAGTCAGTGGGTAGAAACTCCAACATTGGCCATAAACTGGTCTCTGCCTCTATCTCTTCCAGTTCATTCTCACACAATTACCTCTCTTGAATAGAGCCCAATTAACTGACCATTTTGCTTTCCTCATTTGCTTCTTTTATTCAGCCCTCAGGGAGCTAGCCAGGTATGTTCCTTACGAAAAAGCAGCTATATGGCTGCAGGGTGGCCTTCTGCCTTAGTGTCTATCCGAGGAGTGTAGGATGATCACTAGGAGAGCATATTCAGCAAGAGAGAGTGGGAGGGACTGAGGCAGTCTCTGGCTTACATCCTCAGGACATTTGGTTATTCCCCAAAGCTGAAGAAGTATCAATCCTACCACACTCCATGTGTTATATTTATCATAGGTAATAGCTTATCTTGACTGTTTACTTTGTTCTTAGTGCTTGCACATGTCTTCTCATTACAGGGCTGAGAGGCTACCCCTGGAGTCAGAAAGATGTGGGTGTCATATAATAACTATATGACCTGGGAGTATCAGTTTCCTCATCTGTATAATGAAAATCATAATATTAGTATCAATCTGATAGAGTTGGTGTGAGAATCCAATGAAGAAATTCCTGTAAAGCACATAACATAATGCCAAGCACAGATTAAATGCTCAGTAAATATTTTCCAATATTAAAGCTCACCACAAGCCCATGAAGCAAGTATTAGAAATTATTATTCCCTTTTTATAGATGAGAAAATGAAGAGTCAGAGATAATATCATTTACCAAGGTCACCAACTGTAAATGATAGCCTAGATTTCATGGAGGTGTGACTGACCTAGATCCCATGCTGACAACCACCACAGAACGTACAGAATGAGTAACTGTGCCACAGCAAAGGGAGCTCGTGGTCACCATCTCAACCTGGCCACAGTCCAGTCATCCCAGGAGAGGAGGGCAAAGAACACTCCAGGCAACACAGAGGTGGGGAAGGCAAAAGATTGGAAGGCTCAATCATCACGGGCAGGAAGCTGGAACCTTCATATGTAAGTACCAGAGAAACAGCAAGCAAATACACACCTGACTCTGAAATGCTATTGTCATTCCTTCCATTAAAATGAGAAAATTGAGGCTCAGAGAGGTAAGCTGACCTTCACTAAGCCACATAGCTAGTAAGTAGTAGAGCCAGGATTAAAACTCAGGCTTTCTGGTGCCAGAATCCATGCTTTGAACCTCTTCACATGGCCCTAATTGGTTTCATGGCTACAACCCCACAGCCACCACTCACTCTTGACTCTTCTGGATCAGTGGCTGCAGTGTGTTTTTGACTCAACTGAAAGAAAAAAGGAATAAAATCAGCATGTATTGAACACTCCTGTGTGCTCACATGCTTGATAAATGCCTCACAGACATTAATTTAATCATGACAACAACCCAGGAGTTAAATTCAATTTTAGAGAGAAGGAAACAGAGGTCCAGTCTCCAATTAAAGTAAATCTCCCCAGGCGACCACCTCCTAAGAGACTGGGAACTTGAAACTTCACCTTTGCCTACCCTCCCTCCCACATTGCACTACCTCTGGGGAAGCCTTGGGGAGAGCACCTTTTATTCCTGAGCATAGCAGGTTCTGGACATCCTTAGCCATTTGGAGGTTTTCCTCTAGAACTGGTGCAGGAGCATCTCACACTGTTGGGAAAAGTAGACTCAAACCACCATTTTGTGCCCAGATGTGAAGCTGTCATCAAACTCATCAGAAAGATAGATAAAACCTGCCACATAACACCAGCCTCTTGAACAGTTGAAGAGGAGAGATAAGATGTCAGGACTGAGAAGATAGCCTGCAAACCTGTAAATTTTTACAGAGAACTCAGGATTTTTATCCTCCTCATCTAGTAAATAAGACTAATACATAATAATGGTGTTTACTGTGGAAAGCCCTGAACTCAGAGAAGTCGACTGACTTAATTCCAAACTTAAGACCACATTTCAGCTGTGATTTTATCTATTATTTTGCTCCAAGATGATTTCCTGACTTTTTCCCCTTTACTGCAGATGTATTTTTGGCTGTGTGCTATAATTGGAGTCATTAATATGCCAGCAGAAATTGGCTATAATAAATTTTTATCCCTTGGGTTTCTGAGTCTTTTCTTTTGAATTATTTGTATTGTTTAAAAAGCAAACAAAACAAATAAGCAGAACCAGGTAGAAAAATTGAGAATCTGTAGTGGGGGAATCTGCTTTAAGCTAGACCCTTCCCCAAGTCATAGCATGGATAGTGATCCACATTATAGAATGTTGCTGTGATTTGGGCTGGAGATCTAGATGGCCTGGCTATAGTGACAAACAGAGGACGTGTTTTCTAGGCTGAAAATCGGGGCATGTAGTCTGATGTCAGACTACAGAAATTTGAAAGTAGGATTGATGTTGGAGATTTGGAACACCAGCTCACTAAACTCAAATGCAATGCATGAACATGGCTCTCTTACACACTGGAAGAGAAATAGCAGCAGCATCTCAGTGCTTCCCCTGAACCACCTTTGTGGCTGGTCTCATCAAGTTTCTGAGGGCCTCCTGAGGAATCCAGCTGAATAGTGTTCAGCTTTTTGGTTATTATTTGCCACTTAGCAGTTTTTAAGATCAGAGATATGATCTAGTACCACGACAGGAGATTTGCTTTGGGAAAGAGTCTATGAGATGTAGCTGTGGCTGATGAAAAAACACTGGCCAAGTCTAGAACTATATAAAAAGGATTATATACCATAACCAAATGGAACTTATCCCAGGAATGCAGGGTTGGTTTAACATACAAAAATCAATCACTGTAATGTACCATATTAACGGAATAAAAGAAGAAACACGTGATCCTGTCAATGGTTAAAGAAAAGGCATCTGACAAAATCCAATATCCTTCTATTATAAAAAAATATTCAACAAACTAGAAATAAAAGGGAACTTCCTCAACTTGATAAAGGGCATCTACAAAAAAAAAGCCATGGTTGACAACTTGCTTAATGGTGAAAGACTGAATGTTATCCCCCTAAGGTCAGGAAGAGGACCAGGATAGCCACTTTCACCACCTCTATTCAACATTGTACAAGTGGTTCTAACCAAGGCAATTAGGTAAGCAAAAGAAATAAAGTCATCCAGATTAGAAAGGAAGAAGTAAAATTATCTTTATTTGTAGTTGACATTGTCTTATTGATAGAAAATTCCAAGTAATCCCTTAATAAACTGTTAGAAATATTAAGTGAATTGGCCAGGCACGGTGGCTCATGCCTGTAATCCCAGCACTGCCGAGGCAGGCAGATCACGAGGTCAGGAGATGGAGAAATATTAAGTGAATTCAGGAAGATTGTAGGATACAAGATAATACATTTTAAAATTGTATTTCTATACTCTAGCAATGGGCAATCAAAAATAAAATTAAGAAAGCAATTTCATTTATAATAGTATTCAAAAGGATGAAACACTTAGGGAAAAATTTAACAAAAGAAGTACAAGAATCATACACTGAAAACTACAAAATATTGTTTAAAAAATTATAAGCCCACAGAAGAAAGAGAAGACCACAAAACAACCAGAAAACAAAAAACAAAATGGCAGTAGTAGTCTTTATTTATCAATAATAATACTGAATACAAATAGATAAAACTTTTCAATCAAAAGACAGAGAGGTTAAACAGATTTGTAAAAAAAAGACCTAATGATATGTTGCCTAAGAAATACACTTCACCTATAAAGAAGCACTATACACTTCACCTATAAAGAAGCACAGAAGCTGAAAATAAAGGGATAGAAAAAAGATTTTCCATGCAAATGAAAACCAAAATATAGCAGGAGTAGCTATACTTATATCAGAAAAATTAGACTTCAAGACAAAAACTAAAAAAAGAGAAAAAGTTGATTATTATATAACGACAAAGTGGTCAATTCATCAGGAGGATATAACAATTATATATATATATATGCACACAGCACTGGAGCAGCCACATCTATAAAACAAATATTATTACAGCTAAAGAGAGAGATAGACCCCAATACATAATAGCTGGAGACCCCAACACCCCACTTTCAGCATTGTACAGATCTTCCAGACAGAAAATCAACAAAGACACATTGGGCTTAATCTGCACTATAAACCAAATGGATCTAATAGATATTTACAGAACATTTCATCCAACAGCTACAGAATACACATTCCTCTCTTCAGCATATGGATCATTCTTAAGGATAGACCATATGTTAGGCCACAAAAAAAGTCTTAAGAAATTTTTTAAAAATTGAAATCATATCATGTATCTTCTCTGACCACAGAGGAATAATACTAGAAATCAATAACAAGAGGAACATTGGAAACTATACAAATACATAGTAATTAAACAATATGCTCCTGAATGACCAGTGGGTCAATGAAGAAATTAAGAAGAAAATCAAAAAATTTCTTGAAACAAATGAAAATGGGAACACAACATACCAAAACCTATGGGTTACAGCAAAAGTAGTCCTAAGACAAAAGTTTATAGCAATAAGCATCTACTTTAAAAAAAAAATAGGGGCCAGGCGCGGTGGCTCAAGCCTGTAATCCCAGCATTTTGGGAGGCCGAGACGGGCGGATCACGAGGTCAGGAGATCGAGACCATCCTGGCTAACACGGTGAAACCCCGTCTCTACTAAAAAATAAAAAAAACTAG
>NW_012120709.1:45881-48859 GCF_000951035.1 Colobus angolensis palliatus | reverse complement strand
GCCCTAAGATGCATCTTAAAGAACTAGAAAAGCAAGAACAAACTAAACCCAAAATTAGAAGAAAAGAGATAATAAAAATCAGAGCTGAAATAAATAAAAGTGAAATAAAAAAACACAAAAGGTCAACAGAACAAGAAGTTATTTTTTTGAAAAGATAAATAAAATCAACAAATTTTAGCCAGACCAAGAGAAAAGAGAGAAGTCCCAATTAAATAAAAGTAAAGATGAAAAAGAAGACATTACAACCAATACTGCAAAATTTAAAGAAGCATTAAAGACATAATCAGAAAAAATGTGATCAACTATGTGCCAATAAATTGGAAAACGTAGAAGAAATAAATGTCTAGATGCACATATCCTATAAAGATTGAGCCATGAAGAAATCCAAAACCTGAATAGACTAATAACAAGTAATGAAATCAAAGCCATAATAAAAAGTCTTCCAACAAAGAAAAGCCCAGGACCTAATCACTTCAATGCTGAATTTTACCAAACATTTAAAGAAGAACTAATAGGAATTCTACTCAAATTGTCCTGAAAAATAGAGAACATGTCCAAGCTCATTCTGCGAGGCCAATATTACCCTGATACCAAAACCAGACAAAGACACATCAAAAAATAAAATAAAATAAAAAGAACACCTATGGGCCAATATCCCTGATGAATATTGATGCAAAAATTCTCAACACAATACTAGCAAACCAAATTCAGCAACACATTAAAAAGATCATTCATCATGACCAAGTGGGATTTATTCCAGGAATGCAAGAGTGGTTCAACACATGTAAATCAATTAATTTGGTACATTATATCAACAGAATGAAGGACAAAAAACATGTGATCACTTCAATTGATGCTGGAAAAGCATTTGATAAAATTCAACATTGCTTCAGGATAAAAACCCTAAAAAAATACAGTGTATAAAAGAAACATACCTCAACATAATAAAAGCCATATACAACAGACCCACAGCTAGTATACTAAATGGGGAAAAACTGAAAGCTTTTCCTCTAAGATATGGAACAAGACAAGGATGTCCACTTTCAACACAGTTATTCAACGTACTACTGGAAGTCCTAGCTAGAGCAATCAGGCAAGAGAAAGAAATAAAGAGCGCCCAAATTGGAAAGGAAGAAGTAAATTATCCTTGTTTGCAGACAATATTATCTTATATCTGGAAAAACCTAAAGATTCCACCAAAAAACCATTAGAACTGATAAACAAATTCAGTAAATTTGCAGGATGCAAAATCAACATACAAAAACCGGTAGAATTTCTATATGCCATTAGCAAACAATCTGAAAAAGAAAATAATCCCATTTACAATAGCTACAAATGAGATTAAAAAGTGAAAGATTTCCACAAAGAAAACTAGAAAGCATTGATGCAACAAATTGAAGAAAACACAAACAAATAGAAAGATATTCTGTGTTCAGGGATTTGAAAAATCAATATTGTTAAAATGCTCATACTACCCAAAGCAATCAATAGATTCAATACAATGCCTATAAAAATAGTAATGACATACTTCAAAGAAATAGAAAAAAAATCCTAAAATGTACATGAACCACAAAAGACCCAGAGTAGCCAAACCATCCAGAGCAAAAAATAATAATTAAAGCCCTAAATAAATGGAAAGACATCCCATGCTCATGGATTGGAAGACTTAATAATGTTAAAATGATAATGCTACCCAAATCAATTAACAGATCCCACACAATCCCTATCAAAATCTCAGCTGTCTTTTTTGCAGAAATTAGCAGGTTGGTCCTAAAATTAACATGAAAATACAGGAACCCAGAATACTTCAAACAATCTTGAAAAAGAAAAATAATCTTGGATGACTCACACTTTCTAATTTCAAAACTTACTACAAAATTATAATAATTTGGCGTAAGGATACACACACAGATTAATGGAATAGAATTGACAATTCGGAAATAAACTCTTATATTTACTGTATAGTCAATTAATTTTGACAAGGGTACCAAGACAATTCAATGAGAAAAAAAATACATTTTTCAATGAAAGGTGCTGGAACAACTAGATGACTCCAAGAGAAAAAATGAAGCTGGAACCCTATCTCACACAATATACCAAATTAATTCAAAAGGAATTATAGATCTAAATGTAAGAGCTAAAACTAAGAAGTTTTAGACGAAAATATAGAAGCAAATATTTGTAACCTTGGATTAGCCAATGGTCTCCTACATAAGGAACCAAAAGCACAAGTAACAAAAGAAAAAGTAAATAAATTATACTTCATCAAAATTAAACACTTTTCTGCTTCCAAGGACACTGTCAAGAAAGTGAAAGGACAACCCACAGAATGGGAGAAAATACTTGCAAATCATATATCTGATAAGGAATTTGTAACCAGAAACCAAATACAGTTCTTCAACTCTTACAACAGCAAAAAGACAAATAATCCCATTTTTAAATGTGCAAAGGATTTGAATAGACATTTCTTTAAAAAAAAAAAAAGATATACAAGTGGCCAATTAGCATATTAAAAGATGCTCAATATCATCAACCATTAGGGAAATGCAAATCACAACGGCAATGAAATAACACTTCATATCCGCCAGGATGGCTAAAATCAAAATGACAGATAATGACAAATGTTAGCAAGAATTCAGAGAAATCGGGACTCTCACACACTGCTGGTGGAAAACTTTGAAAAATAGTTTGGAAGTTTCTCAAAAATAAAAGTGGCAATTCCACTCCTAGGTATATATGCAAGATAAATAAAAACATATGTTTACACAGGAACTTGTACACAAATATTCATAGAAGCATTATTCTTAATAGCCAAAAAGCAGAAACAACTCAAATGTTCAACAATTGATGAACACATTTTTAAAATGTGATATATTCATACACTAAAATATTACTCAGCAATAAAAAGGAGTAAAGCACTCCAAAAAAGAAAGAAAGTAAAGAAAGTAAAGGAAGGAAGAAAGGAAGTAGAAAGCAAA
>NW_012120709.1:36759-45831 GCF_000951035.1 Colobus angolensis palliatus | reverse complement strand
AAGAAGGAAGGAAGGAAGGAAGGAAGGAAGGAAGGAAGGAAGGAAGGAAGGAAGGAAGGAAAGTTGCCAGATGCTCAGGGGATGGAGATTGATTGCTAACAAGTACAGGTTTTTTTTTTTCCGGGTGATGAAAATATTCTAAAATTAGTGGTAATAGTTGCATAACATTATTAATATACTAAAAAGTACTGATTTGTATCCTTTTTTATTTTCACTTTTTTTAGAGACAGGGTCTTGCTCTGTTGTTGGAGTGCAGTAGCTCAATCATAGCTCACTGCAGCCTTGAATTCTAAGGCTCAAGTGATCCTCCTGCCTCAGCCTCCTGAATGGCTGGGATCACAGGCATGAACCACAAAGCTCAGCTCTGCACTGTATATTTTAAAGAATACATTTTCTGCTATGCAATAAAACTGTTATTGTGGGGGGTGGGGGGAGGAAAGGAAAAGTATTCGACTGGGAGTCAGACCCAAGTTCAAATCCCAGCTCTGTACTTTCCACCTTGGGCAAGTCACATCGCCATTCTAAGTTCCTCCTCAGCCCCTTATATATGACACTAGTTCCTTTGTAGGAGACCGTGTGCCCAGGCCTAACTCAGAGAGCTTGCTCAGTGCATCTTATTTTCTCTCTTCCATCTTCTGTCCTCCCAACCCAGTCTTCCCTCCTGGATAATAGAAAAAGGCGTCCCATCTCCCCAGAGCATGGATGATCTTCATAACCATTCACCCAGGCTTGACACTTACTGGTAGCCATTCAAAACTAAAAGATAAGAGAGAGAAAAAATTAACTAAAAGACAAATTCATAGACACATAAAGTAGAATAGTGACTACCAAGGCCTGGGGAAGGAAGGCAATGGGGAGTTACTGTTTAATGGGTACAGAGTTTCAGTTTGGGATGATGAAAAGTTTTGGGAGATAGATGGTGGTAATGTTTGCACAACAATGTGAAGGTAATTAATGTTACTGAGTTGTATACTTAAAGTAGTTAAAATGGTAAATTTTATGTATATTTTACCACAATAAATATTCATTAATTTACAATGTGTCTTTAGGCCAGGCACAGTGACTCACGCCTGTAATCCCAGCATTTTGGGAGGCCGAGGCAGGAGAATCACTTGAGGTCAGAGGTTGCAGACAAGCCTGGCCAACATGGTGAAACCCCGTTTCTATTAAAAATTCAAAAATTAGCCAGGCGTTGTGGCACGCGCCTGTAATCCCAGCTACACGGAAGGCTGAGGCAGGAGAATTGCTTGAACCCAGTAGGCGGAGGTTGCAGTGAGCCAAGATCATGCCACTGCACTCCGTCTCAAAAACTTTAAAAAATTAAAAAATTAAAATAGAATTAAAATTAAAGTAAAATGTATCTTTAATTAAAATACATTTTTAATCAAAAATAATTTTATTCAAGTCAGCCCCACCTACCGAGAGAATGTAGCTGAATGAGTAACAGGTAGGCTACCTGGCTCTTAGGAAGGAATAAGGCAAGGAGAGAGAAGCCTCTGGATTTGAAGGTTATAAGCTGGGGAAGTGGGTGAGGGCAGAGGTGATTCTGCTTTGATGAACAGAAACTGGGGATAAAAAGAGTTCAGGACCTTGTCATAGACTGTGCTATCATAGTACATATCATTCCATCCTGTTAGCATGACAAATTGAATCTCAATATTCTTTCTCCACTTTTCCTGGGAGATAAAATATGCTAACCTATCCAACCAAAATACTCTCCAGGAAAATCCACTGACACCGAGTCCCCCATAAACCACATCCAATGCAAAGGGAAGCATGAAAAAACCCATCACAGTCTTCTACCCAAGAACCAGGGTGGGCAAACAGAAGCTGGCCAATTTCTCCTTTGTCAATAACCCAATAAATGACCTTTTTATCCTTTTAAAACTGGTATTCAGTTTAGGAAGAGATCATTAGGGTTGAAGCTTGCAGATGGACCAGAGGAGGATTGAAATGGGCTGTGTGAATTTTCACAGTAGACCTGCATGGATGTCTTTGGGGCTTCCCTCATTCTTGGAGCACCAAAATATTTGCAACTTTTTAAAAAATTAGAAAAAGCTGCCTTATTTATTTTCAATGCATTTCTCCAGGAAGGTCCCAAAGCAGTCTTCCATTCATTCATTTATTTAATAAGTATTTACTGAGTGCCTGTGGGCATTGGACTCTGTGCTAAGCACTGGTGCTGCAGTAGTGAGCAAGCCAGCTAAGGTCCTTGCTCTTGTGTTGATTACAATCCAAGAGCGCTCAAACTCTCTAATCCTCCGAATCACTGGCCTTGAAGCTCTCCAGTGGATTCTCAGTATTCATCTAAGGCATTAGAGTGTGGTGGTGCAGATATGGGATTTAGAGCAAATAAGACCTGAGTTCAAACCCCAGCACTCTCTTCCCAGCTGTGCTACCTTGAAAAAATGTTTTAACCTCTTGAGTCTTAGTTTGTTGTCTGTGAAGTGTGACTGATAATCTCATCTGCTACACAGGGTTGTTGGAAGAACTGAATGAGGTAATATATGAAGAGTATTTCCAATGACACCTGGCCAGGTGTGGTGGCTCACTCCTGTAATCCCAGCACTTTGGGAGGTCACTTGAGCTCAGGAATTCGAAACCAGCCTGGGCAATATGGCAAAACTGCATCTCTACCAAAAATAGAAAAATTAGTCAGGTGTGGTGACTCATCCTTGTAGTCCCAGCTACTTAGGAGGCTGAAGTGGAAGAATCATCTGAACCTGGGGAGGCTGAGGTTGCAGTGAGCTATGACTGTGCCACTGCACTCCAGCCTGGGCAGCAGAGTGAGACGCTGTCTAAAAAAAAAAAAAAGAAGAAGCAGGAGGAGAGGGAGGGGGAGGGGGGGGGGGAGGGGGGGGAGGGGCAGGAGAATTTTGATCCTGCAACTTTCTTCAGAAGAAGGCCTGATAGGAGACACAGACTCAGGTGTCAGGGAGTCCAGGGTTTGGTCTCCATCCACATCTTCAAAGGTGTCACGAATTTACCACCTCAGTCTTACCAGACATAAAATGGTAATAACACCCACTGCCTCCTTGCTCTGTTGTAAGGATATTTTAATTACTTCTTGCAGGGCACTTTGAAGCTGAAAGTGCTGAGTAAGTATCACAAATCAGAAAACAAAAAAGTGCATCATTTATTAGAAAAACACCAAACTGGTGCCTGTCCCTTTGTCACTAGAGATGTGGCCCCCACAGCACCAGCTTCTTTTCTTTGACCCTCGCTAAGTGAGATCAATTTAAATAACACCACGATAAATGGCACACCTCCACCTACCACCCACCTCCAACACAGGGAGAAAACGGACATTTCCAACCACTGTGTTGATAAAATGTGCTTTTAGGATTTTGACAATAATTAGAGATTGCATGTGCATTCCTAAGATGCCAGTGACCACATCCCAAGGAGTACAGCATCAGTCAGGGTTCTCCAGAGAAACAGAATGAACAGGATGCTATATATGGATAGACGGATTTGTGTTTTTTTGTTGTGGTGGTTTTGTTTTGTTTTGTTGTTTGCTTTTTTGAGACGGAGTCTCACTCTATCGCCCAGGCTGGAGTGCAGTGGCGCGATCTCGGCTCACTGCAAGCTCCGCCTCCCGGGTTCACGCCATTCTTCTGCCTCAGCCTCCCGAGTAGCTGAGACTACAGGCACCCACTACGACGCCCAGCTAATTTTTTGTATTTTTAGTAAAGACGGGGTTTCACCATGTTAGCCAGGATGGTCTCGATCTCTTGACCTTGTGATCCGCCCACCGTGGCCTCCCAAAGTGCTGGGATTACAGGCGTGAGCCACTGTGCCCTGTCAGAAAGATTTGTTTTAAGGAACTAACTGGCTCATGCAATTGTGGAGGTACGGTGAGTCCACAATCTGATGATATAAACCAGCAGGCTGGAGACTCTGAGAAGAGTTGTGGTTCAAGTCCAAAGGTAGTTCACTGGCAGAATTCCCTCTTCTTCTGGGGACATGACTTTTTCTCTGAAGGCCTTCCGCTGATTGCATGAGGCCTACCCACATCATGCAAGGTAATCTGCATTATGCAATCTACTGATTCAAATGTTAGTCTCATCTCAACAACAACAACAAAAGTGACCTTCAATGAAACATCTAAAATAATGTTTGACCAAAGATCTAGGTATCACGGCCTCGCTAGACCATAAAATCAACCATCACAACTGCATGTTCTCAGATATGTTGCCAGAACCTGTCTTAGAGGGTCACCATCTTTGCTGCTAGGTCCACCTCTGGGGCGCTGGGTTGCTTGCTCCCACTAGCCACCCACATTGATGCCTCATGCCTTCCAGAGTTTCTTGCCCTATGTTGTCGCCTACCCACAGCCTGCCTGTGTGTGGAGAAGAGCCTGCTCTGGCCCAGCCTCCTGATCGTCTCCCTCCCCAGAGAAGATAGGGTGAGTGGAAGACCAGACCAGCTTCCTCCATATGCTCTCCAAAAACAGTTGGTCTCAAAATGTAGTCCCCAGTCCATCAGCAACCACTTCACCTGGGAACTTGTTAGAAAGGCAAATTCAGGGGCCTCTCCCCAGTCCTACTGAGTCAGACACGCTGGAGTGGGACCCCGCAGTCTGGTTTTAGTAAACCCTCCAAGAGACTCTGATATATACTCGAGTTTGGGGGTCATCGGCTTAAGAGAAGTACAACAAATGCTGCAGGAAAGCAACTCCTGGGAACCTAGTTTTCTCTTTTCTTTCTTTCTTTCTTTTTCTTTCTTTCTTTCTTTTTTTCAGAGTCTCATTCTGTCACCCTGGCTGAAGTGCAGTGGCACAATCATGGCTCACTAACCTCTGCCTCCTGGGTTCCAGCAAGCACGTCCAACTAATTTTTGTATTTTTTAGTAGAGATAAGGTTTCACCATGTTGGCCAGGCTGGTCTCAAACTCCTGACCTCAGGTGATTTGCTTGCCTTGACCTCCCAAAGTGCTGGGATTACATGCATGAGCCACCACGCCCAGCAGGAACCTAATTTTCTTTTCTCCTTTCTCTATCTTTCCTTTCTCCTTTCTGTATCCTTTCTCTATCTTTCTCCTTTCTACTATCTTAACACTATCTAGTAAATACCTTCCCTTTGCGAGATTTCAGGACTGGTTTCTCAGCACACAAGAGTTTCCTAAAACATGAATCACACTATGGACTAGGCTCTTTTCTAAAGTGCTTTAATTACGTTCAATTGATTTCATTTAAAATCATGTTTTTTCTAAGTTCGGGTGTTTATCGTTCTGAAGGGCATATGGCTTAAAACTACACTAAGACATTGGAATATCCCCTATCAGTTCCTTTAATCCTCACAAAGATCCCATAAACCAAGTACTAATACTATTGTCTTTATTTCACAGATCAGGAAACTGACATGCAAAGAAGTCAAGTCATTTGCCAAGGAATCTGGTTCCAGAATAACATCTCTAACCACCATACTGTCTTGCATGGGACTCCGCTCTTCACTTCTGAGATGTGTGTACCAACTTAGCCTTGAAGGCTGGTTAGACCTTACAGGGGACAAGATAACCTCCATCCAATATCGCCCACATCTAACCTCGGGCCTCCGCTAGCTTGTGGCTTGCTGGGTGTACCTGCTTCTACAGCATTTCCCCAAGGGTCTGTGAATTTCTTCCAAGTTGTGTTGCCTGCATCAGTAAATCATGTAATTTGTTCAAACTCTCTCAGCAGCTCCCACCTACAGTGACCAAGGTAGTCAAGGGGAGTGTGGGATTGCTAAAAAGAGTTTGCAACGTGGTCCACTTACCAACTCTGTAGGACCTGGGAGAATAGCTCAATATGAAAGCTCAAGCTCACATGTTTAGCAGTATTTAGTACAAGCAGAAATTTATGTACTCAGAACTTTAAAAAGAACAAAAAACCGTTTATTACAAGCAGCGCCAAGGACTGTTTCATTAAGCAAACATTCTGATTAATAAAAAGCTGCCATATGTTCTGTACATGCCTTGTTAATTTAGACAAATTCCAGAATCATAAATCATATATTTTGGAGAGTTGAAAGAGATGTTAGGATTTAAGTCAACATACCTTCTCTGTGTCTACATCCCCCAGTCACCATCCCTGTCTTGTTTATCTGACATTACTTGATGGGAATCCATCCCCAAGGCTGTCCATTCCACATCAGGCAGCCAGAGAGTTAAAAATGTCTTCTTTCCAATGAGCCAAGATCTTTCTCTCTGCAGCCTCCTAGTTTGACCCCTGGGTCTAATCCATCTTTCAGTTACCTTCAAATACTTGAAGACAGTGTTCCTGTCTTCCCCAAGTCTTCCCACGAATCTCCCTCTAAGTGTGGTATCCAGAACTGAACTCCATACTCCAAGGGATGTTCTGATCAAGAAAAAGGAGAACAAAGCAATCCCCTCCCAATAATGAATTGGAATACAGATGTATCTGATGCCACCTGATATGTCTTTGTGGACACAGATGTGAAGTCCATTTCTAAGTGCACGCATATAAATAAACTCCAGATACTTACACAACACATTGCTCATTCGCACCATTCCTGAGCTCTTTTATGCTTTCTTCTTTTTTCCTTTTTTTTTTTTTTTTTTTGGAGATGGGTTTTGTTCTAGCCCAGACTGGAGTGCAGTAACATGATCATAGCTCACTGCAGCCTCAAACTGCTGGACTCAAGTGATCCTCCCCACTCAGCCTCCCGAGTAGCTGGGTCTATGAGCATGCACCACCTGCTCCTGGCTAATTTTTATGCCTTCCATTTCTATTAGTGTCATGAACACTGCAACAGTGGTTGGTAAATTCCAGAATCAGAGGGTTGGAGGGCCACCACAGGAGCTGCCCCAGGTCCTCCCAACTTGAGTACTGGATTACTGGGTTGGGAGGTACACCTGCCCCACTTCACAATATACAGTCATGTCCTTGGATGGATGAGGCAGCAACAGGACGCAGCCTCCCTGGGAAGCCTGTCTTGTGGTCAGGCAACCTGGACATTTTCCAGCAGCTTTATAAAAGCAGTTACGGCTTTCTTCAGGCCCTCTGCAGGGAAAGGGAGGGAAAATGTGTACAAGACCTATTATGTGCCGGGCACGATGGAATTTTACACGGTCTCTCTTTTTACTCCTTTGCCATTTTATAAGGGACATGCGTTGTCCTCAGGGAGCACAGAGTGGTTGTGTAAACTGCTCAAAGCCACATAGATAAGAAGCAGGTGGGAATGAGCCTCCAGGAGGGCAGCCCAGGCTGATGCATCCCTCTGGCAGGTTCCACCCAGGAAGCCATGTGGATCATGACTCATAATCAAAGGCTGCACTAAACACTGCACTCTGTGAGATGAGCTGGAGGGGTCTGAGTGGGAACCACAAATCAGGTCCCTTCTCAGGCGCAGGGATCTGGGCTCTCAGGAACCCAGGACCCAGTCGGGTCTTAGCATTGCACCATAATGAGTCACTTTGGTTCCACCTTGGGAAATCAGTCCCGCACTGGTACACAGACGTCTGGGTTTTCTCTGTGGTCTGGGAAAAGCAAGAGCCGGTACTGGGGATAATCAGTACATATTAATTAATGATAACGAGCACTTTTCTCCCCTCCCTTCAATCTGGTGAAATGCTTTGAATTAAACAGATTATTCATAATATATAAAAATTGCTACTTTTCAAGTCAGATCATTTTGGGAGAAGGTCAAAAGAGAGGGGTAAAACAGAGATTAAAATCACTTTCAGGATGACTGTACGTTTTCAAGGCTTTAAAGGTTTACTGTGTGGCCAGCCTGGAGGCTGTAATGTCTCTTGTTTGATTGAAGAGCTGAGAGGCAATTAAAGGACCTCAGCCAAAAGGGCCGCCTCCCAGTGTGTTCGAAGAAGAAAAATACCATTAATCATAATAATGATGTGTGCTTATATAAGGCCTTTCATCTGTGCCTCTCAAAGTGCTTTAACCACCATTAATTATAGCTCCCAGTGCACCTCTGAGGTAGGTAAAAATTAATATACCAATTTTACAAGTGAATAAAGGCCTACAGGGTGAGTAGGAGTGAATTATTTGGGGCCACACATAAACCAGTGGCAGAGGAAGTAGCTCCTGTCCTCCAGGTCAGGACTGAGGCTACCCTATTCTTGGGTGCCCTCCTCTCTGAAGGATTGGGCTCTGAAAGAGAACCAAAGATGCTTCTGTGATGCCACCTCTAAGGGCTAATGGAATTGATCATTCTTAGCCTAGGCTCTTAAAAACAGAAAGTGGCCTGTTGATAGAGAGCATGAAGGCAGGATATTCTCATTATTTGAGCATTGCCCCTTAGGATACATGTGGCCAGTGATCAACAGGATGTTTCGGACCCGTCTTAGGGTATGACCCAATTGCCCGGGTCTCTCTCCAAGGTGTGTATTTCAGGAGAGTCACTGAGATGGTTCTCAAAGTCAGTCTGAGCAAACAAATTCCCTGCACAGCAGCTCCTCCCTGTGACGAGCATGCACATCTCTCTGTGGCCCCCCCTTTGCTCTTACTTTCCATTCCCATCACCCACACCACAGGAGCACCTAGCAGGGACACTAACCTTGTCTTGGAGGCTTCGGGAGAAGAGCATGAGTAGGTCAGACTCTTCATGGGGAAAGAAAACACTGTATCTGAGGTAACAGCGGGCAAAGGTCCAGCGTTCCAGAGGTGAGAGAGAGCCTGGCGGGAGGAACTGCACCCAGTTCTTTACAGATGACACCAGCATGCATGAGGAGGAGTAAGTGGTAAGAGCCGAGATAAGGAATTTTATACAGGGGCATCGGTGGAGAGTGGTGAGCTGTGGAAATACGCAATCAAGTCTGTATTTTCAGAATAGGAAGCCCAGGAGGAGGTACAGTGCAGGGTGCAGCAGAAATGCTGATTCAGTTGGCACTGTTAATTTGAGGTGCCTGCAGAGCACCCAAGTGAAGATGTCCAGTGGACTTTGAGTACTGGGGCCCAAAAGTCAAAATCTGGAATACAGATGGAGATTTACAGCCAGGTGTGGTGGCGTGCTCCTGTAGTCCCAGCTACTCTGCTGGACAGGAGAATCGCTCGAACCAGGGAGATGGAGGTTGCAGTGAGCCGAGATTGGCCCCCTGCACTCCAGCCTGGGC
>NW_012120709.1:26395-36597 GCF_000951035.1 Colobus angolensis palliatus | reverse complement strand
AAATAAATTCTACATAATATGAATATATATAAAACATATAAATATATATGATAACTATATTTATTTATTTTTAGTATGTATGTTGGACCATTTTCCTCTTCTGCTGGGAATCCTCCAGAGGCTTCCATTTCACTAGGAGTGAAAAACAGAGCCCCACTAGGCTCCAAGCCTGGTCCCTGCATTCTGACCTTCCCTCCCACTCTTCCCTATATCAGCCTTTTTGCCAGTCTTACTTAAGCAAGCCCTGCTCCTGCCTCAGGGCATTCGTCCTTCTGTTTCCTCTGCCTGCAGGTTCATGCCCCTATAGCCACTGGTTGCTCCCTGGCCTCTCCATGCCTGTGCTCAAGCATCTTGCCTGGCACATGACCACCTATTTAAAACTGTAGCTTCCTCCTGCCTCCTCACATACCCCACTCCCTTTGCCAGCCGTGTTCTTCCCTCTCACCATGGTACTTCATGTATTTAGTCCCACATACCATTTCCTCATTTATTTTGTTTGCTGTCTTCCTCTACTCTCTACTGTCTCCTGAACCACTCTCTGTCTTTCTCTACAGCTCTAGAATATAAGCTGGACAGGAAGGCAGGGATTTTTACCAATCTTATTCACTGGTAAACAGTGAAAAATAGAATAGTGCCTAGTACACACAAGGTACTCAATAAATACTTGTCAAAAAAATCACTTAACTAAAATTGATCCAACAAAAAGAAGTATAAAGAGTATTATTGGAAAAATTGGGAAATTTTTTTCAATTTTTTTTATTATACTTTATGTTCTAGGGTGCATATGCACAACTTGCAGGTCTGTTACATATGTATACTTGTACCATGTTAGGTGTTCTGCACCCATTAACTCATCATTTACATTAGGTATATCTCCTAATGCTATCCCTCCCCACTCCCCCACCCCACAACAGACCCCAGTGTGTGATGTTCCCCTTCCTGTGTCCAAGTGTTCTCACTGTTCAATTCCCACCTATGAGTGAGAACACGCAGTATTTGGTTTTCTGTTCTTGCGATAAAAACTGGGAAATTCTAAACATGGATTATAGATTAGATAATATTACTGTTATTACACACACACCAGTATTAAATGTCTTGAATGTGATGTAGGTTATGCGGAATATCCCTGTTTGAGGGAGATACCAGCTCTAGTATTTAGGGGGAAAGTGCTATGATATTTACAACTTGCATTCCAATGTTTTAGCAACATGTACAAATATTTGGGAGTGGATAAAGCAAAATAATTGATGAATCTAGGTAAAGGGCATATAAATGTCCATTATACTGTTTTTTCAAATTATCTTTAGTTTGAAATTATTTTCTTCAATTGTGGTAAAACACACATAACATAAAACTATGCTTCTCATTTCAGCCAGTTTTAAGTGCAAAGGCATTACAGTCCAGTAGTGTTAAGTACATTCACCCTGCTGTGCCATCTCCAGAACTCTTTTCATCTGGCAAAACTGAAACTCTGTACCCATTAAACAACAACTCATTCCTTCATCTCCACAGCCCCTGGCAGCTGCCATTCTACTTTCTGCCTCTATGAATTTGACTACTCTGGGCACTTCATATGAGTGGAATCATACAGTATTTGTCTTTCTGTGACTAGCCTAGTTCACTTAGCAAAATGCCCTCAAGTTTTATCCATGTAGCATGTGTCACATTTCCTTCCTTTTTAAGGCTGAATAATACCTTATTGTCTTTCAATGCTTATTAATTTCATTGTGTGTGCATGTGTGTGCAAATGTGTGTGTGCTTCTGTGTGTATTTACATATATTTATGTCTACATACCACATTTATTTTATCCATTCAATCATTGATGAACACTTGAGTGGCTTCCACCTTTTGGCTATTGTGAATAATACTGCAACGAATAAAGATATACAAATATATCTTCAAGACTCTCCTTTCAATTTTTGGGGAGTGGTATATGTCCAGTGTGGAATTGTTGGATTATACAGTGGTTCTATTTTTAACTTTTTTGCTTTTTTTATTATACTTTAAGTTCTGGAATACATGTGCAGAACATACAGGTTTGTAACATAGGTACACAAGTTCCATGTTGGTTTGCTGCACTCATCAACTTGTCATCAACATTAGATATTTCTCCTAATGCTATCCTTCCCCTATCCCCCCATCCCCTGACAGGCCCCAGTGTGTGATGTTCCCCTCCCTGTGTCCATGTGTTCTCATTGTTCAACTTCCACTTATAAGTGAGAACATGCGGTGTTTGGTTTTCTGTTCCTGTGTTAGTTTGCTGAGAATGATAGTTTCCAGCTTCATCCATGTTCCTGCAAGGACATGAACTCCTCCTTTTTTATGGCTTATGCCACATTTTCTTTATCTAGTCTATCATTGATGGGCATTTGGGTTCCAAGTCTTTGCTATTCTAAGCAGTGCTGCAATAAACATACAGGTGCAGTAGAATGATTTATAATCCTTTGGGTATACACCCAGCAATGGGATTGCTGGGTCAAATGGTATTTCTGGTTCTAGATCCTTGAGAAATCGCCACCCTGTCTTTCGTAAAGGTTGAGTTAATTTACACTCCCACCAACAGTGTAAAAACATTCCTATTTCTCCACACCCTCTCCAGCATCTATTGTTTCCCGACTTTTAATGATCGCCATTCTAACTGGCAGGAGATGGTATCTCACTGTGGTTTTGATTTTCATTTCTCTGATGACCAGTGATGATGAGCTTTTTCCATATGTTTGTTGGCCGCATAAATGTCTTCTTTTGAAAAATGTCTGTTCGTATCCTTTGCCCGCTTTTTGATGGGGTGTTTAGTTTTTTCTTGTAAATTTGTTTAAGTTCTTTATAGATTCTGGATATTAGCCCTTTGTCAGATGGATAGATTGCAAAAATTTTCTCCCATTTTGTAGGTTGCCCATTCACTCTAATGCTAGTTTCTTTTGCTGTGCAGAAGCTCATTAGTTTAATTAGATCCCATTTGTCTATTTTGGCTTTTGTTGCCATTGCTTTTGGTGTTTTAGTCATGAAGTCTTTGCCCACGCCTATGTCCTGAGTGGTATTGCCTAGGTTTTCCTGTAGGATTTTTATGGTTTTGGTCTTATGTTTAAGTCTTTAATCCATCTTGAGTTAATTTTGTATAAGGTGTAAGGAAGGAGTCCAGTTTCAGTTTTCTGCATACGGCTAGCCAGTTTTCCCAACACTATTTATTACATAGAGGATCCTTTCCCTGTTGCTTGTTTTTGTCAGGTCTGTTGAAGATCAGATGGTTGTACATGTGTGGTGTTATTTCTGAGGACTCTGTTCTGTTCCATTGGTCTATATCTCTGTTTTGGTACCAGTACTATGCTGTTTTGGTTACTGTAGCCTTGTAGGATAGTTTGAAGTCAGGTAGCATGACGCCTCCAGCTTTGTTCTTTTCGCTTAGAATTGTCTTGGCTATACATGTTCTTTTTTGGTTCTGTATGAAATTTAAAGTAGTTTTTTTTCTAATTCTGTGAAGAAAGTCAATGGTAACTTGATGAGGATAGCACTGAATCTATAAATTACTTTGGGCAGCCCCTGGCAGCTGCCATTCTACTTTCTGCCTCTATGAATTTGAGGCAGATTCATAGAGGTATGAATCTGTATGGCCATTTTCATGATATTGATTCTTCCTATCCATGAGCAAGGAATGTTTTTCCATTTGTTTGTGCCCTCTCTTATTTCCTTGAGCAGTGGTTTGTAATTCTCCTTGAAGAGTTCCTTCACATCCCTTGTAAGTTGGATTCCTAGGTATTTTATTCTCTTTGTAGCAATTGTGAATGAGAGTTCACTCATGATTTGGCTCTCTGTTTGTCTATTATTAGTGTATAGGAATGCTTGTGATTTTTGCACATTGATTTTTTACCCTGAGACCTTGCTGAAGTTGCTTATGAGCTTAAGGAGATTTTGGACTGAGACAATGGGGTTTTCTAAATATACAATCATGTCATCTGCAAACAGAGACAATTTGACTTTCTCTTTTCCTATTTGAACACCCTTTATTTCTCTCTCTTGCCTGATTGCCCTGGCCAGAACTTCCAATACTGTGCTGAATAGGAGCACAGTATTGCTCTGTGCTCACAGTATCACCCTCTGTGGTGAGAGAGGGCATCCTTGTCTTGTGCCAGTTTTCAAAGGGAATGCTTCCAGCTTTTGCCTATTCAGTATGATATTGGCTGTGGGTTTGTCATAAATAGCTCTTATGATTTTCAGATACATTCCATCAATATCTAGTTTATTGAGAGTTTTTAGCATGAAGAGGTGTTGAATTTTATCTAAGGCCTTTTCTGCATCTATTGAGATAATCACGTGGTTTTTGTCATTGGTTCTTTTTATGTGATGGATTACATTTATTGATTTGTGCAGGCTGAACCAGCCTCGCATCCCAGAAATGAAGCCGACTTGATTGTGGGGGATAAGCTTTTTGATGTGCTGCTGGATTCAGTTTGCCAATATTTTATTGAGGATTTTCACATTGATGTTCATCGGGGATATTGGCCTGAAATTTTCTTTTTTTGTTGTGTCTCTGCCAGGTTTTGGTATCAGGATAATGCTGGCCTCATAAAATGAGTTAGGAAGGAGTCTCTCTTTTTCTATTGTTTGGAATAGTTTCAGAAGGAATGGTGCCAGCTCCTCTTTGTACCTCTGGTAGAATTCGGCTGTGAATCTGTCCGGTCCTGGGCTTTTGTTGTTGTCGTTGTTGTTGTTGTTAGGCTATTAATTACTGCCTCAATTTCAGAACTTGTTATTGGTCTATTCAGGGACTTGACCTCTTCCTGTTCTTCCTGGTTTAGTCTTGGGAGGGTATATGTGTCCAGAAATTTATCCATTTCTTCTAGATTTTCTAGTTGATTTGCAGAGAGGTGTTTATAGTATTCTCTGATAAAACAGACTTTAAACCAACAAAGATCAAAAAAGACAAAGAGGATATTACATAATGATAAAATGATCAATGCAACAAGAAGAGCTAACTATCCTAAATATATATGCACCCAATACAGGAGCACCCAGATTCATAAAGCAAGTTCTTAGAGACCTACAAAGAGACTGACTCCCACATAATAATAGTGGGAGACTTTCCACTGTTCATATTAGACAGATCAATGAGACAGAAAATTAACAAGGATATTCAGGACTTGAACTCAGCTCTGGACCAAGCAGACCTAATAGACATATACAGAAGTCTCCACTCCAAATCAACAGAATATACATTCTTCTCAGCACCACATTGCATTTATTCTAAAATTGACCACATAATTGGAAATAAAACACTCCTCAGCAAACGTAAAAGAACAGAAATCATGACAAACAGTCTCTCACACCACAATGCAATCAAATTAGAACTCAGGATTAAGAAACTCACTCAAAATTGCACAACTACATGGAAACTGAACAACCTGCTCCTGAATGACTACTGGGTAAATAATGAAATTAAGGCACAAATAAATAAGTTATTTGAAACCAATGAGAACAAAGACACAACATACCAGAATCTCTGGGACACAGCTAAAGCAGTGTATAGAGGGAAATTTATAGCACTAAATGCCCACAGGAGAAAGCAGGAAAGTTCTAAAATTGACACCCTAACATCACAATTAAAAGAACTAGAGAAGCAAGAGCAAACAAATTCAAAAGCTAGCAGAAGACAAGAAATAACTAAGATCAGAGCAGAAATGAAGGAGATAAAGACATGAAAACCTCTTCAAAAAATTTATGAATCCAGGAGTTGGTTTTTTGCAAAGATTAACAAAATAGATGGCTAGTCACACTAATAAAGAAGAAGAGAAGAATCAAATGGACACAATAAAAAACTATAAAGGGAATATCACCACTGATCCCACAGAAATACAAGCAGCTGCTATTTAAATCTGATGGTAGGGATAGAAGAGGTGAGAGGAGTTCCTTGCCCCTTCTCTCAGACACTATTTGCCTTTTGATATAGGCTGAAATCTTGAATCAGAAGAGTAAGGAGCTAATGGTGGAATTTCAGATATGAGTGAGTGACAGGTGACTGAAGAGCTATGAAACACATTCTTTTTTTTCTTTTTTTCAGATGAATTTTCACTCTTGTCACCCAGACTGGAGTGCAGTGGCGTGATCTCCGCTCACTGCAAGTTCGGCTTCCCGGACTCAAGCGATTCTCCTGCCTCGGCCTCCCGGGTAGCTGGGATTACAGGCACCTGCCACTACATCTGGCTAATTTTGCTATTTTAGTCAAGATGGGGTTTCACCATGTTGGCCAGGCTGGTCTCAAACTCCTGACCTCAAGTGATTCACCTGCCTCAGCCTCCCAAACTGCTGGGATTACAGGCGTGAGCTACCATGTCCAGCCAGTAGATTCTTATTCTTCCAGCTCAGGGCCTTCACCCAGGCCTCATCTTCCCAGTGTCTGCTCAGAAACTCCTCACACCTCAAGTTCCCTCAGTCTTGACCCACTTAGCTTTCATCTTAACCTAATTTTCATATCATAGAATCTGGGACTTAATAACCCTGGGCATGGACCTGTACCAGAAACCCACCAGGTCCTGCCTCCTCTTGTTCCCAGAATCCTGTCCATGTCCTGCTATGGGTACTGCAGGTCCACAACCCTGACCCACCCAGGTCCACTCTGCTCCCCCAACACAGGCCACGGGGGGCTCTGACACACAGACACAGGGATGGCATAACATGAGAAATCAGAGCTGCCAGCCTGTTGGTAAGCCCTCCTGCCACTGTGCCCTGCAAAGCCCTTCTTTAGGGGTCAAGCAGGGCCCCTTCTCAGCAGATACAGGTGGTTCTATCAGAGGGATTGTCTCCCTAGGTGTATTTAGTCTGAATCCTTATTCTGAGTTGAGATACTATTAACTGGCTTATGAGGAAGACTGGCTTGTGAGGAAGAGATATCAGTTATAGGAACTAAAAAGCTGTGTTGGCCGGGCGCGGTGGCTCATGCCTGTAATCCCAGCAATTGGGAGGCCAAGGCAGGCAGATCACCTGAGGTCAGCAGTTCGAGACCAGCCTGGCCAACATGGCAAAACTCTGTCTCTACTAAAAATACAAAAAAAAATTAGTCAGGCATGGTGGTGTGTGCCTGTAATCCCAGTTACTCAGGAGACTAAGGCAAGAGAATCACTTGAACCCGGGAGGGAAAAGTTGCAGCGAGCCAAGCTTGCACCACAGAACTCCAGCCTGGGCGACAGAGCGGGACTCCATCTCAAAACAACAACAACAACAAAAAGCTGTATTATCTCAGTACACCTTAGCACAGCATGAGAACATTGACCCCACTTCATCCAGTAAGTTGGTTATTCAATTAACAACTCTGTCTCCTAGTAGAACTTGTTAGTTGTGCTCACCATTGTATTCCCAGAACCTATCACATAGCAGTGATTAATAAATGTTTGAAGAATGGGTGAATAAATGAACAAATAAATGGAAGACTAGGAAAGGATAGGATTCGTGCTGACTACACTCTAAGATACCTCTTCCAGGATCACAGTGGAAAACAGAGGACAAATGGGAGTATAGAGTGATCCAAAGGTGCACTTAGGAAGCTGAGGGAGACCCCACAAGGTGCTTTCCACTTGAGCTGTGAATTGAGGCTTGGAGAGTAGAGAGTCACTTCCTGAAATAGCGGGGTGGGATGAGCAAAGAGGAAGGAGGGAGGATTGAGAAGTAAAGGTTTAAAACAGCTACTGAAGGAATGGGACTGGATGCCAACTGGACTCATGGAGAAACTGCTGAGTAGCAGGGTGGCTCTGAAGTTTTAACTCTAATGCCGGGGCTGGCAGACACCATCAACCAAGAAAGGGAACGGAGGAGGAGGAAATTTAATTCAGGGAAGAGTTTATGGGGTCAGGCTTCTAGACAGAGCTAGCTGTCTCAGATTAACCAGAATGTATCAAGCTCCTACTATGTGCTGGACCTTGTATGCAGTACAAAGAAAAATAGGAGAGCTCTGCCCTAGAGGAGCTAGAAAATGCTCCTCAAATCTGAGGGAATAATAAATGCCTAAGTAAAATCACAGAGGATCTCGTACTACGGCTCAACTGTGAATGAAAAGAATGCCAAGACCAAAGGTTCTTCTTTTCTCCCTCCCCCTTCTCCTTCTTGTTCCTGTTTTAAACCAAAATGCACAGATTTCAGCTCCTTGGTGGGTGAACAGCATTCTTTCTCAGCAAATGGGAGCTATACTAGGCAGTCTTGGAGCACCCTCTGTTGGGTCTTCAAGGTATTCAATAGTTAACTCTGAAGATAAGCTTCTAGATTGTAAACATGGGAGAAACACGCACTCATTCAGCAAATACTTACTGCCAAAACATTTTAACAGGCACTGTGACTATAAATATATGCCCTCAAGTTTCTTCCAGTCTAATAAGAAAAAAATGGCATTGTTCATTAGGACTGGCACTCATTTCTAAACAGAAAGGCTATGTTGAAAGCAAATTTAATGGGAACTGAGATCTATTGACTGAATTATGGTTACCCCAAAAAGACAAGAGAGTATAGTATCCTGTTAAGTAGAAAATAGAAAAAAATCTAGTACCTGTAAACTCTTTTTCTTCTAGGTCTATTCTCATCTTTTCTAGCTCCCCAAATATCTGATCAAGCACCAGAAAACACTGCACGAAGCACTCAAAAACCCACACCTTCACAGGTGCCAGGCGGGGAGGCAAATGTGGGTCAGGGAAAGAGGACAGACTGAAGTCAATAGTTCTGAACTAGAGCTAAATAAAGCCATGCAAACTTGAGCAAGTCTTTTTTTTTTTTTTTTAACTGTAAATCAACAAATTACAGTTGTTTATATTCATGGAGTACAAAGTGATGTTTTGATATACGTATACAGTGTGGAATAATTAAATCAAGCTAATTAACGTATCTATGACCTCAAATACTTACCATGTTTTGTGGTGACAACACTTGAAATTCACTCTCGTAACAATTTTGAAATATGGGATACATTATTACTAACGATAGTCACCATGCTGTGCAATAGATATCTAAACACTTAGTCCTTCTGTCTAACTAAACTTTTGTCCCCTTGGACCAACATCTCCCCATTCCCTACCCCCAAGTTGCTGGTAATCCCCATTCTACTCTCTGCCTCTATGTGTTTGATTGTTTTAGATTCCACATGTAATAAAATCCGCAGTATTTGTCTTTCTGTGCCTTAGTTCATTTAGCATAATGTCCTCTGGGTCCATTCATGTTGTCTCAAATAGCAGAATTTTCTTCTTTTTCAAGGCAGGCAGAATAGTATTTCATTGTATGTATATACCAAATTTTCTTTATCTGTTCATCCATTCATGGAATGAGCAAGCCCTTTTAGCTCCCTGAAATTCTGTTTCCTCACTAGTAAGATGGAAATTAAAATGTCTATTTTCAAGATAGTTATAAGGATTAAATAAGATTATAATGTAGGAAACTTTGCATTTTTTCTGCCCATATAATATGCAGGAAAGGGAAACACTTTTTAAACTGCTGATCACACTATTGAAATGAAATATGGAAAAGAAATTAAAAAGATAAGGTGCTGATCAAGTTTTGGTTATTGCAGTTATTAGTCCACAGAAGAGCACCCTCCATCAGGGAAAAACATGCTTCTGTCTTGCTGGTGAGCCGCCACTGACCCAGGTAAATGAGGGGAAGGTGAGGTAAACGCAGAGGTCTGTTCAAAGAGTCTCTTTCATTTCACAAATAAAGTTACACAGAAAACTTTTATGTATCTGTGGCAAACAGACTCTACCTTTTTAGCAGCTTCAGAAAAAAATATGAAGCGCCTACAAATAAGTATGACAAAATAGTGCATCTTAATGGGAAACGTTGTAAAACATATTGAGAGATATTAAAGACAGCTTAATTAAATGAAGAGATACGCCATGTTCATAAATTGGAAGACCCAGTACTGCAAACATGTCAAGTCTCCCAAATCATTTATAAAATCAATAAATTTCCGGTCAAAATGCTAACGAGGTTTTAGTGGTATTTGAAAAACTGATCCCCAAATGTATGTGAAGATGCAAAGGACAAAGAATAGCCAAGATGTGGAAGAAGGAGAAGGAGAAGGAAGAAAAAGAAGAAAAATGTAGGACTGGCACTGTCAAATGTCAAGACTTTCTATAAAGCTATAATATTTTGGCCGGGCGCGGTGGCTCAAGCCTGTAATCCCAGCACTTTGGGAGGCCGAGACGGGCGGATCACGAGGTCAGGAGATCGAGACCAT
>NW_012120709.1:20859-25605 GCF_000951035.1 Colobus angolensis palliatus | reverse complement strand
GTCAGAAGATAAAATGGGAGAATATTTTCATGACCTTGGAGAAGATAGTTTTCTTAACAATTACCAAATGGCTGGGCGCAGTGGCTCATGCCTGTAATCCCAGCACTTTGGGAGGCTGAGGCGGATGGATCATGAGTTCAAGACCAGCCTGGCCAAGATGGTGAAACCCCGTCTCTACTAAAAACACACAAAAAATTAGCCAGGCATGGGGATGGCACCTGTAATGCCAGCTACTTGGGAGGCTGAGGCAGAGAATTGCTTCAACTCAGGAGGCGGAGGTTGCAGTGAGCTGACATCATGCCACTGCACTCCACTCTGGGCAACAAAGCAAGACTCCATCTCAAAAAAAAGAAAAAACAATTACCAAATGAACTAACTCTTCAAGAAAATACCAACAAGTTTTTACTACATTAAAATTAAGAAGTTCTGCTCATCAAGTCTTCACCATTAAAAGAGTGAAAAGGCAAACTTACATTCACAATATTTATAACTGATTAAAAATTCATACCCAAAATATATAAGAAACTTCTTCAAATCAATAATAAAAACAGACATACCAATAGAAGAATAGGAAAGATATTAGAACTGAACCAGTACTTTACAAAAAAAAAAAAAAAACGAAGAAAGAAATACAAATGTTCTATAACTTTTCTTCATTGCAGGGAAATGCTAAATTAGAACCACGATGATATAACAGTATATAAAAAGCAAACACTTGGCCAGGTACGGTGGCTCACACCTGTAATCCCAGCACTTTGGGAGGCCAAGGCAGGTGGATCACCTGAGGTCAGGAGTTCAAGACCAACCTGACCAAAATGGTGAAACCTTGTCTCAACTAAAAATACAAGAATTAGGCTCATGCCTGTAATCCTAGCATTTTGAGAGGATGAGGAGGGAGGATCATTTGAGCCCAGGAGTTCAAGATCAGCCTGGGCAACATAGCAAGACCCCATCTCTATTGTTTAAAAAAGGGTATTGTTTATATCTCTATTACAGATCAAGAAATTAAGAATCAGGGAAGTTAAGACATGTGTCCAAGTTCACAGATTATTAATTAGTAAAGATGGAATGGGACCTAGGTTTGTCAGCCAGGGTTCTCCAGAAAAATAGAATAAATTAAATACATGTAGATTAGGTATTGGTATATATATATATAGAGAGAGATTCATTACAGGCATGAAGTAGAAATCTACCTTGATAATTATGGGCAAAGATTTTCTTTTCCCTTAGAGCCTCTCCCTTTCCTGTCCAACTTAAACTTAATTAGTTAGGTTGTCCCTGAATTTGCCTGGAAGGCCAGCTACCAAAACTAATGAGGACCTTTCACTCTTCCTATCTCTGGGAGAAAAGAAAAAAAAAAAAAAAAGTCAGATAAAATCCAGTGTGTTTGCCCCACAGGGAAGAAGTCCCAGTGTCCCTGAGTCCTGAAGATGCACAATCTCTACCCTTGCACTCCCACCCCACCCCAGAGCAATCATGACTTGCTGGAAGGGTCTCCGAAACGTTGATGTTATAACTTTGCTTTTCTCTCTCCAAAATTATTGCAAATTACCATGATGCAATGGAAAGAGGGTGAGCTTTGAAGTGCAACAGATCTGTCTTGAATACTGGCTCTGACTTTTTTTCGATCCTATATTTCTTTGACTTTAAAATGGGATAATAATTTTCATCTCATGAGGTGGTTGTGATAGTTAGGTGAAATAATTTTATAAAGCTACCACATTGGTCCTGGTACATTTTTCCCACCTCCACTAGCATCAGTCCTTTCCCACAAAACCCTCAGCTACCCCAGAACCTCCCTCCACTGGCCATTACCTAGCCTGAGGGTAGTCTCATGGCATGGGGGAACAGGAACTGGATTCGGTGCCAGGAGCCCTACATTCTAGACATGGCTTTAGTACTTCAACTGGGCGGGTGCCAACACCCAGCCTGTCTGGCCCTCAATTTCTTCATCTGAAAATGTAGATGATGACTGATGATTATTCCAGCCCTGCTCATCTCACAGAATGGATAGGAGATTGAAGTACACTAGCTAATATGATTTGTAAATATCAGTAAAAATAGACTACATAATTAAGTTCATACCAAAGTACCAGTATGTGACAGCAGCCTGGAGTGCTCCTTCCCTGGGGAATATTTGCATTTTTCTCTGCACTGAAATGTCATCAGCCATTCACTTAGAAAAACTGTACTGGGGCTGGGCGCAGTGGCTCACGCATGTAATCCCAGCACTTTGGGAGGCTGAGGCAGGCAGATCACGAGGTCAGGAGATTGAGACCATCTTGGCTAACATGGTGAAACCCCATCTCTACTAAAAATACAAAAACAAAATTAGTCGGGCATGGTGGTGGGTGCCTGTAGTCCCAACTACTCAGGATGCTGAGGCAGGAGAATGGCATGAACGCGGGAAGCAGAGCTCACAGTGAGCTGAGATTGCGCCACTGCACTCCAGCCTGGCAACAGATCGAGACTCCATCTCAAAAAAAAAAAAAGAAAAACCGTATTGGGCAGCTACCAATCTATGCAAAGAATTTGTTCACAAATAATCCTATTGGATACATAAGATGAACATGTATTTATTCATTCATGCATTTATTCAATAAATCTTTATTGAATCTCTGACATTTGGAAGAAGCAGCAGTATTTATCTCTTTAAGGACATATTTTAGTTTTATTAGTAATTTACTTGGCTGTCACCTCCCACTAACTGGATTGCAAGCTTTTTGAGGACAGGTGGGATCCAGGCAAGGGTCAGTGTCTGTTACTGACCAAAAGAACATGAAGAACTGACCAATTCTTTTTTGTTTTGTTTTGTTTGAGACAAGGTCTTGCTCTATTTCTCAGGTTGGAGTGCAGTGGCACAAACACAGCTCACTGCAGCCCTGACCTCATGGGCTCAAGCAATCCTCCCTACCATGCCTCCCGAGTAGTTGGGACTACAGGCATAAGTCACCATGCCCAGCTAATTTTTGTATTTTTTCTAGAGACAAGGTTTCACCATGTTACCCACACTGGTCTTGAGCTCCAGGCTCAAGTGATCCAGCCACCTTGACCTCTGAAGGTGCTGGGATTACAGGCATGAGCCACTGCACCCAGTCAATTCTTAAATAACACAGCTGCCGTAAGCCACTTTTCTCTGACCATTAACCATACCCACAGGGGATGCTTATCACCCTGGTCAGGCCAGGAGGATCTGGCCTGACCATGCTTTGATCAATCATCTCAAAAGAACTCCTCCATGCCCTCCAGATCACTCAGTAGCCTCCAGGCCCTGGCCAGGCATCAAACCTCAGGTTGGCCCCAGGAGGCACCATCTCTGTGAGCACAGCCTGGTGTCTGCCCAACCCACTGTCTCCAGTCCCTTTGTAGCCCATACAGCTGAGGGACCATTAGGTCTGGCTGGAGCCTCTGATATTAATGAGGAACACTCTCAGCACAACGAGGCTGTACTTCCTGGGCATCAGCCCATCAGGAGCACCGACGGATCCCGCTGGCAAATGCATTTTGCTCCAGTCCTGAGCCATTCAAAGGCTGCCTATTGGATGGCGGCATGCGAAGGATTTGGTGTCTCTCCCTCTCTTTTGCCTCCTTTCTGTCTTCATCTTCCATCTCTATCCTTCCCCTTCTCTATCCCTACTTCACTATCTTTTTTGTGTCCCCCCCCCACACACCTCTTCTTAACCCTATTTCTGTATCTTTTCCCCTTTTTCTTTCTTCCTCATTGTCCCTCTACTCCTTTATCCTGTGCCCACCTCCTTTCCCTCACTCTCTATTTTTTTAATCTTTGTCTAATTTCTCTTCTTTTTCTCAATGTCATTTTGTGCATTTTCCCTGTCTTTAAATTTCTTTGAAAAGTATCGCTTTTAGTGGGTATTATATATCATCATAAAGCTGTATCATAATTTACCTATCTCCCTATTGTTGGAAAGTAGGTGTTTTCTAATTTTACTCTATTAGAGATGGTGATGCCATAACAGACATAAATGGAAATGTGTAGAAATGGAAGGTTTTTTACATTGAATTAGTGATTTCAGAGCATGGGCTCTGGAGCAAGACCAGGTGGGTTTGAATCTCCGTTCTGCCACTGACTAGTTGTGTAATCTAGGTAAATGATTAAACTGTCATGGCTTCAATTTCCTCATTAGAAATGGGGGGGTTGCTTTTATTATTATTAATAAATGTTAATTGACATTTAACAATTGTACATATTTATGAGATACAGTGTGATATTTTCATACATGTATACAAGATATAATGATCAAATCAGGATAATTAGCATATCCATCATCTCAAACATTTATTATTTCTTTGTGCTGGTAACATTTAAATCTGCTCTTCTTGTTATTTGAAAACATACAACAAATTGTTCTTAATTATAGTCACCCTACAGTGCTATAGAAAGCTAGAACTGGCCGGGCACAGTGGCTCACACCTGTAATCCCAGCACCTGGGGAGGCTGAGGTGGGGAGATCACAAGGTCAGGAGTTTGAGACCAGCCTGACCAACATGGTGAAATCACATCTCTACTAAAAATACAAAAATTAGCCAGGCATGGTGGCACATGCCTGTAATCCTAGCTACTCAGGAGGCTGAGGTAGGAGAAACGCTTGAACCCAGGAGGCGAAAGTTGCAGTGAGCCAAGATCACGCCACTGCACTCCAGCCTGAGCAACAGAGTGAGACTCCGTCTCAAAAGAAAGAGAGAGAAAGAAGAAAGAGAAGAAAGAGAAGAAAGAAAGAAAGAAAG
>NW_012120709.1:12954-20469 GCF_000951035.1 Colobus angolensis palliatus | reverse complement strand
GAGGGAGGAAGGAAGGAAGGAAGGGAGGGAGGGAGGGAGGGAGGGAAAGCTAGAACTTAGTCCTCATATCTAGCAGTAAATTTCTATCCATTAACCAACCTCTGGGTATTGCACCCATCCCCCTACCCTTCCCCACCTCTTGTAACCATGATTCTACTCTACTTCTGAGATCCCCTTTTTTAGAATCCACATATGAGTGAGAATGTGCAGCATTCATCTTTCTGTTCTTGGCTTATGGAAATGGAGATATTAATAGTAACTTACCTAATAAAATGTTTGTAAGGTTACATGGTATAATAAATGTAAAGCACTCAGAACAGTGCCTAGCATTTAGTAAGCCCTTAAAAGGTATTAGCTATTATTTGTAATATTATTTGAGGAAGGACATAAAATGAGGCTTAGAACAATGTTGCAAGCAAGTTTTTTTTTAAGTATTATTATTGAAGGATGAGGAGAGACTGAGAGAGTTATTAGACTACTCCAAAAGCCTACATTTGGGTTAGCAGAATCCAGACTTGGGGTGCATAAGGCCAATTCACACTGACTTCCTAGAACTAAATCAAATGGAAACACTTCAGTTATTACAGAAAATATCCTCTTCATTTACATAGGGCATATACTGACTAAATGACTTTGTAACTTTACTGCATCCTCTTCATTTACATAGGGCATACACCAAGAGACCAATGGAAACCTCTGGAAGGTATTTAAATCCCAGAAAATTCAGTAATGGAGACCTTGAGCCCCAGTGCTCAGGCCTGTACTCCTATGGGGTATACTTTTGTTTTCAATAAATCTCAGCTTTTGTGGCTTCATTCTTTTCTTGTTTTGTTTGTGCATTTTGTCCAATTCTTTGTTCAAGAAATCAAGAACCTGGACACTTTCAACTGGTAACACAACCACCTGGGTCGGGGGATAGGCAAACGCCCACAGTGTTCCCTGGTGATCCCTACCTCTTAGCAGTGACACTCTTGTGTGAGCCTCTCCATTTATTTTTCCTTTTTTTTTTTTTTTTTTAATAGAGACAAGGTCTCACTGTGTTGCACAGGCTGGTCTCTTAACTCCTGGGCTCAAAAGATCCTCCTGCCTCCACCTCCTAAAGTGCTACAATTACAGGCATAAGCCTCCATGCCCAGCCAGCCCCTTCATTTAGAGTATGGGCTGGACCTAGTGGCTTGCTTCTAATGAATAGAATATGGCAAAAGTAATAAATATTTTCATAAATAAGTTATAAAAGATCATGGCCTCCATCTTGCTAGCAGACTCTCTTGCTGACTTACGAGGCAAGCTTCCAGGTTGGAGAGGCCCCTGGTGCAAAGGACCGAAGGTGATTTCTCAGCCAACAGTCAACAAGGAACAGATATCCTCAAGTGAACAGACTGTGGGGACCTGAGTCCTGCCAACAGCCACTGAGTGAGCTTGGATGCAGATCCTGCCCTGTGGAACCTGGACTGCAGCCATGTGCGAGCCCCTGAGCCAACACCTTAACTACAACTTTGTGAGAAATCCTGAAGCAAGGGACCCAGTAAGTTGCATCTGGATTCCTAAACCACAGAAAATGTGAGATTATAAACATGTGTTGGGGTAATTTGTTACACGGCAATAGATGATTAGAACAAGTAAAAAGGAAGGGCTTTAAAAAAAAAACTGATGCAGACTAATTAAATCAGAATCTCTAAGAATGGGACCTAATCATCTGTATTTTAAAAATCTCCCCAGGCATAGGCCGGCGCGGTGGCTCAAGCCTGTAATCCCAGCACTTTGGGAGGCCGAGACGGGTGGATCACAAGGTCAGGAGATCGAGACCACCCTGGCTAACATGGTGAAACCCCATCTCTACTAAAAAAAAAAAAATACAAAACACTAGCCGGGTGAGGTGGCGGGCGCCTGTAGTCCCAGCTACTCAGGAGGCTGAGGCAGGAGAATGGCGTAAACCCGGGAGGCGGAGCTTGCAGTGAGCCCAGATCGCACCACTGCACTCCAGCCTGGGCGACAGAGCAAGACTCCGTCTCAAAAAAAAAAAAAAAAAAATCAAGACTTACCTACTCCAGGAAAATATTTTGGTGCCTGTCATGCCCTCTCCCTACCCTCTGCCATGGAGATGCCATGTTGTGTGCCTGGGACTCTCTCACATAGTATTCTATAACTGAGGTCTGGCCTGGTTGGCTGCTGTACCTTGCCAATGAGACTGGAAGCTGCCAGAGGGCCAAAGGAGTGATTCTTTTGCTTTTTCCCCCTACCATCTCAGAGAAGATAGGGTGTGGCTTATACTAGTTGCCCCAAAGTGAGACTGCTAGGAGCAAAGTCAGCCCATTTTTCCTTCATTCTAGCCCCACCCTGAATCCAAAGGGCTCTCCCCAATTGGCCACCAGGTAACAGGCTATAAACAGAGTTCACACCCTGTAGCTCTAAGAATATTTGCAAATAGTTACTTTTAGCGGAGTGTTGTGTGGTTCAAATTGGAAAATATAACTCCCCAAAGAGTTCACGTTGTCCACTGCCTAGAAAGAGCTGATTTATCAAAACAGGGGAACTGCAACAGAGAAAGAGTAGTTCACCCAGAGCCAGCTGTGTGGGAGGCAGGAGTTTTATTATTACTCAAATCAGTTTCCCCAAGCATTTGGGGATTAGAGTTTTTAAGGATAATTTGGGGGTGGGGAAAGGCCAGTGAGTCAAGAGTGCTGATTGATTGGGTCAGAGATTAAATCATAGGACATTGAAGCTATCTTCTTGTGCTGAGTTAGTTCCTGGGTGGAGGCCACAAAATGAGATGATCCAGTTTATGGATCTGGGTGGTGCCAGCTGATCCATCAAGTGCAGGGTCTGCAAAATATCTCAAGCACTGATCTTAGGAGCAGTTTAGGGAGGGTCAGAATCTTGTAACCTCCAGCTGCATAAGTCCTAAACCATAATTTCTAATCTTGTGGCTAATTTGTTAATCCTACAAAAGCAGTCTAGTCCCCAGGTAAGAAGGAGGTTTGTTTTGGGAAAGTGCTGTTATTGTCTTTGTTTTAAATTACAAACTAAATACCTCCCAAAGTTAGTTTAGTCTACTCCCAGGAATAAACAAAGACAACTTGGAGGTTAGAAGCAAGATGGAGTTGGGTAGGTCAGATCTCTTTCAGTGTCTCAGCTATAATTTTGCAATGGGGATTTCAAAAATAGCTGATCCATCCCTTTGGGCTGGTACCTGTCCCATACTGATACATTTTATATTTGCTGGTCCCCTGTGGTTCTTGGTGAGTTGCAAAACCAGGTTGACTCTCAGGATTAGATCTCACTCTCAGGCCAGACCCAAGAATGGGCTTGGGAGACCCTTTCTGGGACGTAAGTATGAGCAACTGTTCACAACCAATTTACTAAAAATATATAAAGTCAAACTGATTTATTTGACAAACATATCACACTTCCCAGTACTTATAATCGTGTCCCAAACCCAAGAAATTAAAATGTCAAGATGATGAAAATAATACTATATAACACAATCTTCAAAATTATACTGAATTTTACTTGCTACTATCTTTCATATATGATCCCAAAAGTGTAGGTAAATGGTGAGATGTTTGGCATCTCACTCTGTGACTTTGTACCTAAGCAAAAAAACCAGTATTTATTGTGAAGGTAGTATGTGTTGGATACTGTGCTAGGCACTTCATATGCTATCTCATTTAATAGCATAGAAAAGCAGAATAACAGAATGATGGGGAGAAGAGTTTTTTTTTTTTTTTTTTGAGACGGAGTCTTGCTCTGTCGCCCGGGATGGAGTGCAGTGGCCGGATCTTAGCTCACTGCAACCTCTGCCTCCCGGGTTTATGCCATTCTCCTGCCTCAGCCTCCTAAGTGACTGGGACTACAGGCGCCCGCCACCACGTCCGGCTGATTTTTTGTATTTTTTAGTAGAGACAGGGTTTCACCATGTTAGCCAGGATGGTCTCGATCTCCTGACCTCGTGATCCACCCGTCTTGGCCTCCCAAAGTGCTGGGATTACAGGCTTGAGCGACCGCGCCCGGCCGGAGAAGAGTTTTATAAGCTAAACAGCCTGGGCTCAAGTAAAGCTCTGCCACTCACTAACTCTGTGCCTCAGCTTTGTAATTTATAAAATAGATAGAATGAAAATAACAGTACCTTTTTGGCCAGGTGCAGTGGCTCATGCCTATAATCCCAGCACTTTGGGAGGCTGAGGTGGGCAGATCACTTAAGACTAGGAGTTCAAGACCAGCCTGGCCAACATGGCAAAACCCTATCTCAACTGAAAATACAAAAATTAGCCAGGTGTGGTGGGACGTGCCTGTAATCCCAGCTACCTGGGAGGCTGAGGCGCAAGAATCTTTTGAGCCCAGGAGGCAGAAGTTGCAGGTGTGGTGGCTCATGCCTGTAACCCCAGCACTTTGGGAGGCAGAGGCAGGTGGATCACTTGTGGTCAGGTGTTCAAGACCAGTCTGGCAATATGGTGAAAACCCATCTCTACTAAAAATGCAAAAATTAGCTGGGTACAGTGGCCCATGTCTGTAATCCCAACTACTCAGAAGGCTGAGGCAGGAGAATTGCATGGCCCAGGAGACAGAGGTTGCAGTGAGCCAAGATCATGCCACTGCACTCCAGCCTGGGTAACAGAGTGTGACTCAGTCTCAAAAAAAATAAAGAAAGAAAAATAAACAATAGTACTTTATTCATGGGGTTGATTAACTGATTAAAGGACTAAATGAGTCATTACAGGTAAGGCACTTAGGACAGCACTGGCTTTCTAGCGTCAGAAATTCTCCTTTATCTTCACAACAACCTGGTGAGATAGTATGATAATACTCAATTTAAAGATTAAGGAACCATAGTTCAGAGAGGTGAAGCAATTTGCTCAGGGTCACAAAGCCAATAATGCCATAGCTAGTATATGAATTCAGGAATGCTTCAAGTATAACCCAGGAATGGAATTCCTGGAATTAGTTCACACATGAGCTCCTATCACACACAGGCACTATAGATAAAGTGAAGAACAAGAAAATAAGATGCTGTTGGCTTAGTTGGGGAAAAGAAGAAAGTCAAATATAAACAAATAGATGAATAAAGTAATTTCAGATAGTAATAATGCAGTGAAGATGATAAAACAGACTGATGTCAATAAGCAAAAACTAAAATTAACACAAATGTTCAGTAAAGATGAATGAATACACTGACTGTAATATATCCACAAAATGGAATAGCAAGGAATACAGTATTGAAACACACAACAAAGTGGATGAATCTCAAAATCATGATGGCAGGAGAAACCCAGACACAAAAACTAAATGCTGTATGCTTCTATGTACATAACTGTCATGCGCGTCCGTGGGCAGAGACCACCCACACGCTTTGTGTGAGCAACAAGGCTGTTTATTTCACCTGGGTGCAGGCGGGCTGAGTCAGAAAAAGGAGTCAGCAAAGGGTGGTGGGATTATCCTTAGTTCTTATAGGTTTGGGATAGGCATACAAAGTACATTCTCAAGGGCAGGGAGAATATTACAAAGTACCTTCTTAAGGGTGGGGGAGAATGTATCATATCAGTTAGGGTGGGGTAGGAACAAATCACAATGGTGGAATGTCATCACGTAAGGCTATTTTCACTTCTTTTGTAGATCTTCAGTTGCTTCAGGCCATCTGGATATATACTGCAAGTCACAGGGGATATGATGGCTTAGCTTGGGCTCAGAGGCCTGACAATAACATTCCAGAAAATGCAAATAAATCTATATTAACATAAAACAATTCAATGGTTGCCTAGGGCTGAGGGCAGAGGAAAGAATAGACTGCACAGAGGAAACTTTTGGGGGTGATGGAAATATTCTGTGAAAGAAAAATAAATCTTCAGGCACCCAAATCTCTAAGCTAAACAGAAAAGTCAAGCTAGGAACTGCTTAGGGCAAACCTGCCTCCCATTCTATTCAAAGTCACCCCTCTGCTCACTGGGAAACAGGTATATCTGATTGCCTCTGGAGAGGCTAATCAGAAACTCAAAAGAATGTAACCATTTGTGTCATTTGTATCACACCTGTAATGCCTATGACCTGGAAGCCCCTCCCATTTTCAGTTGTCCCGCTTTCGCTTCAAGTTGTTCCATCTTTTCTGGACTGAACCTATGTTCATTTCACATATGTTGATTGATGTTTCATGTCTCCCTAAAATGCATAAAACCAAGCTGTGGTCTGACCACCTTGGGCACATGTCATCAGGACCTCCTGAGGCTGTGTCACAGGTGTGCATCCTCAACCTTGGAAAAATAAGCTGAGACCTGTCTCAGATTTTCAGGGCTCACATTCCGGTAACCACGGAGGGATTCTGAGTGGAGATGCCCTGACTTTTGACAAATCTCTTATCAGTGCTTAGTACCAGCATGAGCTAACTTTATGGTCAAACTAATAGCACAATTTGCTGAGGTCTGGGAGCACCCCCTCCAGAAAGGACCTGATCTCCCAAAATTTGGTCAAGATCTAAAGTTTGTTTTGCTATACAACTCCCTTTTTTGGGAGTTTTATTTGTTTCCAACAAGAAAGGCAAGTTTTCCTGCTTCCATGATGATGGAAGGCAGGTAACTCCTTTATGCAGTTTGAGCTGGCTTCCAACAGGGAAGATGGGGTTTTTTTTCCTGCTTCTAGGATAGTGGAGAGCAGTCTTCTGCCTGAGACCCATTCCTAAGTAAATAGCTGAATTGGGGTTTTGTCTTGGCTAAAGCTAACAGCCAGCTGGTTTTAATTCCTCCTTACCATAAGAGCGCTCAGTAATCATATAAGTTTTGTGATTGTCCGTTTTCCTTAACAGTTTTATTGTTGTTATACGTTTCTGATTTTGTTATTCTTTCAATCTTTTCCCATTGGGTTTTACCAACATTATCTGACTCACTCAAATCCAGAGGAAAGTTTCAAATTATGGGGAACAAGTCCTCTGAAATGGTTAAATTTCCCCCGACACATACCAAAAAACGTAGTGTGGTAAGGTGGAGAAAAATGGCCAGAAAAAGAAAAATAAAAAAGAGGAAAGATTTATTATTTTGATTTTGACTACTAAAGGGATTTTATTTACATAACATTTATATAACATTTTGTGAGCCACGTTAAACTGAAAGCAATGGCTGTTGCCCCACGCTGCAGGTCAGTTCAATAGCTAAGGTTCTGCATTATTTTTTCCACCACAACAGGTTGGGTTTGGTTCCTAAATCAAGACATTTCTGGTTTGATACTTGGTACTTCTGAAATAGTGCCTATTTGTCCTAGCTGAAATACAGTTGAAAGAAATCAGGCACATTCCTCAGTCCTGGGCCCAGTACAAACACCATATATCTCTCAATTTCCTGGGCCCAGTACAAACACCATATATCTCTCATATCTCTCAACTTCCTGGGCCCAGTACAAACACCATATATCTCTCAATTTCCTGGGCCCAGTACAAACACCATATATCTTTCATATCTCTCAACTTCCAGGGCCCAGTGTAAACATTCCAAACTTCCAGGGCCCAGTGTAAACATTCCAAACTTCCAGGGCCCA
>NW_012120709.1:10806-12209 GCF_000951035.1 Colobus angolensis palliatus | reverse complement strand
ACCCAGATTTCTGGAGCGCGCCTGTGACTGACATAACTTGTTCTGACCCAGATTTCTGGAGCGCGCCTGCGACTGACATAACTTGTTGTTGATATTCCGTAACTCACTTTCCCTTGCAGAACCTGTTCCGGCAACTCACTTTCCCTTGCAGGACCTGTTCCCTTGTGGGACCTGTTCCAGGCGCCACTCCGGGCACTACCATTTCCAAGGAAAAAAAACACAAAAAACCCCCTCTGTACCTCTCCGGGCCACAGGCCTCAGACCCCCGGGCTGAGCCGCGGGAGGGAGCAGGCAGACGGGAGGCGGCCGGCGCACCCGAGCCCACTGAAAGTGAAAGTAACTCTGAAGGGCTGGTGTGGGCCCTCTGTGAGCACAGCACCTGTCCCCTGGGCCCTGCTTTTCTTTCTCTGTACTTTGTGTCTTATTTCTTTTCTCAAGTCTCTCATTCCACCTAACGAGAAACACCCACAGGTGTGGAGGGGCAGGCCACCCCTTCATCTGGTGCCCAATGTGGGAGCTTTTCTCTAAGGTGAAGGTACGCTGGAGCATGGTCATTGAGGACAAGTTGACGAGAGACTCCGGAGTGCGTCTACAGTCAGCCTTGCGGTAAGCCTGTGCGCTCAGAAGAACCTAGGGTAATGATGGGGCAAACTAAAAGTAAATATGCCTCTTATCACAGCTTTATAAAAATTCTCTTGAAAAGAGGGGGAGTTAAAGCATCTACCAAAAATCTAATTACGCTCTTTCAAACAATAGAACAGTTTTGTCCATGGTTTCCAGAACAGGGAACTTTAGATCTAAAAGATTGGAAAAAAATTGGCAAAGAATTAAAACAAGCAAGTAGGGAAGGTAAAATTATCCCACTTACAGTATGGAATGATTGGGTCATTGTTAAAGTAGTTTTAGAACCGTTGCAAACAGAAAAAGATAACATTTCAATTTCTGATGTCCCTAAAAGCTGTGCAATAGATTGTGAAAAAGAGGCAGGGATAGAATCCCGGAAAGAAAAAGAAAGTTCACACTGTAAATGTGTAGCAGAGCCGGTAATGGCTCGGTCAATGCAAAATGTTGACAATAATCAATTACAGGAGGGTTCGGAAGCACTGATCCGGCAGGAAAGGCTGCATATTGGGAAAGTCTGGTCTCTGAGAGCAGACCTGTGTGTAAGGCCATTATTCAAGAAAAACAGTTTGAAGGGTTGGTAGACACAGGAGCAGATATCTCTGTCATTGCTTTAAATCAGTGGCCGCTACCTAAACAAAAACTGGAGGCTTTACATTTATTAGCAAAGGAACAATTAGAAAAGGGACACATTGAGCCTTCATTCTCACCCTAAAATTCTCCTGCATTTGTAATTCAGAAAAAAAATCAGGCAAATGGCGTATGTTAATGGACTTAAGAGC
>NW_012120709.1:9782-10496 GCF_000951035.1 Colobus angolensis palliatus | reverse complement strand
TATATTGATGGTATTTTATGTGCTGCAGAAACAAGAGACAAATTAATTGACTGTTACACATTTCTGCAAGCAGAGGTTGCCAACGCAGAACTAACAATAGCATTTGATAAGATCCTCTGCTCTTTTTCATTATTTAAGGATGCAAATAGAAAATAGAAAAATTAAGCCACAAAAGAATAAAAATAAAAAAAGATACATTAAAATCATTAAATGACTTTCAAAAATTGTTAGGCGATATTAATTGGATTCAGCCAACTCTAGGCATTCCTACTTATGCCATGTCAAATTTGTTCTCTATCCTAAGAGAAAATCCAGACTTAAATAATAGAAGAATATTAACCCCAGAGGCAACAAAAGAAATTAAAATTGTGGAAGAAAAAAAATTCAGTCAGCGCAAATAAGTAGAATAGATTCTTTAGCCCCACTCCAACTTTTGATTTTTGCCACTGTGTGTTCTCCAAAAGGCATCATTTTTCAAAATACTGATCTTGTGGAGTGGTCATTCCTTCCTCACAGTACAATTAAAACTTTTACATTGTACTTGGATCAAATGGCTACATTAATTGGTCAGAAAAGATTACAAATAATAAAATTGTGTGGTAATGACCCAGACAAAATAGTTGTTCCTTTAACCAAGGAACAAGTTAAACAAGCCTTTATCAATTCTGGTACATGGCAAATTGGCCTTGCTGATTTTGTAGGAATTATTAATAA
>NW_012120709.1:0-9625 GCF_000951035.1 Colobus angolensis palliatus | reverse complement strand
TTTGCTTGTGTTTCACCAGGAGAAAATCAGCTTCCTATTTGGATACCCACTAGACATTTGAAGTTCTACAATGAACCCATCGGAGATGCAAAGAAAAGCACCTCCACGGAGATGGAAACACCGCAATCGAGCACCATTGACTCACAGGATAAATCAAGTGGTGATATTAGAAAAACAGATAAAGTCACCACGCACCAAGAAGGCAGAGCTGCCGACCTGGGTACAGTTTAAGAAGCTGACATTGTTAGCTAGAAAAAGCCTAGCTAGCACAAAGGTGACACAAACCTCAGAAAAATGCTGCTTGCAGCTTTAATGGTTGTATCAATGGTGGTAAGTCTCCCCATGCCTGCAGGAGCAGCTGCAGCTAATTATACCTACTAGGCTTGTGTGCCTTTCCCGCCCTTAATTCGGGCAGTCACATGAAAAATATATGTTAATAATAGTGTGTAGGTACCTGGTCCCACAGATGATCGTTGCCCTGCCTAACCGGAGAAAAAAGAAATGACAATAAATATTTCCATTGGATATCGTTATCCTCCTATTTGCCTACGGAGAGCACCAGGATGTTTAATGCCTGCTATCCAAAATTAGTTGGTAGAAGTACCTACTCTCAATCCCATCAGTAAATTTAGTTATCACTTGGTAAGCAGAATGTCACTCAAACCACAGGTAAACTATTTACAAGACTTTGCAGTCACAGCTACAGCCCTGTGGCAGGAGTTGCGTTGCACTCCTGTGTTCAGCCAGTAAACTTGGTTGACAATTAGCAAAAGAATTCCACAAGATTGTGGAATTCACAATCTGGTATCGATCAAAAATTGGCAAATCAAATTAATGATCTTAGACAAACTGTCATTTCGATGAGAGATAGGCTCATGAGATTGAAACATCCTTTCCAGTTACAGTATGACTGGAATACTTCAGATTTTTGTATTACACCCCAAGTTTATAATGAGTCTAAACATCACTAGGGCATGGTAAGACGCCATCTACAGGGAAAAGAAGATAATCTCACTTTAGACATTTCTAAATTAAAACAACAAATTTTTGAAGCCTCTCAAAGTCATTTAAATATTATGCCTGGAGCTGAGGCATTAGATCAAGTGACAAAAAAATCTTTATAGATTAAACCCCATGACTTAGATTAAGTCTATTAAAAACTCTACTGCAGTAAATTTTGGAATTATGTGTCTCTGTTTAATCGGTTTGTTTTTAGTGTGCTGGACCAGTCAACGAATCCTATGCCAAAATCGAGAGAATGGACAAGCCTTCATCACCATGGCACATTTATATAGAGGAAAAGGGAGAGAGAATGTTGCGGGAAGTCAGGGACCTTGAACGGAGGGACTGGCTGGAGCCACAGCAGAAAAACCTAAAATATAAAGATTTCATGGACATTTTATTAGTTCTCCAAAATGTATATGTTTGTAATTTCTTATGTCTCTCTTTAATCTCTTAATCCCATCATCTTCTTTGTGAGATGAGGAGGATATATGTCACCTCAGGACCCTGTGATGATTGCCTTAACTGCACAAATTGTTTGTAGAGCATGTGTGTTTGAACAATAGGAAATCTGGGCATCTTAAAAAAGAATGAGATAACAGTGGTGTTCAGGAAACAAGGGAGGTAACCTTAAACTGGCCGCCGGTGAGCCGGACAGAACAGAGCCATATCTCTTCTCCTTTTGCACACAAATAGGAGAAATATCGCTGAGTTCTTTTTCTCAGCAAGTAATATCCCTAAGAAAGAGAATGCGCTCTGAGGAAAGGCCTATAAACGACCCCCTTGGAGGCATGCCACCTTTTACAGTTGAAGCTGAAGGGATGAAATAAGCCCTGGCCTCCTGTAGTGCTCTCAGGCTTATTAGGATGAGGAAATTCCCACCTAATAAATTTTGGTCAGTCAGGTTGTCTGCTCTCAAACCCTATTTCCTGATAAAATGTTATCAATGACTATGCGTGCTCAAAATTTCATTAGCAATTTTAATTTTAATTTTAACACCATACTGTAATCTCATCCTGCCCCCACTTACTTTGTAATATTCCATTACTTTGTGAAGTATGTAATCTCAGTATCATGATGACAATGGTGGGATTCCTCTATGTTTTCCCTGTTAGCCCCCTTCCTTGGACCCCTGCTAAGTCTACTATTTCTGCTTACCGTAGGACCTTGTGTTGTTAACAGAATTTTGCAGTTTGTCAGAGAGAGGTTTGACACTGTACAGCTCATGGTCCTCAGAGCCCAATACCAACCTGTACACACTGAAACAGAATCAGACTTATAAGACCCAAGATTGGCTCTAGAGGTACCTGAGAAAAGGGGAGAATGAAAGAAATCAGGCACATTCCTCAGTCCTGGGCCCAGTACAAACACCATATATCTGTCAATTTCCTGGGCCCAGTACAAACACCATATATCTCTCATATCTCTCAACTTCCAGGGCCCAGTGTAGACATTCCAAACTTCCAGGGCCCAGTGTAAACATTCCAAACTTCTAGGGCCCAGTACAAACACCACTTGGAGAGTCCCCTGATAAGGTTACAACCATTTGTACTAAGAGCATGGAAACCAATGGGAAACGGCTAAATGTATAATTCAAAATGTTAACCAATTGTAATGCTGTAACCAGAAGAATTCCCTCGTTTCTCTGTAACCTTACATATCCTGTTTTCATCGGGCTATAAAAAGCGAGCACACGCATTGTTCGGGGCCCTCTTGTATGTTGTGGAACGGAGGGACCAAGTTCGAACTTGCAGTAAAGATCGTTGCCGCTTGGCTTTGACTCTGGACTCTGGTGGTCTTCTTCGGGGAATAAACGGTCTGGGCATAACACAGTAATGAGATTTTAAAAGATTTTTTTAAGGAGCTCAGTGATTAAAGTCAGCTTAATAAAAAGCTAACATCCAAGATATGTGCGTCTGTGTGTGTTTGTATTTAAAAGATCATCTTTTTGTTTTTGTTTTTTCTCTCTTAGGACCTTGTCTCTTTTTTTTGAGCAAAAGTTATTTTCTTCTCAGTTGACTGAATTCTGTTTTCTTCATTTACTTCTGCTGTCTCTCCTTTTTCTCTTGCAACTTTTGCTGCAGGAGGGACCTAAACTCATTTATAATAATCTGGGGTTTCTTAAAGAAAATGGAGAAGGTGCCAGACTCCCTTTAGGGGAGAAACCTGTTTTTCTTTATGGAACCTCAAGAGTATAAACAGACAAGTTCATCTCAGCTTTTAAACTGCTTCCTTTTGACCTGATTTATTGACTAAATCATTATTGCAACGTAAGCTATTCTTGTTTTTTGTTGTTGTTTTTTGACAGACTCTCAATCTGTCACCCAGGCTGAAGTGCAGTGACCTGATCTATTGACTAAAATCATTATTGCAACAGAGGTTATTCTTGGGTCTTTTTGTTTGTTTTTTGTTTTTCAACAGAGTCTCAATCTGTCACCCAGGCTGTAGTGCAGTGGCTTGATCTTGGCTTACTGCAACCTCCGTCTCCTGGGTTCAAGTGATTCTCCTGCCTCAGTCTCCTGAGTAGTTGTGATTACAGGCACCCACCACCATGCCCGGCTAATTTTTGTATTTTTAGTAGAGATGGGGTTTCACCATGTTGGCCAAGGTGGTCTTGAACTCTTGACCTCAAGTGGTCTGCCTGCCTTGACCTCCCAAAGTGCTGGGGTTAGAGGCATGAGCCACCATGCCTGGCCAATATTCTTGGGCTTTTAAAGAAGAGTATAGTTTAGACACTTAAAAATGTCTTTGCTTTTTAAAAAAAAATTTTTTAAGTGCATTATAAAAACATCATGTGGTCTAGCCTTATAATAATTCTTCCTTTTTGGAAACCCAGGATTCAGTATGGGCTCGCCCCAGAGCTCAGAGATCCAGTTAAAAGATAAGAAGTCCCTATCTAAATAAAACTGGTCTCCTTATACAATTCTCTGATAGATTTTCATAATTTTATGTTTGGCATCCATCTTTAATCTGCCATTAGCATACCATACTTTTCCTCTCCATACCTTATGATTTCAATTTTGCTACTTGATTTTCACCACAGTTGTTTCCTTTAATATGCAAATATAAGGCTATTTAGCTGACACCTGCTTAGGGTTATAAAACAGTTTATCAAGAATCTGAAAGTCTAAGATAGGGGAAAAAAGGCAGGGTTTTATGAATCTATAAGATCTACTTCTATCAGCATACCTAATATGTCTATATATTTATGTGTGGTGCACACAATGTTCCACTACTGAAAATATATAAAAGAGGTCTAATTAGTTGGCTTAAAGAAAAATAAAAGTGCTTAAATCAAATACTTTATCAGAAAAAAAAGACTATTCAAATGCTTTTTCAAGTTTACATGACTTAAGTAAAATATTTAATAAGTTAGCTTTAAAATTATTCATGAAATAATAACAAAAATGTCTTAAGAATTTCCAGCATACATTTTTGTTTGCATTTATTGATCAAGCAATTTTATATTTATCCTGGCCAAATACTATAAGGTGTCAAAATTTGGCATAGCGGTTACAAAACTATAAACCCAGCCCAAAACACAATGTTCTTCACTTGTGTAATTTTTAGTAAATAAGACATTGATATTGATTTAATGAAAATAACTACATCTTGAATTTAGTAAGATTACTAAATGCAAATGAGGCCACGCCTCTCCCTGTCGACACCTCCTTGTCTTCTCAACTGTCTTGCAGGCACAGACATGTTTATCTGCCAACCCGACTGTCACAAAAAACTACAACCGAAGTAGACAGGCCCCTACACTGTGATACTCAGCATGCCAACTGCAGTGAGAGTCCAAGGACTCTCCCACTGGATCCATCGCACCAGGGTCAAACTCACCCCCAAGGCTACTTCTTCCTCCAAAACATTAACAGCTAAGTGTTTGTCTAGGCCAATTTCTCCTACCAAGCTTAAATTAACCCCAAAAAAATTTTCTTAGAAAAAGAACACAAGGAAGACTAATCATCTGCTTTCAGAAATGGCCTGTATCTACCCAGCCACCTGCTGTACCTTACTTCCAACCAAAAGTCTTAATACAGGAATATCCCTCACCGCAATCCTAATATTGTCAGTAGCTGCCCTGCTGTTCACAGCAGCCCCTCTGAGCTGCCATGAGTGTTATCAGTCTTTCCACTATGGAGAAAAAAATGCAACAATCCTTTATTTACCGTACTCGTATAGAAAAATCCTGTTATGGAACCTTAATCGAGGAATGTGTTGAATCAGGGAAAAGTTATTATAAAGTAAAAAATTTAGGAGTATCTGGCAGTCATGATGGGGCTATATGTCCAAAAGGCAAGCAGTGGCTTTGCTGCACCAAAATTGGACAACAGGGAGTAAACACTCAAGTGCTAGACGATGTAAAGAGAGAACAGATCATAGCCAAAGCAAAAGCCAAAACCAACAACTCCCTCCCCAAAAATCACCTGTGGTATTTCCCTTCCCAAGCCAGGAAAAATACCTGTTTGTAGATCTAGGAGAATGCATCGCGCTTACCATGAATGTGCTCAATTGCTAGATATGTCGGGGAGCTCATATGAGTTAACAGTGGCCGTGGTATGGGATAGACATTCCCCCTTACTTACTAACATCCCAAAACCCCAGCCTCACTTTCATTCCTCAGGAACACCCACAGTCCTGGACATTTACCAACCCAGTAAGAGGGACAGTGTGTATATCCCACAAGTTGACTGATGAAACCCATCGCACCATAGGTAAAAGCCCCTGTCACCAAACCCTAACAGTCAATGCCTCCACAGCAGAGTGGTGGCCAAGGTTACCCCATGGAGCCTGGTCTCCTTCTAACTTAAACTACCTCAATTTTGTCTTGTCCAAAAAGGCCTAGTACTGTATAAACACTGCTAACCCTTATGCCACATAGCCCCACCTAAGTGCACTATGGGACAATCCTATGAACATTAGCCTACAATGGATTGCCCCTGATGGATTCTTTTGGATATGTGGAACCCAGGCTTACTCATGACTACCTTATCACTGGCAAAGTACTTGATTCCTAGGCACAATTAAACCTGGATTCTTTTTACTTCCAAAGCAGGTGGGCAATACCCTTGGAGTCCCTGTGTATGATAACCTAAACAGAGAAAACGATCCTTAAAGGTAGGAGGAAGCCAAAGATGGCAAGAGGACAAATGGCTTCCACAATGGATCATCAAATATTACAGCCCTGCCACTTGGGCTGGGAATGGTTCATGGGGTTATTGCACTCCCATATATATGCTAAATAGAATAATTAGACTATAGGCTGTTCTATAGACAATCACTAACCAAACCGCCTCAGTCCTGGAAATGCTCACACAACAACCAAACCAAATGTGTGCGGCAATGTACCAAAACAGGCTAGCACTAGACTACTTATTAGCAGAAGAGGGTGGGGTCTGTGGTAAGTTTAATATCTCCAATTGTTGTCTTAACATAGACAATAACAGAAAAGCAGTTCTAGAGATCACCTCTAACATCAGAAAAGTAACCCATGTACCAGTCCAAATCTGGAAGGGATGAGACCCAACGAACCTTCTAGGAGGGTGGCTCTCTAACTGAGGAGGATTTAAAACTCTGGTACGGACAGTAATCTTCATCATTGGGTTTCTCCTATTTCTCCCCTGTATTATCCCACTGATAATAAAAGCCATTAAAACTCTTGTTACAGTTAACCGCCAGACAATACAGACGATGCTCCTGCTACAACGACACGATGGATACCAACCCATCTCTCAAGAATATCCCCAAAATTAAGTGTTTCTTTTTTTCCAAGGGGTCATTGAGAAATTCATCGCTTTTCCCTTTTCTATAACCAAATAGACAGGAATGAAAGATTCTCCCTGGGGCCTGAAAGCTGGCAGGGATGAATAACTCCTCCCTCCTCAGGCCCAGTCCCAAGTGGCTTTGTGTCAGCAGTGTGAGTCAGCAAGATAGCAGAAGCAGGAAGATAGCTGACTGGAAGACATGTGCCCCCTGGAGATCGAGAGAGAGGTGCTGTCTGGGTACCACGTAGCAGTTATGTCAGACTGGAATACTTCCTGTTTACAGTAGACTATAAAACCCCTGCCCCGGCTGGGCGTGGTGGCTCAAGCCTGTAATCCCAGCACTTTGGGAGGCCGAGACGGGCGGGTCACAAGGTCAGGAGATCGAGACCATCCTGGCTAATACGGTGAAACCCCGTCTCTACTAAAAATACAAAAACTAGCCGGGCGAGGTGGCGGGCGCCTGTAGTCCCAGCTACTCAGGAGGCTGAGGCAGGAGAATGGCCTAAACCCGGGAGGCGGAGCTTGCAGTGAGCTGAGATCCGGCCACTGCACTCCAGTCCGGGTGACAGAGCGAGACTCCGCCTCAAAAAAAAAAAAAAAAAAAACCCTGCCCTGTCCTCAGTTTTGGGGCTGATGCCATTTTAGGCCTCAGCCTGTCTGCACCAGGTGCTCATTAAAACAGCATGTTGCTCTACACCGCCTTGTGTTGTTTGTTGGCGCGTTCTCAAGGTTGAACCAATACAAGAGCCCTTGCACTTTCCAGTGAAAAAAATTGCATTTCACATTCCATCTTTTCCCCCAAGTTTTAATGAATGATTTTGCAGCTGTGCCTCTTTTCTAACTTTTATTTTAGATTAAGGAATTACGTGTGCAGGTTTGTTACAAAAGTACATTGCATGATGCCTAGATTTGAAGTATAATTGATTGAACCCATCACCCAGGAGTTGAATAACATTCCATTTTAAGGCAATGTGACAATCATGAAATCTTTGTGTGAAAGGTAAAAGAGAGGTTAATCTATAATAAAAGTCAACAGTGGAGAGGGAAGGGGTCTTCCCTGGTGCCCTTTAGCCATTTGCAGCATTTTACAAAACAATGCAGGTAAGGAAAAAGAATCTGTATAGTCAGAGATATTAAGGTTTACAACTTTCTAGGTTATAGCTGCCTGTCATGTGATTCAGGACCTGAAATTCACATTCCTTGGAGGCTCAAAATAGTTTAGAATTCCAACAGCTTAGATTTTGAATTACTTATTTTCATAATGTATGCCCATGAAACTACCCCCAATATCAAAATACAGAAAGGTGACAGGTCTCAGTTAATTTAGCAAGTTTATTTTGCGAAGGCTGAGGACTCGTACCTGTGACACAGCCTCAGGAGGTCCTGATGACATGTGCCTGAGGTGGTCAGAGCGTAGTTTGGTTTCATACATTTTAGAAAGACATAAAACATCAGTCAACACATATAAAATTAATATTGGTTCGGTCTGGAAAAGGCAGGATAACTTGAAGTGGGGAGGGGACTTCCAGGTCATAGGTAGTTCAGAGTCAAACGGTTGCCTTCTTTTGAGTTTCAGATTAGCCTCTCCAAAGGAGGCAATCAGATATGTATTTCTCTCATTGAGCAGAGGGGTGACTTTGAATAGAATGGGAGGCAGGTCTGCCCGAAGCAGTTCCTGGCTTGATTTTTCCCTTTAGCTTAGTGATTTGGGGACCCCAAGATGTTTTCATTTCACATTTCCCCCCTTTTCTGTTTAAAGTCTTTTGGATTTTGTAACCTCTATGCCGAACCTTGACACCTTTGGCAGGGATAAGTATGAAATTGCTTGATCAATAAATGCAAATAAAAATGTATGCTGGTAATTCTTAAGGCATTTCTAATATTACTTTACCAATAATTTTAAAGCCAGCTTATTTATTAAAGATTTTACTTAAGTCATGTAAACCTGACAAAGCATTTGGCCAGTCTTTCATTTTTCTGATAAAGTATTTGAATTAAGTGCTTTTATTTTTCTTTAAGTCAATTAATTAGAGCTGTCTTATATATTTTCAGTAGTGAAGCATTGTGTGCACCACACAAAAATACATAGACATATTAGATATGCTGATAGAAGTACATTTTAAAGATTTGTAAAAACCTTTTTTCTCCTATCTTAGACTTTCAGATTCTTGATAACCTATTTCATAACCCTAGGCAAGTGTCAGCTAAATAGCTTTAAATTTGCATATTAAAGAAAACAACTCTGGTGAAAATCAAATAATATGGAGAGAAAAAGTCTGGTGTGCTAGAGGGAGATTAAAGATGAATACCAAATCAAACATAAAATTATAAATACCTATCAGAGGATTGTATAAGGAGACCAATTTTATTTAGATAGGGACTACCTATCTTTTAACTGGATCTCTGAGCTGTGGGGAGAGCCCACACTGAATCCTGGGTTTCCAAAAAGGAAGAATTATTATGAGGCTAGACCATGTGATGTTTTACAGTGGACTTAGAAAAAAATCTTTCTTATTACAAAGACATTTCTAAGTGTCTAAATTGCATTCTTCTTTAAGAACCCAAGAGTAGCCTCTGTTGCAATAACTATTTTAGTCAGTAGATCAGGTAACACAGTACAAAAGGAAACAGTTTAAAACCTGAGACACACTTGTCTGTTTACACTCTTTGGGTTCTCAAACTAGTAGGCCTTACAAAACCTAAAAAGTTAGCACCAGGTGGCCCTAGATAGGGTCCCACCCTGCCTAGATAGGGTCCCACCCTGCCTAGATAGGGTCCCACCCTGCCTCGATAGTGTCCCACCCTGATAGGGTCCCACCCTGCCAATTCCGGGAAACAACCTCATGAGGTCCCAC
>NW_012120708.1:0-1231 GCF_000951035.1 Colobus angolensis palliatus | reverse complement strand
TTAGTCTAGTTTCTCTTGAACATATAATTTCAGGCATTTGTGGGAGCTTCTAGTGTCTTTCCTTCATTATTTTATATTTATTTTTTATGAGTATATGAGAAATTCTCTTCTTATTAGCTTGTTTTGTTTTCAAAAGCAATAATGTTTATTGTTGAAAATTCAAAGGAAGAAAAGTAAAGCACTCATAATTCCATCACTCAGAGATAACCATTGTTGATATTTTGGGTACACACACACACACACACACACACACACACACACACACACACACACACACACACTGTCTTCTGTATAAAAGTAAGATAATAACACACACACTGTTTTATTGTTAGAGTTGACAATATATTATATCTGGTATGTATTTTTCTTTCTTTTGAGATGGGGTTTTCTTGTGTTGCCCAGGCTAGTCTCTAACTCCTGGGTTCAAGCCATTCTCCTGACTCAGCCTCCTGAGTAGCCTATGCTCCACTGGGTATGAATATCTTGTTATATATTTTTTAGTTAACTATTCTATAATCATATTTTAATGGTTATATTGTTTTTAGCATAATTTATTTCCAAGTTATTAAAATACTAGGATAAGCATTCTTATCAAATACACGTCCTTAACTTCTTCCCTTTATGAGTTCTACTTTTAGTATTTCCTTTGAAAGACCTCCCTGTGGATAACTTTAAGCATGTCCTTGAATGTATTGTTGTATCTTACATATACACTTATACTTATTAAGGATGTTTGTCATCTGTCAAGTAACTGTTTATTATATTTTTCTGGGTAAGTTGTTTCTCTTACATGCTCCTGTATATTTCAACTCCTTTGGTTAAATACCAAATAGTGTTTTTGCTGGCTTATGTGGTAAGAGTATGTTTATTTTTGTAAGCAACTGCCAAATTGTCTTCCAAAGTGGCTGTACCGTTTTATATTGCCAGCAGCAATGAGTGAGAACCTGTTGCTCCACATCTTTACCAGAAGTTGGTATTGTCCATGTTCTGGATCTTGGCCATTTTAATAGGTGTGGTATCTCATTTTAATTTCCATGTCTCTGATGACATATGATGTGGAGCATCTTTTCATATGCTTTTTTTGCCTTTTTTTTTGGTGAGGTGTATATGAAGTTTTTGGTCTATTTTTAAATTTTTTTAATTGTTGAGTTTCAAGTGTTCTTTGTATCCTTATTGCGTTTGAAGTATTCTTTGATGCCTTATCAGAGCTATCTTTTGCAAATATACTCTC
>NW_012120707.1:0-1969 GCF_000951035.1 Colobus angolensis palliatus | reverse complement strand
AAAGACATAACTATTAAAAAGACAATACAACAAATGGTTAAAAGATAGGCAAGATAAAAAGATGTAAATTGAAACATCGAAAAGTAAGAAGGTGGTGGGAGGAAAATGTTAAAGTGTGCAGTTTCTTTTCAATACAATTGAGGTTAAGTCATTATCACTTTAAAATAACCTATTTTAACTATAAGGTTTTTTGTAAGCCTTATGGAAACCGCAAAGCAAAAACCTATCATAAGTACACTAACAATAAATAGCACAGAGTCAAAACATACTACTAGTGTATGTTTTGTGTAAGTGTAAATCACTTAACCACACAGGAAGGCAGTAAGACAGGAAAAAATAAATTGTCTATAAAATAATCAGAAAACAAGCAACAAAATGGTAGTAGTAAACACTCACCTATCAATAATAACCTTGAATGTAACTGGATTCAATTATTCAATTAAAAGACATAGAGTGGATAAACAGATTTTTTGTTTGTTTGTTTGAGACAGAGTCTTGCTCTGTCGCCCAGGCTGGAGTGCAGTGGCATTATCTTGGCTCATTGTAAGCTCCGCTCCTGGATTCACACCATTTTCCTGCCTCAGCCTCCCGAGTAGCTGGGATTACAGGCACCCACCACCATGCTCAGCTAATTTTTTGTGTTTTTAGTAGAGACGGGGTTTCACCATGTTAGCCAGGATGGTCTCGATCTCATGACCTCGTGATCCGCCCACCTCAGCCTCCCAAAGTGTTGGGTGGCTTAAGCCACTGTGCCCAGTCATAAGTGGATTTTTTTAGAGACCCAACTATATTCTGTGTATAAGAAAATCACTTCGCCTATAAAGACACAGAGTGAAAGTAAGAGATGGAAAATGATATACCATGCAAGTGGAAACCAGAAAAGAGTAGGAGTAACTATACTTATATCAGATAGAATAGACTTTTAAGGCAACAACAGTTTAAAAACACAAAACAATACAAAAAAAAAAACTCTTTCTTTTAGAAATAAGCAAGCAAAGAAAAAAAGGCAAAGAAGGCCATTATATGATAAAGAAGTCAATACAGCAAGAGGATACAACAAATGTAAATACATAGGAACCCAACATCAGAGCACCCAAATATATATTTTTTAAAAAACTAATAGACCTAGAGGGAGATACTGACTGAAACACAGTAATAGTAGGGGAGTTCAACACTCCACTTTCAGCAATGCTCAGATTATCTAGACAGAAAAGCAACAAACGTAAGAGTTAAACTGCACTCTAGACCAAATAGTCTTAACAGATATTTACCGAATGTTTTAGCTAACTCCTGCAGAATGCACATTTTCCTCAACAGTACATGGAATATTCCCCAGGATAGATCATATGTTAGGTGACAAAGCAAGGATTAAAGAACTTTTAAAATCAAAATTATGTCAAGTATCTTCTCCAACCACATGGAATAAAACTAGAAATCAATAATAGAAGACATATTGAAAAATGTACAAATCTGAAAATTAGACAACATGCTCCTGAATAATGAATATATAAATGAATAAATTTTATCAATGAAAATGGAAACACAATATACCAAAATCTATGACATACAGCAAAAGCATCTCTAAAAGGAAAGTTTAGAGCAGTAATTAAATACACCAAAAAAGTAGAAAGACTTCAAATAATCTACTGGTGCACAACAATGATCTAGAAAAGCAAGAAAAGAAAAAAACCAAAATTTGTAGAAGAAAAGAAATAATACCGATCAGAGTAGAAATAAATAAAATTGAGACCAAAAAAAAACCACACATACACATACACACACAAAAGACCAACAAAATAAAAAGCTGGTTTTTTGACAAGACAAAATCCACAAACTTTTACATAGACAAAATAAAAATAAATAAATAAATAAAAATTTTTTAAAAAGACGTCTCAAAATTAGAGACCAAAAAAGGAGACTCTATAACTGATACCACAAAAATACAAGTGATCATTAAGGATAATTATGA
>NW_012120706.1:0-1270 GCF_000951035.1 Colobus angolensis palliatus | reverse complement strand
GCCACTACGCCCGGCTAGTTTTTTTTTGTATTTTTAGCAGCGATGGGGTTTCACCGTGTTAGGCAGGATGGTCTCGATCTCCTGACCTCGTGATCTACCCGCCTCGGCCTCCCAAAGTGTTGGGATTACAGGCGTGAGCCACCACGCCCGGCCCTATTCTTATTTCATCTTGTCATTTACTGGGAATCCCTCTGGTCCTCTCATCTATGCCTTTTATTATTATTATTATTATTGAGACAGAGTCTCGCTCTCTTGCCCAGGCTGGGGTGCAGTAGCACAATCTCAGTTCACTGCAACCTCTGCCTCTCGGGTTCAAGCAATTCTTCTGCCTTAGCCTCCCGATTAGCAGGGACTACAGGCACATGCCACCGCACTTGGCTAATTTTTATATTTTTAGTAGAGATGGGGTTTCACCATGTTGGCCAGGCTGGTCTCGAACTCCTGGCCTCAAGGGATCCTCCTACCTTGGCCTTCCAAATGCTAGGATTACAGGTGTGACCCACTGTGCCCAGCCTCATGTATGCCTTTATAGTCTACTTTTCTAAAGCTCAAAGGTAAATTTGATCATTACCTTTACTATATATATATACACACACACACACATACATACACACACACACACGCACACACGTAAACTAAGTGCCAATCATCAGCAAGTGTAACTTGCATTTTGTGGCAAATATACACAGAGGTACATGAGATTACAATAGCACCAGCATTACCAAGGGGCTTATTAAGAATTCAGAATCTCGGATCTCTATCTACTAAGTCAGAATTTGCCCTTTAACAAGATCCCTAGGTAATATGTAAACACATTAAAATTTGAAAAGTATTCCTTTAGAGCAGTGGTTCTCAAACTTTAATGTGCATTGGGTCCAACCCTCAAATTTTCAGTGTAACTGATGTGGGCCTAAAAGTCTCCACTTCTAACAAGTTCCTGAGTGATGCTGATGCTGGTGGTTCAGGAACTATACCACACTATATGGAATGAAATAACTAGTAGAATGCTGATGATTAGGCCGAACACAGTGGCTCATGCCTGTAATCACAACACTTTGGGAGGCTGAGCCGGGCAGATCACTTGAGGTCCAGAGTTCAAGACCAGCCTGGCCAACATGGCAAAACCCTGTCTCTACTACTTGGGAGGGTGAGGCAGGAGAATTGTTTGAACCTGGGAGGCAGAGGTTGCAATGAGTCGAGATCCTGCCACTGTACTCCAGCCTGGGTGACCAACCCAGACTCCATCTCCAAAAAAGAAAAAAGAGAGAGA
>NW_012120705.1:0-1645 GCF_000951035.1 Colobus angolensis palliatus | reverse complement strand
GCAGTCCATATCACTTTCTCTAAAATATTGCAGTTCATCTATACACATGCTGATATGGTTTGACCATGACCCCGCCCAAATCTCATCTTGAATTGAAGTTCCCATAATCCCCACGTCTTTTGGGAGGGACACAGTGGGAGGTTATTGAATAATAGGGGCGGTAACCCCCATGCTGTTCTCAGGACACTAAGTGAATTCTCAGGAGATCTGATGGTTTTGTGAGGTGCTTTCCCCCTTTGCACAGCACTTCTTTCTCCTGTCACATTGTGAAGCAGGATGTGTTTGCTTCCCCTTCTGCCATGATTGTAAGTTTCTTGAGGCCTTCCCAGCCATATGGAACTGTGAGCAAATAAACCTCTTTTCTTTATAAATCACCCAATCTTGGGTATTTCTCCACAGCAATGTGAGAATGGACTAATGTAGATGCATGCATATGTTCATATATTGTGTACATATGCATGCATAATTAATATAATTTTTATACACAGCATCTCTGTGCATTATTTTAATTAACATTATTTAGTCATTAAGAATTTTGCTTATTTTTAAATCTTGATTTATTTCTTTTTGAGAGAGATTTGTTAAATATGATTATGGCTTTCTCTGTTTTTCTCTACAGCTCTCTCAATTGTACTTATATATGTTTTGCAAATGAGTTGTTAGAAGAATACATTTTAAGATGAGTAAAAGAAAAATAAACATTTTACCAGTGCATAGTATTTTGTTTCTTATAATGTTTGCTTTAAATTTTATTTTGTCAAAAATAGAACACAACTGAGTTTTAATTGATATTTGCCTAATCTGTTTTTCCCCCTTCTGTTTCAAAATTTCCATTCTTTTTGTTAAGTGTGTCTTCTGAAAATGATACTATAATTGAATCCTGTTTTTCTAAAACTTAATTTGAAAACCTGTGAATTTTGATACTGTAGTATAGGTAGTTTCCATTTGAGTATTGCTAAAATTTAAGACTGATTTCAGGTGTTTAAAAATATTTTCTTTGTAGTATTTTTTCTTCTTTTCTGAATTTTAATATTAAGATTCCTTTTATTAAAGGGTCATATAGTCCATTTTTGTTCTTATATTTGTTCCCTGTTTATATTTCTTAATTAAAAAAATAAGAGTTGCACCTTTCCCTAATAAAATTCATATACCATATCATGGATACATACCCCTTTGATCTCTCCCCTGCTTTGATCATTGGTCTATCATCCTGATGATATGTCTAACATTTTAGTTCTGGGATGATTTTTTTCATCCTCTTCTTCTGCATCTTTCTTCGCCTTATCCTCCTCCTTTATTTTCCTCACTATGAAGATTTCACTAGACAACATTAAACTTTACCGTATGTATCTACTGCAATATGTTCTTGGACTGATTTCTTTTCTTATTGAATATCTCTTACTAAAGTGTTTAACTGGCCGGTTGTGGTGGCTCACAACTGTAATCCCAGCACTTTGGGAGGCTGAGGCAGGGGGATCACTTGGTGTCAGTCAGGAGATAAAGACCATCCTGGCTAACACAGTGAAATCCCGTCTCTACTAAAAATACGAAAAAAAAAAAAAATTAGCCGGGCGAGGTGGCGGGCGCCTGTAGTCCCAGCTACTCGGGAGGCTGAGGCAGGAGAATGGCGTGAACCCGGGAGGCG
>NW_012120704.1:0-1278 GCF_000951035.1 Colobus angolensis palliatus | reverse complement strand
GGATCACAAGGTCAGGAGATCAAGACCATCCTGGCTAACACAGTGAAACCCCGTCTCTACTAAAAAATACAAAAAATTAGCCATGTGTGGTGGCGGGTGCCTGTAGTCCCAGCTACTTGGGAGGCTGAGGCAGTAGAATGGCATGAACCCTGGAGGCGGAGCTTGCAGTGAGCTGAGATCGTGCCACTGCACTCCAGCCTGGGCGACAGAGCGAGACTCCATCTCAAAAAAATAAAATTAAATTAAATTAAATTAAATTAAAAAGTGACCCATAATCCTATCAGTCCTATATAGATAAGCATTGCTAACATTTTATTATATATAGTCTTGTCATTTTTTAATGCATAATTTTATTCATTCACTGTTTAGCATTCATCGTGTGCTTCACACTGTCCTAGCACTCAGCAAAGGTAATAAAAAGTCAAAGTTCCTGTCCTCATGGCACTTACATTCTCACATTTTTATATAGGTAAATATTCATACTTTGAATTTCAAAACCAATAACAGGGAAAAACCAAATGGGATGATCAGTAATTATTGATGTTATTTGTGTATCTGTTATTTTCTTACTGATCAGTTCCTAAGAACAAGATGGCATTAACCATGGTGTTCTTCATATCACCTGGCTGAGCAACTGCTTATAGAAGACACTTAACAAAGTTTTGTGAATACAGAAGTTGAGAAGGTCAAAGGGAGCAAGGAAAAGGAAAGAGGGCTTTGGAATCATGGTTTCCTCTCATCTTTGGGCAGGTACTAGTTTAATGATAAACCAGTTCTCTGGATGGGAGGGAGAGAAGCCCTGATTTGTAGCGTTTACTTATTTCCTTGGTGTAAATACTCACACATGGGCAATTTCAAGCTTCCAATGTTACATCACTGAATATAGAGTTTAGAAAAAGTGCTTGTAATTGACTCTCATGAGCTGGTACAATTTGGCTCCAGCACATCATGGCTTGGCCCTCATTGAACGCTTGCATCCTCTACCTCTTAAGAGTTCTAGCAGTGAGTGCCTTGGGGAATGGGAGCTCTCTCGGGAGGAAAAAGGGAGCACAGAGAGAGAAGGCTGGGATGCCAGAGACCAACCTCACCAACTCTTCTTTTTGGTTGAATCTGTTTTGCTTTTCAGAATCCTTCTAATATTTAGGTAATCAGAATTTCCTAGAACAAACAGAAAACTTACCATGCACAATACTGTGGTGTTGCATGGGACACAAAAACACAGAGACACGATTCCCATTCTCCACAAGCTCACTATGTAGTGGGAAGAGGATCAGAAAG
>NW_012120703.1:0-1350 GCF_000951035.1 Colobus angolensis palliatus | reverse complement strand
CTGAGCGACAGAGCAAGACTCCGTCTCAAAACAAAAAAAAAAAAGAAAAATGAGGCTTGAGGGCATGAATGATGTACCAGTGTCTTATATTGGGAAAAGGCAAAACCTGAACTTCAGTCTTTTGACGTCTAGTCTATTGTAGCATTGCCTCACCAAGCTATCTTCTACTAGACTGCAAGGAAATAAGTACAACCTGAAAATGTAAGCCAAAGGACCCTGTGAGTCGAGTCCAAACCCCTCATTTAACATACAAGTATGTGATTGCTTTATAAATAAGTGTGATAATAAAATGGACTATCACTTTGATGACTTGTATATTGAGCCAAGCAGTTTCCATCCATGAGGTCATTTAGTCCTCAAAACTCCATGGACCCCAGGTACTATTGTGTGTTTATTTCAGAAAGGTGAAAACTAGTGCTCAGAAAAGGTAAGGGTCATGATTCCAATCCCAATTTCTCCCATGAGAGTCTGAGCCAGCAACCACTATACTCCACTACCTCCTAGTTGGTAATTATATGGTTTCTGAGGAAGGCATGCTCACTGACTAGATTGGTCTGATTTTTTGTTTTCTTTTAAGGTTTTGGAAATGTAGGCTCAGCCATTTAAGAATGGGAAGATTGGACAGGCACAGTGGCTCACGCCTGTAATCTCAGCACTTTGGGAGGCCGAGGCGGGCAGATCACGAGGTTAGGAGATTGAGACCATCCTGGCTAACACAGTGAAACCCCGTCTCTACTAAAAATACAAAAATTAGCTGGGTGTGGTGGTGGGTGCCTGAAGTCCCAGCTACTTGGGAGGCTGAGGCAGGAGAATGGCGTCAACCCAGGAGGCGGAGCTTGCAGTGAGCTGAGATTGCGCCACTGCACTCCAGCCTGGGCAACAGAGCAAGACTCCAGCTCAAAAAAAAAATATTGGGAAGATTGACCAGGCATGTGGTGGTTCACGCCTGTAATCCCAGCACTTTGGGAGGCCAAGATGGGTGGATACGAGGTCAGGAGAGTGAGACTATGCTGGCTAACATGGGAAACCCCCGTCTCTAAAAAAAAATAAAAAAAATACAAAAATTAGCTGGGTGTGGTGGTGGGTGCCTGAAGTCCCAGCTACTTGGGAGGCTGAGGCAGGAGAATGGCGTCAACCCAGGAGGCGGAGCTTGCAGTGAGCTGAGATTGCGCCACTGCACTCCAGCCTGGGCAACAGAGCAAGACTCCAGCTCAAAAAAAAAATATTGGGAAGATTGACCAGGCATGTGGTGGTTCACGCCTGTAATCCCAGCACTTTGGGAGGCCAAGATGGGTGGATACGAGGTCAGGAGAGTGAGACTATGCTGGCTAACATGGGAAACCCTGTCTC
>NW_012120702.1:0-1592 GCF_000951035.1 Colobus angolensis palliatus | reverse complement strand
CCGGGAGGCGGAGCTTGCAGTGAGCTGAGATCCGGCCACTGCACTCCAGCCTGGGCGACAGAGCGAGACTCCGTCTCAAAAAAAAAAAAAAAATAATAATAATAATAATAAACCAGCATATATAAAGTGTTTCCTTGAGTTTGTTTGTTTTAGAGATGGGGTCTCACTATGTTGCCCAGGTTGGAGTACAGTGGCTATCCACAGGCATGGTCATGCACAATGACTGCAGTCTCAAACTCCTGGGCTCCAGTGATCCTCCCACAGCTTCTCTGTTACCTGTGACTACAGGCATGTGCTCCCATGCCTGCCTGGCTCTATTTCCTTAGGTTTTTTTTTTTTTTCTTTTTGAGAAGGAGTCTTGCTCTGTCACCCAGGCTGGAGTGCAGTGCTACAATCTCAGCTACTGCGGCTTCCACCTCCCGGGTTCAAGCAATTCCCGTTGCCTCAGCCTCTCAAGTAGCTGGGATTACAGGTGTGCACCACCATGCCTGGATGATTTTTGTATTTTTTGTAGAGACGGGGTTTTGCCACGTTGGCCAGGCTGGTCTTGAACTCCTGATCTCAAGTGGTCCTCCTGCCTCAGCCTCCCAAAGTGCTGAGATTATAGGCATGAGCCACCACACCTGGTCCTATTTCCTTAAGTTCTGTGAGTCATTCTAGCCAATAATTGAACCAGAGGAAGTGGTCTTGGAAACCTCCAGCTTACAGTTGCTCAGTCAGAAATACATGAGGATGGATTTACATTTGACTTCTGAAATGGGGGCAGTTTTGTGGGACTGAATCCTTAACTTGTGGAGTCTGATGTTAATTCCAGGTAGATAGTGTCAGAATTGGATTGAATTCTAGGACACTCAGTGTTGGTCAGAGTGGGGAAAATTCACACACGTGGTATCAGAAGTACTCTGTGTGAGTGTAGACCAACTGTTTTCACAATGCGTGACCCAGGGATGCTTCTGAAACTTCATCACCCATGGGTGTCTTTCATTTATAGAGCTTTCTTGGCACAGAATTTAGGTATCGGACGCTGATTGGTGATTGACTTGTGACTCTGAACAATGGCCATGTTGAATTCATACTCTGAAATCTGCGGTACTGAAGTCTACGATTCATCCTTTCAACTTCCCATGGTAAAAACTCAGGAGAAAAACAGCCTGATTCTAAATGGAGCAGCTCCGCTGGGAGTTGGTAGATAGGACACCCAAATTGCAGAGAAAACCCAGAAGAAAGTGAAGCTCATTTTAACAACTCTTGAGTCCAAAACCTTAAAAACACACGCACTTTTCGGCCCAGCAATTCCACTTCTAGGACTTTCCCAGGGTCATAAACCAGAGACTCAGATGCTCCCCCAGGGTTGTTTCCACTCAAATTGGAAAAAAACTCAGTGTCCACACAAAAGGGGCACAGAACTGGGGCAGTGGGGTTGTGGTTAAGTAAATGGAGATGTAGCCCTGGGACTGGGTCCCCTAGGCTGAGGGAAACATGAGCAGGAAATGGATAAATAGAAAGATAATCAAGTTTTAAGTCCCCAGAGAGAAGGCTGGTTACGAAATAGTATATGCAATGTGATTTTTTTTTTTTTTTTTTTTTTGAGG
>NW_012120701.1:0-1250 GCF_000951035.1 Colobus angolensis palliatus | reverse complement strand
GGCGCCGCCACCTCGCCCGGCTAGTTTTTTGTAGTTTTTAGTAGAGACGGGGTTTCACCATGTTAGCCAGGATGGTCTCTATCTCCTGACCTCGTGATCCGCCCGTCTCGGCCTCCCAAAGTGCTGGGATTACAGGCTTGAGCCACCGCGCCCGGCCAATATTTGTATATCTTAATGTTATTTAGAGATATTCACATTCTGGAAAATGTGAAAATGTTCGATAAGTATGTACTCACACTTCATATAGTTGTTCTTTTACTGAGCACCTGTATTTCTGCATTGCAAATTGAGTAAAGATAAATTCAGGGTGGTTCACACAGGAAAGACAGAAATTGCCTAGATTAAATGGTTCTAGCTTTAGATTATCAAAATATTTAATCTAGGGTTGTTGGTGTAGTTTTAGGTTGACCTGTATGGAATTGCAATTTTTATAGGCCAAAAATAGTCACATATTGTCTGTGATGTGTGGTGTGACATAATATGAAATAAATTTTTACACTAAAAAAAGAGTACAATAAGAGATTAACAATATTCCAGTATCTAAAAACTGTACTGTTAATCTACCTTTAAAGATTAACATTTGGCCAGGCACAGTGGCTCACGCCTGTAATCCCAGCACTTTGGGAGGCTGAGGCGGGCAGATCACTTGAGGTCAGGAGTTCAAGACTGGCCTGGCCAACATGGTGAAATCCTGTCTCTACTAAAAATATAAAAATTAGCCAGCCATGGTGATGCACACCTGTAATCCCAGCTACTTGGGTGGCTGAGTCACAGAGTTGCTTGAACCCAGGAGGTAGAATACAGTGAGCCGAGATTGCACCACTGCACTCCAGCCTGGGCATTTTAAAAAAATGGTTAAAAAAATAGAGGTTAGTTGCAACTGTGACAGAGCAAGACTGTCACAAAAAAAAAAGAACATTGGTATTGTCTGGCTTAACATTACCATAATCTTAAGAAAATCTTAAGAATCAAGAGAATGGCCGGGCATGGTGGCTCATGCCTATAATCCTAGCACTTTGGGAGGCCGAGGTGGGTGGATCATCTGAGGTCAGGAGATCGACACCAGCCTGACCAACATGGTGAACCCTATCTCTCCTGAAAATACAAAAATTAGTCAGGTGTGGTGGTACATGCCTGTAATCCCAGCTACTCAGGAGCCTGAGGCAGGAGAATCACTTAAACCTGGGAGGTGGAGGTTGCAGTGAGCCAAGATTGTGCCACTGCACTCCAGCCTGGGTGAAAGAGCGAGA
>NW_012120700.1:0-1142 GCF_000951035.1 Colobus angolensis palliatus | reverse complement strand
TCCCGGGTTCAAGCAATTATCCTGCTTCAGCCTCCTGAGTAGCTGGGACTATAGGCACCCGGCCACCACGCCCGGTTAATTTTTTGTATTTTTAGTAGAGACAAGGTTTCACCATGTTGGCCAGCATGGTCTCAATCTCCTGACCTCGTGATCCACGTGCCTCGGCCTCCCGAAGTGCTGGGATTACAGATGTGAGCCACCGTGCCCAGCCTGTTCCCATTTTAGCAATGAGTGAGTGGTCATGATTGTTTAATCAGGGAGAGGAGACACCAAGAGCAGCACCAGGATTCAAAACCGAGTTCTAAGGCCAGGCCTGATTTAATGAGGTCAGGTTTCTTGTGGGGAAGGAACCGTGTCCTCCCAGCCCCCGGGAGCGAGGTTAACAGCTGCGAAGCCCCGCCTGGGCCGCTGCAGACCGCCCATCACACTGGCCCTTTGAACCAGCACAGAAGGTGCCTTTTACAAAATGTTGTTAAAGAAATGATGCAGGAGGAAGGATCTAAGCTGGTAAACCTGGCCGGCTGTTCCACCCTCGAGGGTCTACAGCTGCAGCTCAGAAGCCAGAATGCCCGGGTTTGAGTCCTGACCCCACCCTCCGCAGGGCCAGCAGCAGGGTCCTTGCCCTCAGCAATGAGGCCGGTTCTCTGCCGTGGGGCGGTCCCGTGCACTACAGATGCCAAGCAGCATTCCTGGCTTCATCCCACCAGCACCCCCGCCCCCAGCTGTGACAACCAAAAATGTCAGAGTTTGTCAAATGTCCCTGGGGACAAAATCACCCCTAGTGGAGAACCGCCGGGCTAGAGGCTTTGATGTCTTGTACCCATTATAAAATGAGGTCCCAGAGCTGCCTCGAGAAGTAAATGAGAAAATACATGTAGAATCGGGCCGGGCGCGGTGGCTCAAGCCTGTAATCCCAGCACTTTGGGAGGCCGAGACGGGCGAATCACGAGCTCAGGAGATCGAGACCATCCTGGCTAACACGGTGAAACCCCGTCTCTACTAAAAAATACAAAAAACTAGCCGGGCGAGGTGGCGGGTGCCTGTAGCCCCAGCTACTCGGGAGGCTGAGGCAGGAGAATGGCGTGAACCCGGGAGGTGGAGCTTGCAGTGAGCTGAGATCCGGCCACTGCACTCCAGCCTGG
>NW_012120699.1:0-1180 GCF_000951035.1 Colobus angolensis palliatus | reverse complement strand
AAAAAAAAAAAAAAACAATTAGCTGAGAATGGTGGCTCACACCTGTATTCCCAGCTACCCCAGAGTCTGAGGCACGAGAATCACTGGAATGCAGAAGGGGGAGGTTGCAGTGAGCCAAGATCGCACCACTACACTCCAGCCTGGGCGACAAAAACTCTGTCTCAAAAAAAAAAACCCAAAAACCAAACAAACAAAAACAAAAACAAAAAACTGATATTTAAAATAGAGATGGGGTCTTGCTTGCTTGTTGTCCAGGCTGGTCTTGAACTCCTGGCCTCAAGCAGTCCTCCCTCCTCAGTCTCTGAAACTGCATGAATCACCATGCCTGGCCCACAATATTATTTTATAAAGTTTAAAGATATATGTATTTTTAAAACTTCTTTAAAAATAAAAATTAAGAATATATATACAAATAGATTTTTTCTTTTGGAGACAGGGTGTGGCTGTCGCCTAGGCTGGAGTGCAGTGGTGCAATCATAGCTCACTGCAGTCTCGAACTCCTGGCCTCAAGTGATCCTCCTTCCTCGCCCTCCCAAAGCTCTGGGATTACAGGTATGAGCCATTTGCACCTGGTCTGATCTAGTTTTTTAAGTATAAGAACTGGGCTGTGCTGTAAATGTGGCTTCTCTGAATTGAGATAGGCTATAGGTAGAAAATACACACTGCATTTCAAAGGTTACATGAACAGAAGAATATAAAATACCTTAATAATTTTTTATATCGATGACAAGTTGAGATGACAATATTTTGGAATATATTGGGTTAAATAAAAATTTGTTTCATCAGTTTATTTTTATTTTTATTTTATTTTTTTGAGATGGAATCTCGCTCTTGTAGCCCAGGCTGGAGTACAGTGGTGCGATCTCAGCTCACTACAACCTCCGCCTCCCGGGTTCAAGCGATTCTCCTGCCTCAGCCTCCTGAGTAGCTGGGATTGCAGGCATGTACCACCATGCCCGGCTAATTTTTGTATTTTTAATAGAGGCGGGGTTTCACCATGTTGGTCAGGCTGAACTGACCAGGTCGAACTCCTGACCTCAGGTGATCTGCCCGCCTCAGCCTCCCAAAGTGCTGGGATTACAGGGGTGGGCCACCGTGCCCAGCCTATTTTAAAAATTTTAAATATGTCTATGGAAATTTTTATTTTATTTTATTTTATTTTATTTTATTTTATTTATTT
>NW_012120698.1:375755-377074 GCF_000951035.1 Colobus angolensis palliatus | reverse complement strand
TATTCTTAATTATTCATTATTTTAAATGCTATTATCAGCTGGGTGCGGTGGCTAATGTCTATAATCCCAGCACTTTGGGAGGCCGAGGCAGGTGGATCACTTGAGGCCAGGAGTTTGAGACCAGCCTGGCTAATATGGTGAAATCTCCTCTCTACTAAAAATACAAAACTTAGCCGGGCATGGTGGCGCATACCTGTAATCCCAGCTACTCGGGAGGCTGAGGCATGAGAATCGCTTAAACCTGGGAGGTGGAGATTGCACTGAGCTGAGATTGCATCATTGCACTCCAGCCTGGGTGAAAGAGTGAGACATTCTCAGGTGTCCTGGGATTTGAATTCAACCTGGGGGGGTCACAGGGAGTGGGGGCTTCTAATCAGCAGCCCCAGGCGGCACCCCAGCCATGATTCCTGGGAACAAAGCTGAGGGTTGGGACCCCCGGGCACCTTTTCTGGGCCTGACCAGCAAGACTTACTTTCTCAAATAAACAAGATTGACATACCACTAGTGAGACTGATAAGGAAAAAAAAGATCCAAATATGTATAATCAGAACTGACATAGATGACATTACAACTGACCCTACAATAATACAAAAACCCTCAGAGAATACTATGGACAACCCTATGCACAGAAATTAGAAAATCCAAATAAAACAGATACATTATTGGAATCACACAATCTCTCAAAATTGAATCAAAAGAGATTGAAACCCTGAATACACCAATTTTGAGCTCTGAATTGAATCAGTAATAAAAAATAAACAACCAAAAAAGCCCTGGACTAGATTGATTCATAGCTGAATTCTGCCAGATGTATAAAAAAGAACTGGTAAAATCCTACTAAAACTATTCTAAATAATTGAGGAGGAAAGACTCTTCCTTAACTCACTCTATGAAGCCAGCATAATCCTACTACCAAAATCTGGCAGAGACATGATTAAAAAAGAAAATTTTAAGCCAATACCTCTGATTAACATAGACACAAAAATTTCCAACAAAATGCTGGTAAGCTGAATTCACCAGAACATCAAAAATTTAATTCATCATGGTCAAGTATGCTTTATTCCCAAGATGCAGGACTTGTTCAACATACAGAAAATAAAAATTGTGATTCACCACATAGAATTAAAAGCAAAATGATATCATCCTCTTAATACATGAAGAAAAAGCTTTCAATGAAATCCAACATCCTTTTACGATTAAAAAAACCAAGACAATCCTAAGTCAAAAGGACAAAGCTGGAGGCGTCACACTACCTGACTTCAAACTATACTACAAGGCTACAGTAACCAAAACAGCATGGTACTGGTACCAAAACAGAG
>NW_012120698.1:358787-362710 GCF_000951035.1 Colobus angolensis palliatus | reverse complement strand
AACATGGCACAAGTATACATATGTAACAAACCTGCACGTTATGCACATGTACCCTAGAACTTAAAGTATAAAAAAAAAATCATAAATATATGTGTTCAACACCGGAGTACCCAGATACATAAAGCAAATATTATTAGAACAAAAGAGAGAGAGGGACAGACCCCAATACAGTACCCAGAGACCACCACTTTTCACACTCACCATTGAACAGAACATGCAGACAGAAAATCAACAAAAAATTGGACTCAATCTGCACTACAAATCTAATAGACCTAGTGCATATTTACAGAACATTTCATCTAATAGCTGCAAAATCTACATTCTTCTCCTAAGCACATGGATCATTTTCAAGGATAGACCTTATGTTAGGACACAAAACATGTTTTATAAAACTCAAAAACATGTAAATTATATCAAGTATATTATCTGACCACAATGGAATGAAACTAAAAAATCAATAATAGAAAGAACTTTTGAAACTATCAAAACACATGAAAATTTAACAATATGCTCCTGAATGACCAGTGGATCAATGAAGAAATTTAAATGAAAATTTAAAAATTTCTTGAAAGAAGTGATAATGGAAACAAAATATACCAAAACCTGTGAGATACAGTGAAAGTTGTACTAAGAGGAAAACTAGTGACAATAAGCAACTATGTCAAAAAAGTAGAAAATCTTCAAATAAAAAGCCTACTTATGCATCTCAAAGAATTAGGAAAGCAAGAGCAAACCAAACCCAGGATTAATAGAAGAAAAATAAAGATCAGAACAAAAAGAAATAAAATTTTAAAAAATACAGTCAACAAAATAAAAAGTTATTTTTTTGAAGAGATAAATAAAATGGACAGACCCTTAGCCAGACTAAGAAAATAGAGAAGACCCAGATAAATTAAATCAGAGATGAAAAAGGAAATTTTACAACTGATACCACAGAAATTCCAAGGATCATTGGAGACTACTATGATAAACTACATGGCAATAAATTGGAAAACTTAGAAGAAATGGATATATTCCAAGACATGCAACTTACCAAGATTGAACCATGAAGAAATTCAAAACCTGAGTAGATCAATAACAAGTAACAATATTGAACCCATAATAAAAAGTATATCAAAGAAAAGACCAGGTCCCAATGACTTCACTGATGAATTCGATCAAACTGTTAAAGAACTAATGCCAATCTTATTCAAACTATTATGAAACATTAAGGAGAAAGGAATAATTCCAAAATGGCTCTGAAAGACAAATATTACTCTGATACCAAAATCAGACAAACACGCAAGCAAACCAAAGCACAGGCCAATATTCCTGATGAGTATTGATGCAAATATGCTCAACAAAATACTAACAAGTCATATTCAACAATACTTTAAAAAGATTATTCATTATGACAAGGGATGCAAGGATGGTTCAACATACACAATCAATGTGATACATCACATCAACTGAGGACCAAATAAGAATAAAAGACCAAAACCATATAATCATTTCAACAGATGGCTGAAAAAGCATTTGATAAAATTTGACATCCATTAATGACAGTAACTACTCTCAAAAACTGGATATAGAAAGAATAGAGCTCATCATGATAAATGCCATAAGTGACAAACGTATAGCTATTATCAAACCGAATGGAGAAAAGCTGAAAGCCTTCTCCCTAAGACCTGAAAGAAGGAAAGGATGCCTACTTACACAACTGTTATTCCACATAGTACTAAAATTCCTAGCTAGAGCAATTAGACAAGAGAAATAAGTAAAAAGCATCCAAATTGGAAAAGAAGAAGTCAAATTATCTTTACTTTTAGAAATGTAAACTTATATCTAGGTAAGCCTAAATGCTCCACCAAAAAATTAAATGAACTGATAAACAAATTTGGTAATGTAGGCCACAAAATCAACATACAAAAATCAGTAGCATTTCTATATGCCAAGAATCAACCAGCTGAAAAAGAAATACAAGACTAATCCCATTTATGATAGCCACACATAAAATTAAATGTCTAAGAATTAACCAAAGAAGTGAAAGATCTCTACAATAAAAACTGTGAAACATTGGTGAAGGACATTGAAGACATCAAAAAAAATGTAAATACACTCCATGTTCATAGATTGAAAAAATCAATGTTGTTAAAATGTCCATACTACCCAAAGAAATCTGCAGATTCAATGCAATTCCTATGAAAATCCCAATTACATTCCTCACAGAAATATAAAAAGCAATTCTAAAATTTATATGGAACAACAACAGACCCAGAATAGCCAAAGCTATCCTAAGCAAAAAGAACAAAACTAGATAAATCACATTAACTGATGACTTTAAATTATACTACAGAGGTAAGCAATGAAAACCGAATGGTACTGTCATGAAATCATACACATAGACCAACAAAACAGAACAGAGAACCCAGAAATAAATTCACACATCTACAGAAAACTCCTTTTTGACAAACATGCCAAGAACATACACTGGGGAAAGAATAGTCTCTTCAGTAAGTAGTACTGGAAAAACTGAATACCCATACGCAGAAGAGTGAAACTAGACTCTTGTCTTTCACCATATACAGAAATGAAACCAAAGTGGATTAAAGACTTAAATCTAAGTCATGAAACATTGAGAAAACTCTCCAGAATATTTGTCTGGACAGCAATTTCTTGAGTAAGACCTCAAACACACAGGCAACAAAAGCAAAAATCAACAAATGGGATCACTTCAAGCTAAAAAACTTCTGCACAGCAAAGAAAACAATGAAAAAAGTGAAGAGACCAACCACAGATTGGAAGAAAATACTTGCAATCTAACCATCTGACAAGGGATTAAGAACCAGAAATTAACAGGAGCTCAAATAACTTGACAGAAAAAAATAAATAATCCAATTTTAAAAACAGGCAAAAGACCTGAATAGACATTTCTGAAAAGAAGACATACAAATTGCCAGTAAGTATATGGAAAAATGCTCAACATCATTAATGATCTGATAAATGCAAATCAAAACTACAATAAGATGTCATCTCACCCCAGTAAAAATAACTTTTATCCAAAAAACAGGCAATAATGAGTGCTGGTGAGGATGTGGAGAAAGGGGAACATTTGTACACTGTTAAGAATGTAAATTAATCTAGTTACTATGGAGAACTGTATGGAGGTTCCTAAAAAAACAAAAAATGGACCTATTATGAAATTGATGAAGCCATCTCACTCCTAGGTATATATCTGAAAGAAAGGAAATAACGATATTGAAGAGATAACTGTATTCCCATGTTTATTGCAGTACTATTCACAATAGCCATGATTTGGAAGCTACCTAAGTGTCCATCAGCAGATGAATGGATAAGGAAAATGTGATGCATACACACAAGGGAATATTATTCAGTTATAAAACAGCAATAAAATCCTGCCATTTGCAACATCATGGATGGAATTGGAGGCAATTATGTTAAGTGAAATAAGCCAGGCAGAGAAAGAAAAACTTCACATGTTCTCACTCATATGTGGGAATTAAACATTAAAACAATTGAACTTATGCACATAGTAGAATGATTGCTATCAGAAGCTAGAAAAGGTACTGGGAAGGGTGGAGCTACGTAGGAGAGAGAGGGGGACATATATTGATAGATAATGTGTGCAAAAATATAGGTCAACAGAATGACCTATATCTAGTATTTGATAGCACAACAGGATGACTGTAGTCAACAATAATTTATTTTATATATGTATGTGTGTATATATATATATGCACTTTTTTTTTTTTAAGATGGACTCTCGCTCTGTCACCCAGGCTGGAGTGCAGTGGCACTATCTCGACTCACTGCAAGCTCCACCTCCCAGTTTCATACCATTCTCCTGCCTCAGCCACCCGAGTAGCTGGGACTATAGGCACCTGCCACCATGCCTGGCTAATTTTTTGTATTTTTAGTAGAGA
>NW_012120698.1:318103-358737 GCF_000951035.1 Colobus angolensis palliatus | reverse complement strand
ACCTCCCTGGCTCATGCCATTCTCCTGCCTCAGTCTCCTGAGTAGCAGGGACTACAGGCTCCTGCCACCATGCCTGGCTATTTTTTTTTTTTTTTTGTATTTTTAGTAGAGATGGGGTTTCACCATGTTAGCCAGGATGGTCTTGATCTCCTGACCTTGTGATCTGCCCGCCTAGGCCTCCCAAAGTGCTGGGATTACATGCGTGAGCCACTGCACTCTGCCTTTATTGTGTATTTTAAAATATCTAAAAACATGAAATTGCAAGGTTCTTAACACAGAGAACTGTTAAATGCTTGAGGGGATAGATGCCCCAATTATCCTGATGTGACTATGACACATTGTATGCCTGTATTATAACATCTCATGTACCCTGTGAATATATACACCTATTATGTACCCATATTAATTAAAATAAAAATAAATTTTAAATAGTTTAAATAATACATTTTATGTTATGTGTATTTTGTCACAATAGAAAAAGGAGGACTACCAGCTCAACATCCTGGGGCCAATTTTTGACAGGTTTTGTTTCTTTCAACAGTTTGAAAGTGTCATTCCAATCCTTTCTGGCCTCCATGGTTTTCAATGGGGAATCTGCTATTCATTTTATTGAGGATCTCTTAGTTGTGACAAGTTGCTTCTATCTTGCTGCTTTCAAGATTCTCTATTAGCCATTGACATTCAATAGTTTCATTATAATGTGTTTCAATGTGGACCTCTTTGACTTTCTCCTGCTTGAAATTCATTGAGCTTCACAGATATATTCATGTCTATGAATAAAATTGAGACCTTTTTTGCCATTATTTTTCAAAATATTATGTATTCAAATATTCTTTTTTGTTGTTTTCCTCTATTTTCTCCTTTTGGGATTCCCATAATGTGTATGTTGTTAAACTTCATGATGTGTCATAGGACCCTCAGGTTCTGTTCATTTTCTTCTTCATTCTTTTATATTCTGTAGACTGGATAATGTCAATATATAGACTGGATACTATCATTTCATAGACTGGATAATGACCAGTTCCATAGACTAGATAATGTCAAAAGACCTATCTTTCAGTTCACATTTTTTTTTTCATTTTAGTTATTGTACTTCTCAACTCCAGAATTTCTGATTGGTTCCTTTGTAAACCTCTATTCCTTATTGTTACTCTTGATTTGTTCATGCATAATTCTGTCTTTCCTTTAGATTTTTTTCTGTGATTTTCTTTTCTACTTGAGCAAATTTAAGATAATGGATTTAAAATTATTGTTTATTATGTCCTATGTCTGTGCTTCTTCAGGGACAGTGTCTGTTAATTTGTTCTTTCAATGGGTCATACTTCCTTGTTTATGCTTCCATTATTTGGCAATTTTGTTGAAAACTGAACATTTTGAATATTACAGCGTAATAACTCTGGAAGTCTGATTCTTATTCCTCTTCTCAGTTTATGTTGCGTGCAGTCACTGTAACTGTTTCTTTGATACTTTTAAAAACTATTTTTATAAAGACTACCTTTATCTGTCATATGTGATCTAGGAAGTCTCTGTTCCTTTAAGTGTGTCTGCTAGAGTTCTGACAGAGGTTTCTTTGAACAGAAGAGTGGGAAAGAAAGGGGAAAGAGAGAAAGAAAGAAAATAAGAGAGAGAGAGAAAGAGAGAGAAGGAGCGAGAAAGGGAGAAAGATGAAGAAAAAAACCCCTCTCTTAGTCTTTAGAGTTTGGCTCTGTATTACAGCAGTGCTTAAATGCTAGGAACTAAAATTATAAAGTAGAGCTTAGTGTTGGAAAACAGGAGTGGACTGAAGTCTGCTTCCTTGTGAAGAAAGAGTGCAGCAACCTTGGCTTAGTCTTCACTCTCTGCTTGCTTTGAGCCTAGAGGTTAGCCAGAAGTGAAAACTTAACATCTTCTTAAGTCTTTTATGAACCTGAATCTTCCCTTGATCATTTGTGTCACTTTTTAAATTTCCCAGTACACACAAGCAATTTTAAACGTCCTAATTTCCCAAAGAAGCTCTCTTTCATGCTTTTCTTTCCAGGCTTTTCTCGTTCTATTGTTACATGTCAACCATAAATGCTTGCTCCAGGCAGCTTCAGTTATTTGTTAATGTCACAATGTTTTTGAGGACTACTCATCACTTTTCAGATCTGAGTAAGTTCCGAATTAAGCAAAATATAGACAAATACTTTGCATCAGTCCTTCAGGTATCCTCCAAACAGGTTAGAACAAACAAAATTCTTTGCAAATAAGATTGTTTTTGTTCCCTCCAGAACAAGGCACCGAAGTTCCACACTGGTAACATAAGCCTCCATTTTTAAGATTGTCACTGAGCTGGCAGGGGAGTGAGGCAAAAGACAAGTAAAAATGTCACAAAGCTTTCCTATTGCCTTTAAGTTGCACTTTTCTTGATTCAGCATTTACTTGGCTGCTGAAAACCTTTGACTGTTCTCCAGAGCTCTGATCAAGTTGATTCTAACAGGTTTTGATTGAGTTTTTGATGTTTTTGTGAAGGGAAGGGCCCTTAAAGCTGCCTACTTTGCCATTTTGCTGACACTGTTCTAAGAGTGATTTCTTTTTTACTAAACATTTTATGGAAATGATCAAAGGTGGTGATCAGTTTAGACTTGGTTGGAAGGGCCCTTGTAAAGGCTCTGTATTCATTTGCTGTGGCTGCCATGACAAATTACCATAAATTTGGTGGCTTAACAAAACATACATTTATATTCTCATAGTTCTGAAAGTCAGAAGTTCAAAATCCAGGTATTAGTAAGACTTCTCCTTATAGATGCTCTTGGGGAAAATTTGCTCCTGGCCTCTTCCAGTTTCTCTTAGTTCCAGGCATTACTTAGCTTTTGATCACATCACTCCAATATGTGCCTTCATATTTACATTGCTTCCTTTTCCTCTTTTGTTTTGAATATCTTTCTGCCACTATATTGTAAGTATACATGATTGTATTTAGGGTCAACCCAGGCAATCCAGGATAAGATTCTCCTCTCAAGTTCCTTAACCTAATCATATCTTTTATCACAAGAGATAATATGTAGTCTTTTGTCATATTCAGAAGTTATGTGGATTAAGATATGGACATGTCTTTTGGGAAACCACAATTTAGCTCATTACAGGCTCCATTTTACATCCACTTTTCTTTTGTCAGACAAGCAGAGACTGTGATAGAAAAAGAAAAAGGATAATTTTCCCCACTTTTCCTAAAAGAGATTTGAATTGCTTCTTCCCTTATCTATAGGGAAGAATCAAATATGTGTGCTTAAGTACAACTAAAGGCAAACTTCTAAAGTCCAAGTAATTTGAATTTATTGCTCTGTGGTATATTTGTCCTGTCTTGGGAGTTTATTCCTATTTGGGGGGACATTTTCTTGTGATCCATTTAGAGTAGACCTTTGTAAGGCTTTTCTGGTTTGAAAGGGATTAGAGAAATAACTTATAGCAGCTTAAGTGCATTTCTTTTTCAGAGACATTTGTATTTTAATTAAAGATCCACAAATGTAGAATTTTGGAAATTGGTGAGATTAAACTCAAGATTCACATTTTATAGATGGAGACACTGGGACTCTGAAAGAGTAGGCCCTCATAGTAAACTCTAGAAGGCAGAAAAACTCTTTGAGACCAAAGGGCTGACTCTCCCAACAGTGATACTATAAGCCCTGGGAAGCCAAGAAGGGAGGTGTGTGTGTGTGTGTGTGTGTGTGTGTGTGTGTGTTTTACTTTGTGTGAGTGGTGGGGAAGTGGAAAAGCATATAGAGTCTTCTCAAAATGTCATGTAGAAATTAGAGCTGGAATAAACCCTTAAAGCCAAGTCAAATCTTCATATTTTACAAATGAAATTAAGTGACCCTTATTGGTGGAATACTTTTTTGACTTAACAAAAAATTACACAGCTGCTTAGTTACAGAATTGGGTAAAACTAGAACTTCAGGTCTCATTTCCCAATTCAGCACTTCTTATACCATACCACATGAACATCTGCTTTTTCTTTTTCTTTTTTCTTTTTTTTTTTAGCCACAGTCTCGGTGTGCCACCCAGGTTGGAGTGCAGTGGTGCAATCTTGGCTTGCTGCAAGCTCCACCTCCCTGGCTCATGCCATTCTCCTGCCTCAGTCTCCTGAGTAGCAGGGACTACAGGCTCCTGCCACCATGCCTGGCTATTTTTTTTTTTTTTTTGTATTTTTAGTAGAGACGGGGTTTCACCATGTTAACCAGGATGGTCTCGATCTCCTGAACTCATGATCCACCCGCCTTGGCCTCCCAAAGTGCTGGGATTACAGGCGTGAGCCACCATGTCCAGCCGAAGATCTACTTTTACTAACAACTCACAATATTGTTCCTGAAGGCACTGCATTTCTTTGCTTTGCATTTTTTCACTTTGAAAATTCAATCCTTACATAACTTGGTCTCCCTCTACCCTCCAAACTCATTCCCATTGTAGTAGGACACGCCACAGACAAAACTCCTCAGACACTGAGTTAAAGAAGGAAGAGGTTTATTTAGCCAGGAGCATTGGCAAGACTCCTGTCTCAAGAGCTAAATTCCTTGAGTGAGCAATTCCTGTCCCTTTTAAGGGCTCACAACTCTAAGCAGTCCCATGTGAGAGGGTCAGGATCAATTTGAGCAAGCAGGGGGTATGTGACAGGGGGTTGCATGCACCAGTAATCAGAACAAAACAGAACAGGACAGGGATTTTTACAATGCCTTTCCATACAATGTCTGGAATATATAGATAACATAACCGGTTAGGTCAGGGGTCAGTCTTTAACTACCAGGCTTAGGTCAGGCAGGCCCAGGCTTCGTTTTGGGTCTGGTTCCTTGGTTTTGGGTCTGGTTCCTTGGTTTTGGGTCTGGTTCCTTGGTTTTGGGTCTGGTTCCTAGGCACCGGGCTACCTGCCTTTAGTTTCACTTCTCTTTCTTTTTCTGAGTACAAAACAATATAAGACAATATGAGAGGGTCTGTATCTCTTCTCTTATTTCCCCACTTTGAGACTCTGACTTTTTATTAGTGGGAGTTCTCACTCTTATTTTTGCTACTTATGTCTTCCGGTGCAATAGGTTGATAACGATTCATGTAGTACACTTGTGCTGATACATAACATGAAGTGACATTGAGAGACTGGGCTATATGCTCAGCTAATTGCAAAAACAAATTTCTTGTTTTTCCTGGAATTTCTGGTACTGGCATATTCAGTTCATCATAGAAGCTTTGAAATACTGGCTCAGGAGACTGTTTATAAACTTTTCCTCAAACCGTGATATTTATTTGAAGATCCAATCTAGCTCTATCTATTTCTAGGGTTATACGTTCCCCTTTTTTCTAGTGAGGATTAAGGGGGTTGGTTATTACTAGTTCTAAGGGGTTACACTGACCACAGTACAGGAAAGGCCACTTTTCCCCTGCTGAAGGTGGACAGGATTTTTTCATTTTTTATCCAAGTCACCTAAATGACCCAAGACCAGTATGACAAATGTACTTATTTTCTGCCTTATAGCCTCTTTCCTAATTAAGAGAACCACATCCTATTTTCAACTTATTACTGTTAATGACAGCACAGGCACCAAATTTCAAGGTGACTTGTTTGGGCACCTTTTTTTTTTTCTGTTTTGGCTAACACTTTACTTGTATCATTTATGAGCCCCCACCAGTCTTCATTTCTTAATCTTATTTTAAAAACTGTGGTCATGGGAGGCTCACATGGGTCATAACACATATTAGGTTGGTTATTTCCTGGGCTACATACCTTGTATAGAGTAACATTATACAAACAAGTTCTTTTCAGAGTTCCAGTACACTTACAATAACTGTAGAATAACAGGACCATAGCAACCTTTTGTCCTACCTCAGTGACTTGATGTATACACTGGGAACAGCCCTCAGTCTGAGGAAGGTAAGTTGAAGTCCTTACTGTACAAGTCCAAATTTTAAGGATAATGAGATCTGTGATGGGTTTTCTCATGCTTTGGCCATGTGTGGACCAGTCAGCTTCCAGGTGTGACTGGAACAGGGCTTATTGTCTTCTTCAGAGTCACTTTGCAGGAGTTGGTGAAGCTGCTCCCATCCACATACAGCTCTCAGTCTACTGATGTTTAAGGATGGTCTCAGAGGTTGGGCCTGCTAGAATAAACTGAGTCCAATATCTCTATACAGTTATGTTCAACTGGGCTCTCTGATACCAGGAGCAAAGTGGCAGGGTTTAGGGTGTTTTAAACTTCAATCATTATATGGAAATTTTCACAGAGCATGCTTTGGTATCTAGTTAGTCTAGCATTCGTTAGCTAATGATGTCCTTTGGTATTTATTAAAGTCACCACAGCATGGGCAGACTTTATGTTTAGGTTTTACCTAAGAGTTAGCTTATCTGCTTCTTGTGTTAACAGGGCCATTGCTGCCAGGGCCCTTAGACATGGGGGCCAGCCTTTGTAAACCTTGTCTATTTGTTTTGAGAGATAGGACACTGCCCTGGCCAGGGACCTACATACAGTCTGGGTTAAAACTCCAACTGCCTTTTTTTTTCTTTCTGACACATAGAGTGTAAAGGGTTTTGTCAGATTAGGTAGCCCCAGGGCTGGGGCTGACATGAGCTTTTCTTTTAATTCATAAACAGCTTGTTGCTGTTGGTTGTAATAGGTGTAGTTTATCTAATCTCCATGTTTATTAACTGTCACCTACTAAAATATTGACTTAAATCCTGTAGCTATTTGATTTCCAGCTTTAAATTGATCTGGTATTCCTTGTGAGCCTCCAATTGCATCTAAATAGATGTGAGAGTTGAAAGACCTACAAGGGGCTTCTCTTGCTTTACGATGTCTTATGTTTTCTGTCTCTGGTTGATGAAATGCCAGGGTGAAAGGGATAGCCAAATGGACTAAAGTGCAAATGCCACTCTAGTTATTTGGCAGAGTGCCCAGTAAAGGTCCACCACAATACCACCACACATCCGCTTGGGGATGAACAAGGGCTGACTGATTGATGAACTCTTGAAAACTCTTAAGCTTCCCTAAGGTTTCCAAGGAATGCTAAGTTTCCTCCCTGTCGTGAGAGACACGAAGTGAACATAGTATCAGGAGACGGAAGCTGGATGGCCCTCAGGGGCTGACCCACAGGGTGCTGGACTTCGGGATATAGCAGAGAGAACTTGGCATGACTTACTACTCTAGGCTATAGATCCTGGAAAACAGTTACCATGCAGCCTATGCCTGGTCGACTGGAGGACCACCTTAGTGGAAGGGGGACAGTCTGGGCCTTTGGCCTGCCATGTGCACAGGCATAACAATTGCTTTTGTTTAATGTGCAGATGGAATATTTGATCCATTTTAACCAGGCATTTGCATCTTGGTATCCTGTCTTAATTGCTAAAGTTTAAGTCTTTAATTTCTATGATTCTCTAGTAAAATGAATTATGATTTTAGGTAATTACAAAAACCAGTTGGAGCAATCCATCCTTGCTCTTTAGTGGTCCACAGAACATTGGACCAACTATGGCATGAAAGCTCTACATTGGGGGGCAAGACTCCTGGTTGGCACTGGGGTCTTTATCGGAATCTGCCTGGATTAAATAGTCCTACTTTGCTAATGTCCAGTCTAAGGAGATTGAGGAATGGGACAGAAGTACTTTTCTGAAGTAGAAAGCTGTCTTTGACTTGGCAAGTCTCCACAGGATATAACAAGGCAAGCATTAAATGCAATAGTTTTAGGCAAAATTGACTTGGTTATGTTAATAACTAGATGGTCAGCAATAGAGTGAGGAAAGAAAAAAGACTAATGGAATAGATGAAAAGAGCTAAATTTTTCTTAGCTTCAATTTGGTAGGGTTTTTCCCTGGGACTATGGCCCACGACTCTGGAGGGGGTGGCATTTTCTTGACTCGAGTGTGATGAGTCCATCCTTTTTTGCTGTACAAACAGCAGTCTTGGTGGTTAGCAGCAAAAGGTAGGGTCTTTCCCAGGCTGGCTAAATTTTTTCTTCTTTCCACCTTTTGATGAGAACGTGATGTTCAGGCTGGTGCTGGTTTACTGGAAATTCTAGGGGTAGTACATGTGCTACAAGACTTTAGTTTTTGAGGGAAAGGAAAGTGGAAGATAAACCAAGTATTTAATTTTTAAGAAATTGACCTTTTGTTTTAAATGTGGGGACCTTGGCAGCAAACTTAGTCCTTAGTGCCTTTTTGATGAGAAATTTCCTTTAGCACTTATTTTTATTAGTTTTTAAACCAAAGAAACCCAAATACCATTTTATATTTGACAATGCTTCCTGTATGACTTTTATAACAGGTAAGTTAAATTTTACCTTTATATTAGTGTGTTATTAGTGTTAAACCTAATTTTAATAAAACCTTGTAGACATATTTATCCAATTTTAAATATTTGACTATAAGGTAATATTTTATAGACTCTTTTTAACCTTTTATAATTTTTGCTAAAGAGCAGGTTGGTGCTTTAAGAAAAAACCTGCTATGCTTTTATTTTAATGTCCAGTTTACAGAAAAACTGGATGATACCTCTTTAACTTTAGCCAAGGTTTACACACAGAATTTTCTTTCCAATTAACATTTTAAAACTTGATTAAACCTTTAAAATAAAATATACATATTTTTAATCTTTTAATGTAGGTAAAAACATACATTCTTATGCCTCCTTATAATTTTTTTTTTTTACCAAAGGTATATTTTACTTTCCTTATACACCTTGCATAGAAACTGTTTTTTTTTTTTTTTTTTTTAGTTTTACATTTAGGAGACCTAATTACTTTTAAACTATACAACATTTCTTGCATAAATTCCTTTTTTGTAAGATTTTTCTCTTTTACAACTTTCGCAGACAATTTTTCAACATGCCTCAACTTTCTGACTTATTACAAATATTTCTTTCTTTAAACAACCAGTTAATTTATTTCAGGACAGGAATTTGCCGTATAATACTCTTTTTATATAAATCCCCCCCCCTTTTTTTGAAGATGGTAATCATTCTTTTTCAAAGTGAATTTCTTTTATGTCTGTAGACTTGACTGTCTAAGTTCACAATAATAGAAGTTAGTACAACACATGTTACACTATTAACTTTTAGCAAACTTTACTTTTGTTGAAAACCTTGTAAGTTTGGGATTTTAATTATCCTTTGCTATTAATCAGACCTTGTTTTGTCCAAATTAACTTAGAATTGGCATAGATAGGCTTTTTTTCTTAACTACTTGTCTATATCTCTCCTTGACTTTGTCTCTCACTCTTTGACTTTCCTTTTGTCTCTGTCTCTTTCTCTCTCCTCTCTGCTTCTCTCTCCCTCTCTCTCTCCTCTCTGTCACTCTCTCTCTGTCTCTGCCTCACTTATGCTGCAGTTCTCTTAACCACTGTGGAGAGATCTAAAACTAGCTGTAACCAAACATCTATGTACAGGAATTGGTCTGTGTGCCCTGGTTTTACAGGTTACCTTGTGCCATACCTTTGAAACAAGGAACCTGTCCAGGCTTCCTTCTGATGGCCAACCCACCTCTAATGCTGGCTAGTCTATTTTAAACAAAGTTTTAAGTTTTCCTGGTGTCATAGTACTCCATAGTCTCCTTTAAATCTTTTTTTGAAAATTTTTAACATAGTTTCTAGTAGGGTGGGCTTATTTGTGCCTGACCCATGCTTCTTCAAGACAAAACACCATGCTCACACCACACACACCCCACAAAACAAATAACAAGTAAAAAGGGCACACATGCACACTTTTTGCAGTTTACACCAAACCAAAATCAAAACCAAAATCAGAGTATCCAGAAATCCAAGCTCGGTCAAAACCAAAACCAAAGTATCAAGCAATCCAAGTCAAGTCAAAAACAAAAACCAAAGTGCCTGAACAGGCACAACGTGGGTGATCAGGCCATGCTTCCACTCAAATGGAGTAGGCAATTCCCCAAGACCTGTCTTGTCAAGCAATTCAAACCAAGTCAAAACCAAAACCAAAACCAAACCAAAGTGCCAATAAAGCCATGCCGTGGGTGATCAGGCCACACTTCCACTCAAATGGAGTGGGCAAGTTCTCAAGACTAGTCTTATCAACTTTCAGATGTCCGGACACCAAGTACCAGTTCCTTTCTGGTGTTCAGCCACTGCACTGATCCTCCATAGGGGCCTGCCACACACTGCTCTGGCAAGGCATTCCTATCAAGGCAAATACCTACCTGGGAGTGCTCTCATGATCTGTGTCCCTCGGGCTGGTTGGAGTCCCCTGCAGGGATATTCCACAGGGCAGGCTTAAGTCACCTGAGGAACTGCCTCGTCCATCTGCCAATCACCTCTCTTCCCAGTCAGGGAACCAAGAACTGTAGCAGGACAAGCCACAGACAAAACTCCTCAGACACTGAGTTGAAGAATGAAGAGGTTTATTGGCCGGGAGCATCGGCAAGACTCCCGTCTCAAGAGCCAAGCTCCCTGAGTGAGCAATTCCTGTCCCTTTTAAGGGCTCATAACTCTAAGGGGGTCCATATGAGAGGGTCGGGATCAATTTGAGCAAGCAGGGGGTACATGACTGGGGGCTACAGGCACCAGTAATCAGAACGAAACAGAACAGGACAGGGATTTTTACAATGCCTTTCCATACAATGCCTGGAATATACAGATAACATAACCGGTTAGGTCAGGAGTCAATCTTTAACTACCAGGCTTAGGTCAGGCAGGCCCAGGCCTGGTTTCGGGTCTGGTCCCTAGGCACTGGGCTACCTGCCTTTAGTTTCACTTCTCTTTCTTTTTCTGAGTATAAAACAGTATAAAACAATATGAGAGGGTTTGTCTCTCTTCTTTCACCATGATATGAGAGACCCAATGATTATCAATTGTTGATGTCCTTCCTCAGTACCACATTTAGAAGTGAACATACAAGCAAGTGATCTCTACCTGGGAAGGTGGGGCTGAACCTAAGTTATATAAAGTGACTATATTTATAGACTAAATAGTCTAGTGATTCCCTCCCTTCTTTTTTGTCACCAGGGCTGCAACAATTCTGCTGTTTTTTGCAGCTTTCTTAGACATAATTGACATACAAGAAACTACAAGTTTAAAGTATAAAATTTGATGAGTTTTGACATATGTATACACTCATAAAACTATCAGCACAATTAAGATAATAAATCCATCACCCCCAAAATGTTCCTTATTCCCTGTTATAAATACACCTCTCCCTTCCACCACCCTCCTCCCTTGCCGGCCCCTTCTTTCCTTCTTGACGTAATACAGTAGTATTAAAATGTTCCAACTCAGAAAATCAACCAGATTCTCTGGATCTGAACCAAGAGTGAAAAACTTTCCTTGGGTCTTGCTTCCTTCCTTCTTTGAAAAGAAGCCAGATCCTCCCAAAGACCTTCCTTTGCAGCTCCACACAAACAACTCCAAGATAAGATCAAGGGCCCTAAGAAAGTTACTGGGAAGCTGGAATACTTGAACAAGTTGCAAGGAGGATTCTAAAGTCTGCAAATTACCTGAGGATGAATTAAAGAAATATTTAGGAAGGAAACATTGTTTCCCCATTATAAAACATAATAAATTTTAGTAATAATAAAAGAAGAAAATCCCTCATAATCCCATTACCCTAAGTGAACACTCAGTTATTTCATATTTTTAATTCTTGCCGCTTTCCCTGTGAAAAAGAAAAAAGCCTCTATTAAAACCTACTTTGAATGCAACTTTTGAGCTTCAGTGTTTATATTTCTTTTCTCTACATACCTCCAGCATAAACCTCCATAAGCTAGAAATAAAAGCCTGTGGTTGTATACTTTTCTTAGGTCTCAGAGAATGAATTAGCATGTATTCTTAGAGGAAGTGGCCGCAATATGCTAGTCAAAACAAAAGCTCCATTTTGGTTCTGTTTGCACGGTCTAGAGAATCAGAATCTATAAAAATAGGAAAATGTTTTTTCTTTGGGAGAAAAATTGTTTGCAGCAGAAAAGAGAAACTCCTGAGAAAATTCAGCTGCTATAGCCAAAGTTATACCTTTTGTGGAGTGAGCACTAGGATGACAAAATTAAGTTCTGAGTGTACATAGACAAGTAATACTTCACATCTCTCCACCAGATTGGAAGGACCCATTTCAATGCTGATTTTCTATGTTCAGCACTACAGATGGCCTGCCAATCAATTAGTATGCTATGTAGTTCACCTCAAATTTATTGGAGGCAGTGAGTGGAGTAGAATATGTGTTTTTCTGGGAGTCAAGAAACCCTAGCATAGTGCCTGGCAGAGTGGGCACTCGATAAACATTCACTGAATCAGCAGACCTGAGATCTAGTTTTAGATTTTGCCAACAACTTACTGAAAAAGTCAGTAACTTTTTGAAGAGGAAAGAATTTAAATTGATCTATCCTGGTCACCATCCACCAATATGTAGATGTGGGCTAAGAGAAGTGAATTAGTTTATCAAAGATACTTAAGTGTTTCTGCTCTCTAGCTTCTCAAAGTACAAAATAGGGGTAGCAATTCTTTCATATCTCGTGAGGATATTGGGTCTAATAATATAACAGATGTAAAATTGCATTGAAATATATAAAAATATTACACATATATAAAGCATTATTAAGATTATTAGTAGAAGCTTCAAACTCACTAACCAAAAGGGTAAGGAAGCTGGAAAACAAGAAAAATTAGGCTGCATTCCTAGGTGGTCATTATCCACTGATTGGTGTTTAGGGAGCTGTGTGCACCTTCAGTAGTATAATCAGATACAAAATGAAAAGAAAGGGATGCTTTGAGTTTGGACTTATCACTAGAGACCGAGGAAGATCATCCTATGTAGCTAGGGGTTCACATCAGCATCCACAATATCCTTGCTATGTATCTTTGGAAAGTGACTTGATTGCTCACATCTCAGTTTCCCTATCAGTAAAATAGGGCAATTGATGCCTTCCTCATAAATGTATTGTGAAGAATATAATTCCAAGAGGTTGGATCAAGAATGGAAAAGTTTTTTTTCCCTTAAATCTTTTCAGAACTAAATGATGTGCCTTCAGGAGCAGCCATGGGAAGTAAAACCTCTTTCTGAGATTTTCATAAGGAAAGGGAGGATACATTTCTTACTCCCAACTCAAAGACAGATAGTTGTGCTCAAAATTCTAACTTTCTTAAGAACAATGAAAGTGTATCTTGAAAGCAAAAGTTGTACCCTGATGGCTTTTATGCTTTAATCAAGCTTTCCTTTAAACCATCTCAATTCAAAAGGACTCGCAGCCTAGTCTTTGCCCACTTCAATATGCAAACAGTATGCTGGACCCACACTAAAAGCTCTCGGCAACCTGGATCATTGCAACCCCTTTTCTTAGTCAAGCTGTGTGTTTTTAATTTGTAAACTGCAGCTTCTTGGATTATAAACCAGTAAACTACATTGACATGACATGATGTGGGTAAAATTGAACAGGTTGAAAGGTGATGGCACGTACGGGTTACATATCAGTTCACTGTCTTGTGCTTACACAAGTCTTACCGGAATGGGAATGGAGAGACAGAATAGGGGGTAGAGTTTATTCTATGAGTTGGAGATGTGCCTTACTCAACCAAGCTGGCCTATTTTGTTTTAGTCTGGGTTCATTGTTTTGACAAGATTTTAAAATGACACTGCAGGTTGAAAGTTCTGAGATAATTGATGCCAGACAAGTATGACTGAGGGCCAAAATTGTCTATTTTATTGGTTGTTCTTGTTAAGTAATGACAATGGAATCAGAATCACCTTCTGATGATTTTTAAAACATTTATCTTGTTATAAAAATTATGTTAGCTTTTGAATTAAACACTTAGTAAGGTAGCTAAAGATAGATAAACTTCGGTTTACCTTCTTTTCACTCCTTAAAGATAGCATAAAAGAAAACACCTAGCATCAAATAACAAACAAAAGTACACATACACAAATGTGTTTTCTGGCAATATTGTATTTTACAGTCTATTCATAAGCAAGTTTCTGAAATTGTGAACAGACTTGAAAGGGCCTGTGATTCTAGCTTTTAATTATATAGCTTACTACTAAGCTTCCTGAGTGACTGACATAAAGCACAGCACATGACAGGAGTTTTCTGGGGATAGTTTCTAAAAGTAAGAGTCCCCTAGATTATCTTCAACTCATTGTACATCCATCTGTTCCAAATACTGCCTTACAGGGAATTACACACTGCTCCAACTCCCTTGCAGATAGCTTAGAGACCCAAAAGGCACCACTAAAAAAAGGGCACTTTAAATTTCTCTTTGCTTTCTTTCATTCAGAGACTATAACCTGCTGTATCTCAATAGGCTGAAATCCACGAACAGCAGATGGTGTGGTGAAAAAAGTGTTAGGCAGTTCCCCAGGGCTGATGGAGCCAGAGTCACTTTGCACCGAGCCTCCACTATTCTCAAACTGGGAGATTTTCTTTTTGATCATCTTTCTCTCCTTGGCTCTGCGATTCTGAAACCAGATTTTCACCTGAAACACAATGGAGCAACATACTGAATGCAGTTAACTTAGTGATTTCTGACATTGTACACAGACTTTAGCATTTACAAAGCCCCTTCATATGCATCACTTCATTTGAGCCTCACAATGACCTTGTGAAGTATGCCCACTTAACAGGTTAGAAAAAAAGCTTGAGACTTAGAGAGGGCAAGTACTTTGCATGAGATGAAACTGAGATCTAAGTCTAGGGCTACTAACTCTGAATGCAATAATCTTAATATTATACCTTACCCGCCTCCTCTGTTGCACAGGTGGAAATAAATAACGGTGGAATGATAGATGCTGAGGAGTGCTGATAAGAGAGAGATATTTAAATAGCAAAGGTAATTATAATCAGCCATTTCTATGTTTTATTAATATTTCACTAAAAAGTCCTATTAGTAAAATATTAACAAAATAAAGTAAAATAGAAAATTTATCTTCCTATCAGTAATAGTATACTGATAGGAAGTTTGTCTTCCTATTAGTAAAGTATACTGTTACTAATAGGAAGTTTGTCTTCCTATTAGTAAAGTATTAATGAAACATAAATGAGTGAACAAGGGTGATGACATATTATATATCTCTTGCTGGAGATAGACAAGAGCGATATCAATGTGCATTCACACGTGGTCGAAATGCAAGCTACTTGGGATAAGGCAACGCATCAAGGGAGTTTACAATTCTAGAATTCTGATTCTATTGAAATTGACTATATGGGACATGTTTGATATACTTCTGGTGTACCTGTCTCTCAGAAAGGCCCAGGTTAACTGCCAGCTCTGATTTTCTCCGGATGGTGATATATGTATTGCAATGGAATTCCTTTTCCAACTCCAATCTTTGATGATCAGTGTAAACTACACGATACTTTTCTTTTGTCCTGGTTTTCCCTGTTAGGAGAGAAAGCATTGCATTTAATCATTTTCTGCTTCTTGGAGATCGTTTTAGTTAAAGAAATCATAGACGCTCTTCCCACCCTCTTCTTTACTTTAAAATATAAAATAAATACATTTTTGAATCAAATATTCATAAAAGTCCATTTCTCCATTGAATACACTCTCATCTGTGGCTATGATAGCAATATCTCAGTCTACCATCTATAGACATAGACATATATCTATATATCTATATCTCTCTTTATACATAAAATCAACATCTCTTTAATTAATGTATCTCCTAAAATGATTGGTCAAATCACAATCATCCCATCTTGACCTATTTTTATAGCAGAGCATTGAAAATGCTTAAACACTTTAACCCATGGTGTTTATTACCTTCCCACTTACATATGTGATTAGCATTGGTAGTAATAGTAATGCCTTTATACAGGTACTTCCCATTACATTTTATGCAGTCTTTTCATACTGTTCCTATTAAACCTCTTACCTACCTTCTTGAATTGTGCGGAACATGTCTTATCTCCATTTTACAGATAAGAACATGAAGCTCAGGGTAAATGACTTTGTGTTAGAGAATTGAGGAGTGGGGACCCAAACATATATCTTTGACTCCTATTTAAGCATGCTAACTAAATGTTATTCCAAGTTCAAATATGCATAATAGTGGCCCAGGAGTGGAAAGCACTTGTGGGATCCTGACACTATAGTTACATAATTTCCTAGAGTTTGGTTTGAATAGTAATTTAAAAAGAAAACATTAATTGTCATTTAGCAGATTCTGTTTCAGAAAACCCCATTACCTATTAGAAAAAAAATAGTTTTATGTGGGAGTCTTAATTTTTATTACCAAGTGGATAGTGAATGGGGGAAGGAGGAGGTATTGACTTAAGCAGAATAAAGTGAGTATTCCATGCCCTTTGAAAGGATATACAAACATTTGCTTTGTGTTACAACATTTAACTAATTCCTCATGCCCTCCTTCAAATAGAGCTTTATTCTTCCTTTCAAAATTTCCAAAGGTACTTAGGAAGTTCTCTTTTCCTTTTAATTTCTCTACCCTCCTCCAGGATCTTCCTCCTTTTCTCTGTGGGTTTTAAATACTCCTTCTGATCTTCCCTGGTTGTTTTTTATGTGATTTTTTGGGGGCGATCCGTAGGACAAAGACATCTTTAAAGTGATTCCCTAAACTCCATTGAGGTGTTAAGATACAGCACAGGCCTAACAAAAGAGCAAAAGAGTTACATAGCATCAGATCCCATTCTGAATCTTCTTTACATTCAGAACACCAGCCAATTGGTTCAGAATTTACAAGCCCCAAACGAATGTGAGACACCCTTTCATCTCCAGAAAAGGAAAAAAAAAAGGACATGAGTGAAGAAATAAATTTTAGATAAGTGATATATTTTAAGATTAATCTAAATGGCTAAATAAATAATGAACTGAATAAAATCTCCTTTCCCTGCCCTTAGAAAAGGAAAACTATGTGGTCCAGTCAGTTAACCTACCTTAAACTCCTAAATTCTGAGCTGGTTTTCTGAACCTAAGCAAAAACCTGGAAACCAGAAGTTTGCCTTTTGGCATGTTGTAAAGACAGAATGTATATTTAGAGAAAAAATGAAAACTTGGAGATTTCATTTATTTCTAGAACATCGAATCTTGAGATCGAAATGTATCTTTGATATCATGTTTTCTAAAACTTCTTAATCTTAACGTTGCTGAGTGTTTAAATTAAGACTTGAGGCAGACTGGTTAAAAATTCAACTTGTCTTTATCCATGTTTTATGCTCTTTGATCATCAATAAATATAACCAGACATCAATAACTCTGGAAACACTGTAGTCCTTCCCCACCCCCTTTGGTCATAAATTCCCTCTTGCAGTTTCTTCTGAGGACAATAAAGTCAAGACCAGGCCCCTTTATTTGCCATAAAAATCCTACCCTTTCCGGCAATATAACCTCTGAAGAAAGGAGGCGTAAGGAAGAGCCTGGCTGCATATCAAAGCCATGTGAAGTGTTAAAAAGAGTCTGTTGCCAAAATCTGATAGATAAGACCTGAAACTCCAAGAAGATGTAGCTCAGGGGAAAAAAACTGACTACACAGTTTACGAAGAGAAATAAATTTGAATTTCCTGGTGCTCCTTTTGTGTCCCTCTCCTCAAATTGTCTCTCCCAATCCCGTTGCCTCTTCTTCTTAAATGATGAAACCAGATAAAATGATGAAACCAGAATAGACGATGAAGGGGATTTGGACATTTTCTGGTAAAGTATAATGTCCATATTCCCATACCCAAGCACTAAAAAATAGCACTAACAGAATGAACTTTTATTGCTCAAGCTGTTCTCTTCTTCTAGAGACTATGACATTTGAGTGTGATGGGCTCCATTTTCAGCAGTTATTGAGTTTATTTAGGAAATTAATACTATCTAAGATGTATTTGCCTTCTCCTCAAAGAGTCAGGAAAACTTCTGTAGTTAAAGATGGATGGAGTCCTTCCCATCCTCCCAACCACATTATCTCCCCAGAATTCACAAGCAAATGTCACAATATATGATAACTTGTCACCCTAAATAAAATTAAAATGCTGTTCATTTGAAAGACTGGCTGCAAAAGTGCTGCTAGGCAGAAAGTCACTCTCCAAACATAGAGGTGATGATGATGATGGGAGTGAGTGTAAAGACAATAAAAACAAATATTTTTCTGTAGGAAGTATTGTCTAATTGACCCCACTGTGAGAACTTTTCATCTTATGGGATTTATTTCACTGTTTATAGCTAAAAATTGCATCCAAATTCATTTTTTAAAAGTTGTTCTGTGAAACGAGCAAAACCAAGGAAGACAATGATAACTCTCACGAATTATTAAGCAACTAATTTTATGAAGTGTCCTTATTGAATAATGCCTTTTAAGCATAAATTCCTCCATGTTGTCCAGTGGCTTAAAACAATCAATCAGAATCAGAATCAATCACAATTACTTCCTCCTCTCCCCCTCTTTTCCACTTCTAACAGAAAAGTCTCTCTCCAGCCTGCTTAGGTTATCACCTCACCAATGTTTAAAATGTGAAAGCACATGAAAATATTTAACTTTCCATAGAAACTTTTCTGTCATATTCCTTTTTGCATAATATTTAAAGTTAGATATGTATAGAAATAGACCACTTAGAGAACTAAGAGTAGATAAACATGTCTTCCATTTAAATCAGATCACTTAGGGAGCAGTCATTTAATCTATGTGTCAGCCTCTTCACTCTCATTAGAAATTCACATGCTATAATAGTCGCTATGAAATGTTTTCTGATTGTCCACTAATACCTGTATTTTTCTTTTTTTACATTTATTTAAAACATTTTTCAGTAATGGAAAGAACTTTCATTTGACTACCTTAATCAAGGGTTACTTTCATATTGAAGTTCATCTTTTCCTCTCAGTCATAAACCATATATTGTCCCACAATACTACAGGGTGAAGTGGAAAATTTAGGAGGATCTGACTCATTCATTCATTAAACAAATATTTAAGATTCACTACGCGCTAAGCATATAAATGGGTGCATTTTGGTCCTCAGTGGGTGGCCCAGTGAGGTGATCGGTTTAACTTTATACCGAAAGTTATATAACCTGATGTCCTTTGAAAGGGTTTCAATGGATCCATGAATCTCCTGAAATTATGTAACAAATTACTTATGTGTGTGCTGCTGTGCCTTTGTGCATTTTTCTAGGGAGATAACCAAAGATTTTCATCATATTCTTAAATTGCTGCTAAATATGCACCTTAGACTATAAGAATACAGCTAAGGGGTTATTTTCATTTATAAGACATTAAAATTAAACAAAGTTTTAATTTAATGAAGTCTTATCTATAGAATAGGCAGCCAATAATCTAAAGGGTTCCAATATCATTCAATTTTAAACTTCTCATAGAAATTGGATAGAAAATCTTGTGAAGGTGCCATTGTAAAGTCAGGTTTGAGGGTTTAGCTAATGATGAAGATGCAAGAGACTAAGGAGCCCCTTTCGAAAACTTCCCTGGCATTAGAATTACCCAAGAGACAGACTCAGGCTAATAAAAGCAAATGTAAATGAAAGACTTTTAATCAGATAAAACTGTCATATTTTTCCTCATAAACAGAAAAATCAAGGCTGGAGATAATTTCTTTTATCTCATCCATTTCCTCTCTTGTTCTCTATTGCAAACAGCACGCCAGTGACTTTCCTCTTAATGTGTTTCAAAACATAATCCTAGACTGCGAGCAACTACTTTTCTAGCTAGCTTTTGTGTCTTTTTCTGATTGTTAGGGTTTAGTGAGTGGATGTTAATTATAACCCTGAGATAAGATGTAATAAAAACTCCGGGAATGCCCCACCCTAACATCTTTTTCTATTCTACTTTGTCGACAGACTCACTCATATTTTTAAAAAATGCAGATTTACTTGCAAACGCTTTAAAACCAAGAACTCTATTTTACCTTGGGATTGCTACTCTAGTGATGTTCTAATACACAGAACTTCCTCTTCCTGGCTAAAAGTTGTCCTAATGGTAAAAATGGGTCACTTCCCACCCTCCTGCCTTTGCTTTTTGGAGGAAAGACAAAGTGCAGAACTGAGAACAGGAGCATAATCATTGTGGACAAATGCTATTGAAATGCCATTTCCTCCCCAGAGGGATGAAAATACTCAGAGTCGATTTTTACTAATTTTCTCTAATGACAGGGAGCGAGGGTTGGAATAATAAGAATGTAATAAAAGAACAACAGCTGAAAACAAACATTCCTCCCACCGCTCCGGTCTAAGATTAAAGTAGAACAGCCACTTCCGTCACCCTGGCTCCCAGCAGTCGCCCACTGGCTTGCTGGTTAGGCTGAGATCGCGATCTCTGTGCCTTCCTGCGCACTGCCGCAGACCTGCATTCAGCCCCTACGCCTGAGAGACGCCTGCGTTGATAGTTATGAGGGCTTTAGCCATTTATTAGTGCTGGAGCTAATTCGTTTGCGTGCTCAGCGGGTGTGAGGGTTAGTCACCGTATTATGTGCCAGGTCAGTGCTCTAGCCTTCTCGCCTGCCTCGACACTTGGGTTAGAAGAAAGGACATTGTAAGACGGCAATGGATTTTAGGCCAATTTGCCTCTGCCAACTTGTAGGAAGGAAGCTGGAACTTCCCTGAGAGGCCAGGGTGACGAGGCTGCTTTGCCGTCGGGGACTTCGTGGCTAAACTGGAGAGTCTGTTGCCAGCCAAGCACTGTAAACCTAAATTGAGCATCACCAGCTTTGGGCGCGGGGAGGTGGGAGACAGCCCGCTCAGATGGGTAAGGGTTTGGAAATGGAAGTCAAGCAGCAGTGCCTGAACAACGGGACACCACAGCTGCCCTCTCTCTTCATTCACCCGTTGAGCTTTCTCATGCATCTCTTTTCCTATGTGGGCAACTACAGGATTGCATCCTGATCCTTGTGGCTCAACATACCCATTGTCCACTCACTCATTTTCTTCATGGAGCAGCGAAAGGCGAAAATCACCTCTAGGGTAGGTTTAGTCCCAATCACTGCACTCAGTGAGTGAGTTTTGAGCCCAGGCGAACGCGAGGGAGATGCCTAATAGGTCAGTCAGCTATATAGGGGTCTCCTCAGCTAAGCCCTCTTGGGAGAGGCCTGAGAAGTAGGACGGCAGACCGACCGAGAGAAGTAGCGCAGAAGGGAAGGAAGGAAAAGTGTGTGGGCATTGGAATTGATTACTCACCCGTCACCTGCACGGTCTTGCGCATCCATGCATAGGGGCTGTGGCGGCTCCTGCTGGGGGAACTGGCGTTGGCGGCGCCTGCGTCCATCGGGACAAGCGACCCACCAGCCGGGCCTGGTAGGCTGCTACCGCTAGTTCCACCGCCCGCAGGGCCCAAGTTGCTGTAGTCGGTCGAGCAGAAAGCGGCAGGGCTCGAGGTCATGTCGTTCACCGGCACTGTGCCCATTGTACTAGACTGCCCAGGATACACGCTCCAGTCTTCTCGCGGGGGACTGTAGGGTGAGCCCCAGTCTCCCAGAGACTGCCTGTGAGGATCCATGCTGGGCATATGAGGATACCCCATATAGTGCGAGAAAGCCGGTGCCACAGAGAAATTGGAGGCTGGTATCGGACTCCCACCGTCCCCCGTGCCTCCTGTCCCAGCTGTGCCGCCACCCCCAGGGCTCTTGAGAGTGCCCGGGTACATGCCTGTTTCTTTCTCCAAAACGCAGCTTCCGTACATCGTGGCTTGGGTAGAAGGCGCTCCCTAAGCCATCCTGAGGTCCCTGTAAGGCCCCAACTCGACTTTGAGAAGCCCAGAGAATAAATTTATCAGTACGTAGTTGTGCTGCAAGCTCCTCTGCACCCCTCAGACTACTCCATCCCACGTTTCCTGCGAGGGTATCCAGGTGACTGGTAGCCCTGTATAGATAGGCCACCAATGACTGGGCTGACGTCAAGGGGCTTCAGGCTTTTACATAGCATTTGCATTCAAATGAAGAGCCATTTCACTTTCACAGGAACTTGTTCACCCACTCCCCAAGCTCCCAGGCCTTTCTGTCTCATTTTTCTTGAGTCTGTCCATCTAGTCCCCATAGCGTCAGTATTGTGCTTTTGGGGACAGGAACTCCTCCAGGGGTTTCTGATCAGCTCCCCTCAAAGTCAGACAGAGCCCTGCAGAAACCGGGCAAAGTTCCGCTCTCTAGGAATCAGTCCTTACACAGCGTCCTCCTCCCTTTCACCGATCTTCCCGCGTCCAACCTGCATCTGCAGTCTCCTTCTGCCCAAATTCCCTCGTAGGGGTTTACTGCATGGCACTGGCCCAGGCTGCCAACGAAAAGAGCTTTCCCTTACTCTCCTCACTCCGTCCATCAAGAGGACGCCTTTGTTTCCAAGGGCAAAGATTCATTTCACAACTCCGTTGAGCGTCTACTGTATGCCAGGTACTGTGTAGGTGTGGGAATACAGCAGTGAATAAAAGACAATTCTTGCTCTGCCTTCCTAAGATTACACTGTAGTGGATGGCAGGCTGAATTAATCGAATGTTTTACAAATATGCACAAATTAAAGAAAGATGAATAACGTAGGTTATGAAAAATGGTAGGAGAGAGAGAGAAGAACCGTGTAGATAATAAACTTTCCTATTTTCATGTCAGTCCACTACTCTCAGGTGTCTCTTTCTGCCAGGTATGGCTTCTGTCCGAAATCCAGTGCCTCAAGGGGCCAGAACTCTTGCAGTCTCAAATCCATAGCAGCTGCAGCAAACTAAAAAAGTTTTCTTTGTAAAACTCCAATCGTTGAAAAAGACATAGACTTGCTAGTAGATGCCAATGAAATCAATATCTTGCCTCAAGAAACTAGGTCACCTCTTGTGTTCCTCCTCTCCACCCAGCGCCCCCAAGACCTACCACAGTCTTTACTCCAGGCTGCTTCCTACTCAGGAAATTTGCTCCTCCACAAAATCCAACATAACCTAGCACCCCCATCCCCATTTAGCTAATCCCTCTATGGCTTTGGGAAAGTCACTTAACCTCTCTGAGTTTCATGGGTTTCCCCTTTTAAAAATAGAGAACCAAATTGTATCTACCTTACAAGCAGTATTTCCTCAGATAATGCAAGCAAACTGCTTAACTTGGTGCTTGGCACACAGTATGGGACCACTGTATTCACTCAACAAATATTTATTGAGTACTTAGTGCTGTTCTATGTATGGAGACATCAGTGGTGAGCAGATAAAGCCTCTGGCTTTATTAAGCATATATAACAGTGGGGAGAAACACTGATAAGTAATTAAATTTTATGGTATATCAGACAGTAATCAACTCTATGGAGAAAAAAAACAGGGAAGGAATATACAGAATGCTGGGAGGTGGATGTTGGAATTTTAAATGTGATAGTCTAGGATGACTTCATTGAGAATTGACATTTAAGTAAAATATGAAAGTTAATGGAGTGAGGTAAGAGGAGAGAGGATTCAGAAGAAAAAAACAAGTGAAAAGAGAATGTTCATTTTCTGTTGGCGAAAGTGCAAGGAAGACAGTGTAGCTAAAGACTAGATGAGGTCTAAAAGCTGAAGGAAAATAGGCCATTGCAAAAATTCTAGTTTTTGCTTTGAGGTAGGGAGACATTATAGGGTTTAGAACAGAGGAGTGACATGATTTGAGTTAAATTTTGAGTGGTTCTCTCTGGCCTTTGGATCAAAAATAGACTGTAAGTAGACAGAATCAGGCAGATTTTAAAAAAAGACTATTGCAATAATACAAGTGAATGACAGTGTGGGTGAAGATAAGTGGTTGGATTCTGTATATATTTTGAAACGTGTTTCAGAGAAGAAGGAAAATGAGTGATTGATCAGAAAAGACCAATTAAAGTCTGGTGCTGGGGAGAAGGAACTAAGAGGCAGGAAAGTAACATACCTATTGGCACTTTTTACACTTTTTGCGTATTATTTTATCTTCACAACAGCCCCATGAGTTATTGTCATTCCCATTTTAGAGATGTAGAAACTGAGGCTCAGAGAGGTGGCATGACTATTTAAATGCACATGGCTGGTGTGTGGTAAAGCTAGGTTCAAATTCTGGGCCACCCTGACTGCAAGGCAGAGTTCTTCAATTGGTACCAGGCCAAATACACAACATCAGGGTTTAGAACTGGGGCTTAGCTTCTATTTTCTTTCTCTGCTCAAGCTTTCAGGCCTGGCATTCAAGTCTTCACAATATAGACCCAATTACCTCACATTATTCTTTCACCTGTTCAATTCTGAGGCAAACTATACTATCTGATATTTGAAAAAATATGTCAGAGTGGAAGCACATGGAGGATCTTTAGAGGCTGACTAACCCAATATTATTATTTAACAGATTAGGAAACTGATGGCTTGAGAGAGGAAGGTAATCTTTAAGGAAGTGAACCCAGGTCCATTGACTACCAGGTCAGCACTCTTTCCACTAAAATAAAACTATCTTTGCATTTGCAATTCTTTCTACTAGGCTGTGTCTCTCTACAATCTTCTAATTGCAGAAAGAAAAAAAATTGTTCAAAATCTCCCAATTTTTCTTTAAGAGATGTAGTCTCACTTGTCACCCAGGCTGGAGTGCAGTGGCACTATCACAGCTCACTACAGCCTCGAACTCCTGGGATGAAGCAATCCTTCCACCTCAGCCTTCTGTGTAGCTGGGACTACAGGCACATTACCAACTTACCCAGCTGTCTCTATTCTTCAAGGTTCAGTTGAAATGTGCCCTTCTCCCTGAAGCCCTATGTAGTGATGCTCCTCTCAGAAAACACTCTTCCTCTTCTATGAATCCCATTATCAATTCCCCTTCCCGATGGACTGATGGAGACTATTTTGTCTACCTTAGAGTTATTTGAGATCTGTCTGAATCTTCTGAAATTTGAGCACCTTGAAGGGGCATAGGGAAGTATGTTTGAACCCAGTGGAATAAAGCGCCCTTGTACATGGTAGGGTCTTGGGAAATATTTGTGTACTGAATCAGTAAATTACCTTGGAACTGCAGATTGGAAATCACTGTTTGATCCAGCTCCAGGGATGTCTGGAAGAGAAGCGAGTAAGAATATCGCCCAGTGCTTGACAGAACTTGACTTCAGGTTTCCTCTGGTTTTTGTTTGTGTGTGTGTGGTGATGGGGAGGAACAGACAGGGAGGTTTAGTCTGGTTTATTTAACTGGAACTTTTGATTTATTTATTAACTTGAAGATTAACCAGAGAGGCGGCTTCTCTGCAGAGATCTTACTGCCACTAGGGAGTAATTTCTTAGTTTTTCGGAGACTTAGAGAGGCAGGTATCAAATAGGGCATCTGTTGGACTCTGGGCTGACTCCCACTGATCAGATTTGTTTTAAGGCTTGAGGAAGATAATGAGTGCGAAATTGCTTTGTAAACAATGAGATCCACCTATGATGAACTATGGAGATCTGGGTAAACCTTTTCTTTAGCAGCCATAATGCTTTGGGAGAATCCGAGTGCCTGGTAAATATTCCCTAAGCCTGGTCTGGCCTCTCAGTTCTGTGCTAGTAGCCAAAGGTTACTCTCCACTCTACTACACCCCTCCCTAACCCTTTTCCACTATCCTGGCTGAGATTCAGGCCTGATCTGGGTCTCTGTGCTATGGAACTTAGCTTCAGTCATCAATCATTGGGCCCTCCTACTACAGGGAGGGAGATGAGGAATCCAGAGTTTAAGTTCTTTTTTGTTTATATGGTAACTGAAGCTGAGAGTAGGGCAGGGTCTTACCTAAGGCAGACACTATTAGGTGATCTGTGGAACTGCGATCTAAACCCAAACATGACTGAATGTAGACCTCTGCAAGGCACTCCACCTCTCTCAGCCTCAGTTTCCCAACACTATAAATGGGGCAGACAATAGAGACCATTCTATAGGGACGTTGGGAGGATTAAGTGCACCAGTAGTGTGCTCAGTACATAGCCATTATTATTGTCATCTGGAGAGTGGCTGGGACTCCACAGAGTATTGGCCTACTGTGCCTCTTCTGGTCCACATCCTTGCATGGAAAATGCTTAGTAATTGGAGTGAAGGCCCAGAGCAATTTGAACATGCTGCTTGTTGCCTTTGCATTCAAGCTTTACACTCTGGGCTCTGAACATAGCCCTCATTCACTCACTCACTCCAATCTCCCTCCTCAATCCCTTTGGAACCTTAGCAACACCAGTGCTTGGGTTTCTGCAAGGAGGGAAACCTCAAGGCCTTTACATCCACCTTCTTGATCACTGTGATGGGCTTTGCACTTCCAGGACTAGACACTCTGGGAAACGAGCAACACTAGGCTCTGGGCTTGCCCTAAAGCATCTCAGTTGAGGCAGGACCTAGGTATGTTTTGGAGAAAAGTTAAGGTTTTTTTGTCGGAATATGAGTAGTTAGGGCAAGTACCAACTGGAGTGGTGGAGGACTGGTACTCTATACCCACCCTGTCACCGGATCTAGCAACCTGGTTCTTGATTAGGGTAAAAAGGGAGAGAAAGGCCCAGGGCTCTGAGATGAAGGCCAAAGGACAAAGTGGTGAAGAAACAGGATTCTTTGGCTTCCAAGGATGGCTCAACTCTGGGTAAGAGGTGTATATGAGGCGGCAGTTAGGGCTCAATGACTAATGCCAAGAACCCAGACTTGGAAGGGACGTGTAGGGGAGGGATTTTGCAGAAGAGAGAGAGAAAAGAAAGATAGGCCAATGAAGAATGGGGAGACAATGCAAAGTCGACACTCTAGCCCTGGTAGGAGAGTCTCAAACTAACAGTCTGAGAGGATGAAGGAGGCCGATTCTCTAAAATAAAAAGATAAGTGCAAGTCTTGGCTGTCTGCTTGGAGAAAGAAAACCAGAAATCTAGTTCACAGAGCAGGCACTTTAGGCTAGAGCCTGTGCTGGGTCCTTGCTTGTGCAAATTCCCATCAGGCTCACTAAAATCAAAGGGAGTAGATAGGATCAGCCTTATTTTATAGAGGTGAAGAATACAGAACTAAACCTCACTGAGGTTTAGTAATGGGTTCAAGGTCAAACGTCCATTAAGCGGCAGCTGGTAAATCATACTCCAGACAGACTACAACATTTATGCAGGTCCTGGAGATCATGATGGAGAATAATGACCTAGCAGTAGTGCCTATATTTACTAAACATAGTATAAAATGGAAAATTGGCAAGACTATAATAGGAGAGATTTAGATTAGTTCTGAAGAAGAATATGCCCAGTCTGATGGCCAGAAAGCCCCAGGATAGGTGAACAAGTTGATAAAAGAAATATAGACCCTCCATAACCTCCCTCATTATCAACATCTAGATGCAAGAATTCAATTTGTATCTTTGGGGGAATATAGTCATTTAATATTCCATAGAAAACGTTTAGGGATTAGGATTACTAACATGACTTGTATGCAAATGTCTTATTCTATACTGTTCCTTAACTTCAGGATTAAGAAAATCTACAGGAAGCAGGCAGTTTACCCTTTGAAAGCAGCTTGATGGATGCTCCTGGAATAGAAAATTAACAACATATTTCAATTAAAAAATGTGTTCAAGCTAAAGCAAAAAACAAAACAAAAAACATCCCACACTATAGTACTACAATTGTTATAATCAATGAACCTACGTTGACACATTATTATCACCCAAAGTCCATGATTTACATTAAAGTCCACTCTTGGTGCTGTATATTCTATCGGTATTGATGAATGTGTGACCTGTATTGACCATTGAATTATTGTGCAGAGTAGTCTCACACCCTAAAAGTCCTCTCTGCTCTGCCTGTCATCCCTCCCTCTAACCCCTGGCAACTATTGATGTTTTTCCTGTTTCCATAGTTTTGCCTTTTCCACAATGTCATATAGTTGGACCCATACAATGTGTTACCTTTTCAGATTGACTTTTTAAATATAGTAATATACATTTATGGTTGCACCATATCTTTCATGACTTGCTAGCTCATTTCTTTTTAGCACTGAATAATATTTCATTGTCTGGATGTGTGACAGTTTATCCATTCACTTACTGAAGGACATCTTGGTTGTTTCCAAGTTTTGGCAATTATGTATAAAGCACCTATAAACATCCACATGCAGGTCTGTGTAAGAACATTAAGTTTTCAATTTGTTTGAGTAAGCACTAAGGAGCATGATTGTTGGATTGTATGATAACAGTATGTTTAGTTTTGTAAAATCCTGTGAAACTGTCTTACAAAGTGGCTGTACCATTTTCCATTTATTTCAACAACTAATGAGAGTTCTTGTTACTTCACATCCTTGAGAACATTAGATGTTGTCATTGTTTTGGATTTTGGCCATTCTGACAGGCATATAGTCATATTTCATTGTTCTAATTTGCAATTCCCTAATGACATATAATGCTGAATAACCATGTATATGCGTATTTGCCATCTGTTTATCTGTTTTTTTCAGGGAAGATGTCTGCTTAGGTCTTCTGCTCATGTTTTAACCAGGTTATTTGCTTTCTTACTGTTGTGTTCTACAACTTCTTTGTATATTTTCTTTCTAAAAAAACTTTTATTTTAGGTTCAAGGGTACATATGCAGGTTTATTACATAGGTAAACTCGTGTCACAAATTTGTTGTACAGATTATTTCATCTAGGTACTAATTCTAGTACTTAAAAGTTATTTTTCTGCTCCTCTCCCTCCTTCCACCCTCCAACCTCAGCTGGGTCCAAGTGTCCCCATTGTTCCCCTATTTGTGTCCAGGTATTCTCATAATTTAGCCTTCACTTATAAGTGAGAACATACGGTATTTTGTTTTCAGTTCCTGTGTTAGTTTGCTTAGAATAATGACCTCCAACTCCTTCCATGTTGCTGCAAAGGACATGGTCTTGTTTTTATATGGCTGCATAGTATTCCATGGTGTATATGTACCACATTTTCTTTATACAGTCTACCATCGACGGGCATTTAGGTTGATTCCATGTCTTTGCTACTGTGAATAATGCTTCATTGAATATATGTGTGCATGTGTCTTTGTAATAGAAAAATTTATATTCCATTGGGCATATATCCAGTAATGGGATGGCTGGGTTGAATGGTATTTCTTTCTTCTTTTTCTTTTTTAAGACAGAGTCTCACTCTATCACCCAGGCTGGAGTGCAATGCATCATCTCGGCTCACTATAACCTCTACCTCCCAGGTTCAAGCAATTCTTGTGCCTTAGCCTCCTGAGTAGCTGGGATTACAGGTACGTACTACCACGCCACCCAGCTATTTTTTGTATTTATAGTAGAGACGGGGTTTTGCCATGCTGGCTAGGCTGGTCTTCAACTCCTGACCTCAAGCAATCTGCCCACCTTGGCCTCCCAAAGTGCTGAGATTACAGGCATGAACCACCACACCCAGCCTGGTATTTCTGTCTTTAGGTGTCTGAGGAATCACCACACTGTCTTTCACAATGGCTGAAATAATCTACACTTCCACCAACAGTGTATAAACGTTCCTTTTTCTCCACAACCTCACCAGCATCTGTTATTTTTTGACATTTTAGTAATAGCCATTCTTACTCGTGTGAGATGGTATCTCATCGTGGTTTTGATTTGCATTCTCTAATGAACAGTGATGTTATGCTTTTCTTCATATGATCCTTGGCCCTATATATGTCTTCTTTTGAAAAATGTTCATGTCCTTTGCTCACTTTATTTTTTTAGAACATTTTGGGTTTAATTTTATTTCAAATGTTCTTTGACATGGGAATTTTAGGGTACTTTTGATGCTCGTGGTCATTATAAATCTACAAGATGGGGCAAAACATGTTTCATTTTCCTTCCTATTCTACATTTTTGTTTTATCTACTTGTTTTATCATTATGTTATAACCTCATATGTAAATTTATTATACTGTTATAAAGTCACATAACACGAGCCTTCCACAACTTATGAAATAGTACTAAAGAGCTGTAGAATGCAGGTGGTATTAATTTTGGCCTCCCAGGATCTTTTTCTGTGTATGAGAAAATATCCAATTTATGAGGTTTGTTGAAAATTAAGTTTCAGTTATGGCAATAAGAGTGGAGAATGCAGCATACCTGCTTTCCCAGTCTGACTGGCAGTTAGGGTGCAGAGAATTTTGACATGAGATGTAGAAAGCCAAAAAGAAAATGATAAAATATCTCTCCTCTCCATCTTTCTCCTCCACCTCCTGTTCCTCCTTCTTCTTCTCTCGCTGACCTTCCTGCCTGCTATTTTTGTGATAACAGCAATTTTTTCAGCAAATATGATCTAATGTATGATCTAGGGTGGTTTTCCTAGCTGGTTAATGTATGTATAGTTGTCTAGCCCTCCTAATACTTTTGTGAGCCAGCCAATGTCTTTTTAATAAGTTGCTGTTTTCCTTATTTCAGGGAGAGCTAGCCTCTGTTAATTGCAACTGAAGAGCAGGACTGTTACAAGACACTAAAGCAGAGAATATACATAGTCAATAAACAGAAAAAGTAGCACTTTAAATAAGAATAAAATATATTGATAAATGTGAACACATGGAGATTAGTGACAATAGAAGGTAATGATTCATTCCAAATAATCAGGCTAGCAGGGCATACAGAGTCATTCTGAACTGTCAAGGAAACATTTATATGTATGAAGACCTATGCTCCAAAGGAGTTCATGATGACAGTTTACAAGAGCAAAGACATGGAACCAAATGCCCATCAATGATAAACTGGATAAAGAAAATGTGGTACATATACACCATGGAATACTATGCAGCCATAAAAAGGAATGAGATCATGTCCTTTGCAGGGTCATGGATGAAGCTGGAAACCATCATCCTTAGCAAACTAATGCAGAAACAGAAAACCAAACACTGCATGTTCTCACTTATAAATGGGAGCTGAACAATGAAAACACATGGACACAGGGAGGAGAACACATGCCAGGTCTTGTTAGGGGGTGGGGGGTGAAAGGAGGGAACTTAGAGGATGGGTCAGTAGGTGCAGCTAAGTACCATGACATACTTATGCCTATGTAACAGACCTGCACATTCTGCACATGTATCCCAGAACTTAGTAAAGTTTTTTTTTCTTTTTTTTTTAAATGTAAACTTTACCCACTTTTTAATGGGGTTATTTGGGTTGTTTCTTGTAAATTTGTTTAAGTTTCTTATAGATGCTGGATATTAGACCTCCAACAGATGCATAGTTTGTAAATATTTTCTTCCATCCTGTAGGTTGTCTGTTTACTCTGTTAATAATTTCTTTTGTGGTGCAGAAGCTCTTTAGTCTAATTAAATCCATTTCCCCATTTTACTTTTGCTGCAATTGTTTTTGGCATCCTCCTCATGAAATCTGTACCTGTTCCTATGTCCAGAACGGTATTGCCTAGGTTGTCTTAGAGGGTTTTTGAAGTTTTGGGTTCTTACATTTAGGTGTTTTATCCATCTTGAGTTGATTTTTGTATATGGTGTAAGGATGGGATACAGTTTCAATTTTCTGCATATGGCTAGACATTTATCCCAGCACCATTTATGGAATAGGGAGTCATTTCCCCATTGCTTATTTTTGTCTGCTTTGTTGAAGATAAGATTGTTGTATTTGTGTGGCCTAATTTCTGGGTTCTTTATTCCTTTCCATTAGTCTATGTGTCTGTTTTTGTACCAGTACCATGTAGTATTGGTTAATATAGTCTTATACTATAGTTTGACAGTAACATTTTGGTGACAGTAACATTTTGTTTACTGTTGCCCTGTAGTACACATTGCCTCCTGCTTTGATCTTTTTGCTTAGGATTGCCTTGGCTATTTGTGTTTCTTTTTAGTTCCATGAGTTTTAAAATAGTATTTTTCTACTTCTGTGAAGAATGTCATTGGTAGTTTGATAGGAATGGCATTGATTTTATAAATTGCTTTGGGTAGTATAGCTATTTTAAAAATATTGATTCTTACTATCCATGAGTTTTTTCCATTTATTTGTGTTATCTATGATTTGTTTGAGGAGTGCTTTGTAATGCAAATCTTTTCTCCCTGTATGTGTCTTGTCTAATCATTCTCTTGACACAGTGTTTTGCAGAGCAGAAGTTTTAAATTTGAATAAAGTTATTCCTTTCATCGATCATGTTTTTGCTACTGAATCTAAAAAGTTGCTGCCATACCCAGGGTCATCTAGGTTTTCTTCTATGTCATCCTCTAGAAAATTTAGTTTTACATTTTACATTTAAGTCTATGATCCATGTTGAGTTAATTTTTGTAAAGGGTGTAAAGTTTGTGTCTAGATTCATTTTGTTTTTTTTTGTTTTTGGTTTTTTGTTTTTTGTTTTTTTTTTTTTTGGCATGTGGATGTCCTGTTGTTCTAGCAACGTTTGTTGGAAGATGATCTTTGTTTCATTATAATGCCTTTGCTCCCTTGTCAAAGATCAGTTGACTGTACGTATATGAATCCATTCCTGGGTTGTCTGTTGGGTTCCATTTATCTATTTGTCTATTCTCTTGCCAACATGACATGGTCTTTATTACTGTAGCTTTATAGTAAGTCTTGATGTAGGATAGTGTTAGTTCTTCAATATTGTGTATTTTGGGTCTTTGCCTCTACATATTATCCTTAGGATCTGATATAGTTTGGCTGTGTCCCCACCCAAATCTCATCCAGAATTGTACCTCCCATAATTTCCACTTGTTGTGGGAGGGACTTGGTGGGAGGTAATTGAATCATGGGGGCAGGTCTTTCCTATGCTGTCCTTGAGATAACAAATAACTCTCATGCCATCTGATGGTTTTATAAAAGAGAATTTCTTTGTACAGGCTCTCTTGCCTGCCTTTGTGTAAAACGTGACTTTGCTCCTTTTTTGCCATCTGCCATAATTTCGAGGCCTCCCCAGTCATGTGGAACTGTGAGTCAATTAAACCTCTTTTTAAAATAAATTACCCAGTCTTGGGTATGTCTTTATTAGCAGCATGAGACCAGACTAATACAGGATCAGTTAGTCTATAGCCACAAAATAAATTGAATTTGATTAAGATTACATTGAATCTATAGATTGAGTTGGGAATAACTGACATCTTGACAATATTGAGTGTTCCTATCCATGAACATAGAGTATCTCCCCTTCTTTGTTTATTTTATTTTGTTCAGAGTTTTGGGGTTTTCCTCATATACATCTTGTACCTATTGTGTTAGATTTACACTTAGGTATTTTTTTTAGTGCTAACATAAATGGTAATGTGGTCTTTTAAATTTCAGAATCCACTTGTTACTGTTATATAGGAAAGGGATTGACTTTTTATGTTAAACTTGTATTTTGCAATTTTGCTATAATTGTTTATTAGTTTCAGGAAGTTTTTATTGTGAATTTTTTTTGGATTTTCTAGATACACAATCATGTCATGTGTAAACAAAGATAGTTTTATTTCTTTCTTCCCAATTCATATACTATTTAATTTCCTTTTCCTGTCTTATTGCTCTAGCTAGGCTTTCCAATATGATGTTGAAAAGCAGTGGTGAGAGGAGACATCCATGCCTTATTCCTGATTGCAGCAGTAAAAGAAAAACAAGTTTCTCATCATTAAGTAAAATATTAACTCTAGACTTTTCATAGATACTATTTATCAGTTAAGGAAGCTTCCTTCTGTTCTTAGTTTACTGGGAAATTTTTATCATGAACGAATGCAGGATTTTGTTAAATGCATTTTCTGCATCATTGTCATAATTACATAATATTTCTTCTTTAGCCTCTTCATATGATGGATTATATTAATTCATTTTTGACTGTTGAACCAGCCCTGCATGCTTGGGATACATCTTATCTTGTTGTAGTGTGTAATTCGTTTGTTCAATAATGGATCAATATTTTGCCAAGGATGTTTGCATCTATCTTCATAAGAAATATTCATTTATAGTTTTCTTTTCTTGTAATATTTTTGGAGGGTTTTGATACTAGAATAATGCTGGTCTCATGGAATGAGCTGGGAAGTATTCCCCCTGCATCTATCTTCTGGAATAGATTATAGAAATTGGTATAATTTTATTTTTAAGCATTTGGTGGAATTCACCAGTGAACTCATCTGGGACTTGTGATTTCTATTTTGGAAGGCTATTAATTATTCATTCAAATTATTTAATAGGTATCAAACTAATTGAATTGTCTATTTCTTCTTCTGTGACTTCTAGTAGACTGCATTTTTCCAGGACTTCTATGCATGTCATCTAGTTTTGATAAACATTTGATAATGTGTGGGCATAGTTTTCATAATATTTATTTGTTATCCTTTTAATGACCATGACATCTGTAGTTTTATTCCCTGTTTCATTTCAGATATTAGAAAATTGTGTTTTCTCTCAGTTTTCTTAGCCTGGCAAGAAGTTTTATTAATCTTTTCAAAGAACCAGTATTTGGTTTTGTAGATTTTTCTTATTGTTCCCTTGTTTTAAATGTCATTTATTTCTTCTCTAATTCTGTTTCTTTTCTTCTGCTTACTTAGAATTTAATTTGTTCTTCTTTTTCTAGTTCTTTAAGATGGAAGTTTAGATTTGGATTTTCTTCTCTTCTAATGTATGTATTCAATGCTATAATGCTTTCCCAAAGCATTGATTTTGCTGCATTCCACAAATTCTAATAAGTTGTATTTTCATTTTCATTTAGTTCAAAGTATTTTGATAGGAATATCATTGAATCTGTAAATAGCTTTGGAAAGTATGCCCATTGTAGTGCTATTGATTCTTCCAATCCATGACCATAGAATGTTTTTTCCATTTATTTGTGTTGTTTCTTGTTTCTTTCAGCATTGATTTTTAGTTCTCTTTGTAGATATCCTGCACCTCCTTGGTTAGCTGTGTTCGTAGGTAATTCATTTTCTTTGCAGCTATTGTAAATAAAATTGTGTTTTTGATTTGATTTTCAGCCCAGATGTTATTGGTGTATAAACATGTACTGATTTTTGTATATTGATTTTGTATCTTCAAACCTTACTAAAGCCATATTTAGTTCTAAGGGCCTTTTGGCAGAGTCTTTAGGGTTTCCTAGGTATAGGCTTAAAATAATATCAACTTTTGCCTGTTTAGTATGATGTTGGCTGTGGGTTTGACATAGATGTCTCTTATTATTCTGAAGTATGTTTCTTTGATGCCTAATCTGTTGAGGGTTTTTATCAGGAAGTAATGTTGGATTTTATCAAAAGCTTTTCCATATTTATTGAAATGATCATATGGTTATTGCTCTTAATTCTGTTCATGTGGTGAAACACAATTATTGATGTGTGTATGTTAAACCAGCCTTTCATTCCAGGAATAAAGACTACTTGATAATTGTGTATTAACATTTTCATGTGCTGCCTGATTTTGTTTGTGAGTATTTTTCTCAGGATTTTTGTGTTTACATTCACCAGGGATATTGGCCTGAAGTTTTCTTTCTTCATCATGTCTCTGCCAGGTTTTGATATTAGGCTGATGCTGGCTTCATAGAATGAATTAAGAAGGGATCTCTTCTCTCCTCTTCTATTTTTTGAGATAATTTCAGTAAAATTGGTAACAGTTCCTTTGTGTATGTCTATTAGAATTCAGTTGTAAATCCATCTGACCCAGGGATTGTGTTTTGGTTGGTAGTGTTTTTCTTTTTTCTTTTTTAAAAAATATTATTACTGATTTTATTTCAAACCTTGATATTGGTTCTTTCAGGATTTTAAATCTTTTCTGAATTCAATCTTGGGATATTGGGTGCTTCCAGGAATTTATCCATTTCCTCTAGGTTTTCTAAATTGTGTACATAGAACTGTTTATAGTATTCTCTGAGGATCTTTTATAGTTCTGTGGGATCAGTTGTAATGTCATTTTTGTCATTTCTTATTGTCTTACTTTGATCTCTCTGTTTTCTTTGTTAAAATATTTAAATTTTTTCTTGAGATGTCTTCTTTGTCTTATATGTTATTTTAAAGTGTATTGTTTAATGTCCAAGAATTTTGGGGCTTTCTACACAACTTTCTGTTATTGATTTCTAGTTTAATTCCATTGTGGTGAAAGCAGATGTTGTATGATTTCTATTCTTTTAAATTTTTTAAGTTGTGTTTTTTAGGTTAGAATGTCATCTATGTTGATTAATGTTTCATATGAACTTAAAAAGAATGTGTATTCTTCTGTTGTTGGATGCAGTGGTCTACAGATGTCAATTATATTTAGTTGCTTGTGATATTGAGTTCAACTGCATCCTTAATAACTTTCTGCATGGTAGATCTGTCCATTTCTGACAGAGGGGTATTAATGTCTTCAAATGCAACAGTGGATTCGTCCATTTCTCTTTGATGTCCTGTACATTTTTACCGCATGCATTTTGATATTCTCTTTTTATGTGTATACACATTATGAAATATTATTTCTTGCCAGGCGCGATGACTCACCCCTGTAATCCCAGCACTTTGGGAGGCAGAGGCGGGCGGATCTCTTGAGGTCAGGAGATCGAGACCATCCTGGTCAACATGATGAAACTCCATCTCTACTAAAAATACAAAAATTAACCAGGTGTGGTGGTGGGCACCTGTAGTCGCAGCTACTCGGGAGGCTGAGGCAGGAGAATCGCTTGAACCCAGGAAGCGGAGGTTGCAGTGAGCCAAGATCGCACCACTGCACTCCAGCCTGGGTGACAGAGCGAGACTCTGTCTCAAAAAAAAAAAAAAAAAGAAAAAAAAAAAAGAAATGTTACTTCTTGTTGGAGTACTGACTTATTTATCAGTATGTAATAACCCTCTTTATTCCTGATAACTTTCCTTTCTCTAAAGTTGTTGGCTCTGTCTGAAATTAATATAGCTACTTCAGCTTTGCATTCCATGTCTTTCTCCACCCATTTACTTTTAGTTTATATATGTCTTTATATTTAAAGTGGGCTCCTTGTAGACAACATACAGTTGGATATTTTTGGATCCACTTTAACAGCATATGTCTTTTAATTGGTGTATTTAGATGATGGGGGCAGTTTAAAGTGATTGTTGATATAGTTGGATTAATATATACAATATTTGTTATGTTTTCTATATGTTACCTTTGTGTTCTTTCGTATTTTTGGCTTTCACACTGCTGTGGTCTGAGTGTTTGTTTCCCCAGAATTCATATGTGGAAGTCTTAACTCCTGAGGTGATGGCATGACAAATGGGAGCCTTTGGGAAGTGGTTAAGTCATGAGGACTCCACTTTCATGTACAGAATTAGTGACCTTATGAAAGAAGTCTGAAGGAGCTTGGTCACCCATTCTGCCATGTGAGGACACAGCTAGAAAATGTCATCTATGAGGAAACAGACCTTACCAGACACTAAATTTGCTGGGGCCATGATCTTAGATTTGCAGCCTCCAAAACTGGGCAATAAATTTGTGTTGTTTATAAGTTTCCCAGTCTAAGGTATTTTGTTATAGAGGCCTGAAAAAACGAAGAAACATACTTTTGCTGACTTTTTGTGGTTTTAATTAAGCTTTTAATATAATTTCAACTTATTTCTTAGCACATCAATTGATATGGTTTGCCTGTGTCCCCACCCAAATCTCAGCTTGAATTGTAATAATTCCCACATGTCAAGGGCAGGGCCTGGTGGAGATAATTAAATCATGGGAAGTTTCCCCATGCTTTTCTCATAGTAGTGAATAAGTCCCATGAGATCTGATAGTTTTATAAATGGGAGTTCCCCTACACAAGCTCCCTCTTGCCTGCTGCCATGTAATATGTGTCTTGCTTCCCCTTCATCTTCTACCATGTTTGTGAGGCCTCCCCAGTCATGTGGAACTGTGAATCATTTAAACCTCTTTCCTTTATAAGTTACCCAGTCTTGGGTATGTCTTTATTAACCATGTGATAACAGGCTAATACAGTAAATTGGTACCAGGAGTGGGGCACTGCTGTAAAGACACCTAAAAATGTGGAAGCAATTTTGGAACTGGGTAACAGGCAGGAGTTGGGCCAGTTTGGAGCCTCAGAAGAAGCCAGAAAAATATGGGAAAGTTTGGAATTTCCTAGAGAATTTTTTATTGGTTTTGACCAATTCAGATAGTGATATGGACAATAAAGTCCAGGCTGAGGCGGTCTCAGATGGGGATGAGGAACTTGTTGGGAACTGGAGCAAAGGTGACTCTTTCTATGTTTTAGCAAAGAGACTGGTGGTATTTTGCCCCTGCCCTAGAGATTTGTGAAACTTTGAACTTGAGATAGTTGATTTAGAGTGTCTAGAAGAAAAAATTTCTAAGTAGCAAAGTGCTCAAGAGGAAGCAGAGCATAAAAGTTTCAAAAATTTGCAGACCTAATGATGCAGTAGAAAAGAAAAATCCATTTTCTGGGGAGAAATTCAAGCCATCAGCAGAAATATGCATAAGTAGTGAGGAGCCAAATGCTAATTATCAAGGCAATTGGGAAAATGTCTCCAGGGCATGTCAGAGACCTTTGCATCAGCCCCTGCCATCATAAGTTTGGAGGCCTAGGAGGGAAAAATGGTTTCCTGGGGTGGGTCCAGGGCCCCAATGCTGTGTGCAGCCTTGAGATTGGTGCCCTGCATCCCAGCTGCTCCAGCTTTGGCTAAAAGGGGCCAAGGTACAGCTCTGGTTGTGGTTTCAGAGAGTGCAAGCCTTGAGCCTTGGCAGCTTCCATGTAGTGTTGAGCCTGTGCATGAACAGAAGTCAACAACTGAGGTTTGAGAACCTCTGCTTATATTTCAGATGATGTATGGAAATACCTGGATTTCCAGGCAGAAGTTTGTTGCAGGGGTGGAGCCCTCATGGATTACTTCTGCTAGGGCAATGCAGAAGGCATATGTGGGCTTGAAGCCCTCACACAGAGTCCCCACTGAGGCACTGCCTAGTGGAGCTGTGAAAAGAGGGGCACTGTCCTTCAGACTCCAGAATGGTAGATCCACCAACAGCTTGCACTGTGCACCTGGAAAAGCCACAGAATCAGTGTCAGCCCATGAAAGCAGCCAGGAGGGGAGCTGTATCCTGCAAAGCCACAGGGTGGAGCTGCCCAAGACCATGGGGACTCAAGTCTTGCATCAGTATGACCCGTATGTGAGACATGGAGTCAAAGGAGATCATTTTGGAACTTTAAGATTTGACTGCCCTGATGGATTTCAGAAGGGCCTGTGGCCCCTTCATTTTGGCCAATTTCTGTCTTTTAGAACAAGTGTATTTACCCAATGCCTGTACCCCCATTGTATCTAGGAAGTAACTACCTTGATTTTAATTTTACAGGTTTATGGACAGAAGAGACTTGCCTTGTCTCAGATGAGACTTTGGACTGTGGACTTTTGATTTAATGCTGAAATGAGTTAAGACTTTAGAGGGCTGTTGGGAAGGCATGATTGGTTTTGAAATGTGAGGATGTAAGATTTGTGAGGGGACAGGGGTGCAATGCTACAGTTTGGCTGTGTCCCCACTCAAATCTCATTTTGAATTGTAATAATATCCATGTGTTGAGGGTGGGGCACAGTGGAGATAATTGAACCATGTGAGGCAATTTTTTCCATACTGTTCTCATGGTAGTGAATAAGTCTCATGAGATCTAATGGTTTTATTAATGGAAGTTCCCCTGCATAAACTCTCTCTTGCCTGCTGCCATGTAAGACATCTCTTGCTTCATTTTTGCATTACACTATGATTGTGAGGTCTCCCCAGCCACGTGGAACTGTGAGTCAGTTAAATCTCTTTTCTTTATAAATTACCTAGTCTTGGATGTGTCTTTACTAGCAGCATGAGAACAGACTAATACATCAATTATATATTTTTTCTACTTTAGGTGTCTCTTCAGTTTGCAATACACATTTACAACTAATCCAAGTTCACTTTTAAATAACATTATACTGCTTCACAGGTAGTACAAGTACATTATAATAACAAAATATTTTCTATCTTTCTGAACTTTCTATTACAGCTGTAATTCATTTCTCTTATATATAAACACACACATACACACACACACACACACTGTTGCTATTTCTATTTGGGACAAACTGTTGTCTGTTAGATCAATGAAGATAAAAATATAATTTTTTTATTTTACTTTCACTTATTGCTTTTCTAATATTTTTTCTTTCTTTAAATACATCCAAGTTTCTGACAAATATTGCTTTCATTATTCCTGAGGAGCTTCTTTGAACTTTATAAGGCCATTCTTTTGATGACACATGTTCTCAGTTCTTATTTGTCTGACAAAATGTTTATTTTGCCTTCACTTTTGAAAGATTATTTCATAGGATACAGAAGTTTGGTGGATTTCTTTTCTGTCAATACTTTACATATTTCATTCTAATTTCTTTTTGCTTCTCTGCAAGTAAGCCATTTTTAAAACTTCTGACTTCTTTCATCTTTTCTTTATCTTTGATTTTCTGCAGTTTAAATGTGATAAACCTAAGTGTAGCTTTTTCTTTTATTCCTTTTTGTGGAATCATCCCGGTTGATTCTCTTAGTGTCCTGAATGTTGTTAAGTGTTTGACGTTAATTTCAGAAAATTCTGTCACTTCAAATATTTCGTTTTTTCTCTCTTTCTTCTCCTTATGGTGTTCCCAGTATGCATAGTTACATCTTTTGTTGTCTGGCTGTTCTTATTCTGTTCCCTTTTCAAATATTTTTCTCTTTGCTTTTCAGTTTTGGAAGATTCTATTGTCATGTCCCCAAGCTGAGAGATATTTTTTTCTCCCCCATGTCCAGCCTACTGATGAGACAATCAACAGCATTTTTTATTTCTGTTGCACACCATATTTTGATTTCTAGTTTTTGTTTATTTACTCATTTAAAAATTTGTTTAAAATATAATTCACTGTTTGAAAATAACAACAATGTTTTATGGTACTTATAACTTATATAGACATAAAATACATGACCACAGTAGCACAAAAGATAGAAAGCATAAATAGATGTACATTGCTGTAAGGTC